>NC_134265.1:132883274-133209524 GCF_031893055.1 Leptodactylus fuscus | reverse complement strand
AGGGGGTTTTAAAACTGACTTCACCCCTGGCCAATGGAGTAAAATCCGCTCCAGTAACAGACAGAGGCGTGTCAAGTGGCAAAAACTCAATACCCAAAGATGCAACAACCGAATATTTAATAAAGTTTGCTGCAGACCCAGAGTCAACTAGGGCCTTGCCAGAAACAGATCTGTCCCCAGAGGACAGAGACACAGATAACATCATCTTATACCCCCCAAATACCTGGTTGCCTGAGTGGTTCTTCTGATTACCACTCAGGCACTGAAGTTTTTTTGCTGGTGACAAGGGTCTGATTGAGCAGTCTCGTATGACATGACCAGAGGAACCACAGTACAGGCACAGGTTATTCCTGAGACGATGCTCTCGTCGTGTCTTGGCGTCCATAGCTCCCAGTTGCATGGGTTCCTCACCAGAAGTGATGGGAGGAAAGGTAAGTTTTTCAGGAGAGAGAGAAGAAGAGACAGAAAACTTGGAGGAAACAGGCCCTACTCTCTCTTAAATTTTCCCGGATCTTACAGTCAATACGGACCACCAAAGTCATGGCCTGTTCAAGAGTAGGGGGATCTGGATGACCAACCCAGAGCTCCTTAACCCGATCACACAAACCTTGTTTAAAGTGAGCCTTTAGAGCTGACTCACATCAACCTGCCGTTACACTGTACTTCCGGAACACAGAGCAATACTCTTTGCCCTGCTGCATGGTGATGAGTTAAGATTCCGCAAACGCAATGTGGTCTGGCTCAGCATAAATAGAGCCCAGGGACTTAAAAAATGTTTCCACATCAAACCACTCCTCAGCCTCAGGAGGGAGTTTAAGGGTCCAAGCTTGTGGGACCCCCTGTAAAAGAGATATAACCACTCCCACCATTTGGGCCTGAGTCACATATGGATTAATACGAAAATACAAGCGACAAAACTCCCTGAAAGTCTCAAATTTTTCACGGTCCCCTAAGAAACGATCCAGGAGTAACATCTTGACCTTATTAGGTGAAGAATCAGCTGGGGATGAAGCAGCAGCCTCAGTAAGGATCTGAACCTGTTTAGCTAGCTCAGCTACCAGGCCTGTCAATCCTTCCAACTTGGCTGCAAGGCCCTGAATAGGATCCATGCTTATCTGGAGGGAAGCAATGGAAGTAGGTTTTTTAGCCTGTTATTCTGTTAGGGAATTGCTAGATGACAATTCCTCAGAAGCTGCTGGAGAACCCTGGAGGAAGGGGCACAAGGGACAGTGAGCCCTAAGCTGAAACCCCCACAGTCCCTTCCTATTGCCAGGCCCTATCCTACGTAATAGGTGGCAACTCGAAGATGATCCCTTCCTATATATGTGATACACAAAAACACAAACAAGACGAACAACAACAAAGGGAGGTCAGCTAACTAGGGTTCGGTAACAGTTGAGCAATGCAGTGCCAAATCGAAGTCCAAAAGAATAATCAGTAGGGAAAGCCAGAGGTCAACGCTAAGATTACAAGTAAATTAACAGCAAGAGAAGCCAGCAAGCATGAGGCAATAACAGGCACCAGTGTGAATGTGAGCCAAGACTAAATAGGGGAGATGAACCCGCCCTGGACCTGACAGGAAGGCAGGCTCGCAATCACATGGCAAGACAAAATTTAACCACTTAATGGACAGAGGCAACAAGGGCAGAAGACGGGTGTGGTGCAAATTCAATTACAGAACTAGAGCCGTGTTCACACAGTGCAACTAAAAACTCTAAGCAAATTATCAAACTGCACATGCCTCCTGTACCGCAGCATGTGAGTAGAGGGTGGCGCAGAGACCCGAACAGGCAGAGATGTTACAGCAGGTCACGTCTTTTGTGCTTATTTTGTTCAGACGTTTTCAATATTTTAGGATAGCATTGTCATCGTTCCTAGCGCCACCTCTGTCTTCTCTTCTTGACACCTCCCTTGTGTTTCTCCTCCGCTTCACTGCTATAGCAGCCAAGCTGAGATATGCAATAGGGTTCCAATAGAGAGCCAGTAGGGCAAGGTACTTGCAGGATAGACTGTCAAGGAACTTTTTTCATATCAAGGGCCAAAAAGGAAATGAGTTTACAGCGACTATTGGCCCAATGGACTGAATTTTCCTTCTTGAAGGATGTGATTAAATAGTAAACGGAGGTGGAGGAAAGGATCCCTTTAAATTTTTTGAAAAAGGTCCTCTTATGTTCTGACTAGGGGCCTGGCCTTACATTATCTAGAGCAAAAATTGATGCCACCTATACATTCTATCCAGGCAGCAAGAATATTCATGGAAATGTGATCTCCATGGAAGTATATCAGTTACCTGTAGAATACTTATTCTATTATCATGTATATGTAAAAAGGATCTTGGGAAATTTTACTTTTTAGAAGTTTGGAATAAAGCTATGTGTTTCTATAATAAGGTCACTTCATGTATTAATCACAATGAATTATAGAAATTACTGCTAAGAAGTCATGGGTTTCTTAGTTACTCAAAGTTGTGGTGGACAGCTTGTGATAATACTGGTCTATTGATACATGTCATATTGTCATATAGTTTGGAGTCCTGGAATACAATTAATAGACTATAGTTGAACCTGCAGCTCTGCTTTGAATATAAGCAATGTAAAGAGACCTAGTTATGGTGTTTGAGATAACTAGGATGCTAGGAGTCCCACTCCCAGCACAAAATTCAAGCTGGTAAATCTGGCTAACACACAGACCGTGTTTCATGGGTGAAACACGGTTGCGTGCTGCTACCCTAAAGTTAATATCCATAGAGAGTGTGAAGCTTCCTGTTATTGTCCTCCTCAAAGACCAGGACTCCAAACAACCGCTGATATAAGAATGTCTTATGGTTTTAGGCATCATTGTGACAGCCTGGTCACATCTCCACAGTAAATAAGCAGTGAAGCCTTTCAGTTTCACAAGCTGTAGAATCTGTACAGGCTTTTCCTGCCTTTCTCATACTGTGCGTTGTGCAGCACAGAAATACATTGCCGAGTCCCCTGTCTCTATTGCTCTTACTTCTAGAGACACTTCATTTTTACTTGTTTCTCTTGATAGGGAAATTCGACTACTTAGTGAAGGATTGTAAGCTGTGCTTTGAGCATAATTAAGGTGGGCAAGAAATAGAAAATTATGACTGGCATCTTGTCTTACGAAGTTAACAGCATGTATTTTACTTCCATCAGTAATTGGAGCCCCAGTAACTCTACAGGTCAACTTCATTGTCTGTGAAGGTTGAACCAAAGAAGGTGCAGATAGTGACAAGGACATCTGTGATAGGACACCTAGGAGAATGGAAAATCTTGGTCAGTGATAGAGTTTAGATCAGAGATACAAAAGATGCGTATAATGAAACAACAACAACAAAAAAAAACTGTCTCCCTTACATGGCAGAGCTGAGATCACATAGAAAACCAACAGTCCAGAAGACATTGTGGTGTTGTACAGACCTCAATAATCATACTGGTATACTGAGGTTAATATTAGAAAATATGAAGATCATTTGCATGTCTTGCATATTTAACCAAATTATCATGCCTTAGATAGATAGAAAACTATTCCACAACCCCTTCCCCGCCACATACTCACATAGATCTACTAAAATATGCTCATTGACTTGATGATTTCTAAAATGAATACCATATTCACTTGTTTGAAAAGGTAAATGCTTTTGCAAAGGAATTGCTAGAGGAGCAATTTCCCAGTAGCTACTGGTGAACCCTGGGGGTAGGGGCATGACAAGATAGTGAGCCCTAAGCTGAACCCATCCCCTGTCCATGCCTACTTGCCTCACTTCCCTAGGTGGCAATGACAACTTGGTGGCAAAGCCCTTCCTAGATGTGTAATGACACAGAATGCAGACAAGACAAACAACAACAAAGGGAGGTAAGCTAGCCAAGGGTCAATACCAGTCAAGCCAGAGGTCAGGAATATGAATACAGGTAACAGCAATAGTAAATAGCCAGCATGCACAAGGCAATAGCAAGCACCAATGTGAATGTGAGTAAACAATAAATAGGAAGAGAGAACCTGCCCCAGATCTGATTGGAAGATAAGCTGTCAATCACACATGTCCGCTTCTTAGAGCCATAACCCTTCCAATGTAGCAGGTATTGGACAGAGTTCTGTACCCAAAGGGAATCTAGAATTTTAGTTCTCCCTCGAGTGGAGTGGATGAAGGAATGACAATGTAGTGTACTTTTTCAAAAGAAATTGTGAATGCAGAAAGTTTTTGGCAGTTGTAGTTTAATTAAGACCACAATAATAACATTAATGATGGTGTACGGCTCAATATAACGAGGAGCAAATTTTGCAGATGCAACCCTAAGGCGCAATTTTTTTGTGGACAGCCAAACCCGATCCCTCACCTTGTAAACAGGACCCAGCAAGTGTCTCTTATTGGCCTCACTTTTTTCTTGGACTTTTACCAGGTTCTGCGGAGCCTGGGCCCATACTGTGCACAGACATCGATAAGTGTTATAATTGTGCAGAAGCTGAGATGGGCGTCGCTGCCTGTTCTTCTGTACAGTCCAGGGTTGCAGGGGTTAATCTGCCTTGCAACAGCCGGGTGTGGTCGAGTCTTTGATGGACTGGTGTGTCGACCAATGGATGCTCGGATTGGGCAGCTGGGCTATTTGCTGGTGACCGCCCCTTGCCTATATAAGGGGGCTGGCCTGATCGCCTGGTGCTCTAAGATCCATTCTCAAACCTGAAATAATTTGTGTGTGCGTGTGTGTATGGTTTCCAGCCTGTAATCCTTAGTTGGCCCAACTAGCAAGTTATCCCTGAGGTAGCAATGCCACTGTTAGTCCTTGTATGTGTGTGGTAGAACTCACTAGGTTTAGCTAGCATTACTTCTCAGACAGGTTACTGGGAGTGGGTTTGGCAGTAGTTGCCTGGGTGGTTGGGTGGAACAACTACACACAGGGTTTACTTGGTCTCTGGCTTGTCCTGGAGTTCAGTTTGTTTATTTGTAGTGGCTGCTCTAACTGCACAGGTCTCTGTGAACTATAACAGAGCAAACCTGGTTTTATTTAGCTGGCAGTGACATCAACTGTTAGACAGTGTTCACACTAGGTGTTAACAGTTCAGAAGCCCAGAGGGCTCCGCAGGGTTTTCATTTATTTAGTTTTTTTTAAATAAACCCTGCTGACCATAACAGTATCTTAGAGCCAGAGCCCCGCCGCAAAATGACTTCAAAAACGCATTTAAGGGGATATTGTCACTTCTTGGGGAGAGACCACCATATAGGTGTGTGGAGACTTATTAAGCCTTTAGCACTCCACTTCGCAAAGGACCATGGGAAGAATATGCAAATCTGTCTTCCATGATGTAATTAGGCAGTCAGCTGCTGCCTCAGTATTGCAAACCAATTGAGGGCGCTCACTGGAATGTGCAAGCCTGTCTTCCCTGATGTAGTTAGGAAGACAGAATTCCAGTGAAATAACCCAATAAAGGTTGCTCCCTTTTGCATCATGCTCGACCTTCCAAGAGGCCTTTGTTTTGCAATGATGCTGGGATTATTACCAGGTATAGTCTCTCAATCTAGGACGGCCGTTTCGATGTACTTGCATCTCATCAGCTCGATGTAGAGAGGACTATAACCTGGTAGAGGTGAGAGGCTGTTAGGATTGTGCAGAGACTGCGGCCATGATATGGGCGTCGCTGTCTTTTCCTCTGCAAAATCCAGGGTTGCAAGGGTTAACCTGCCTTGCAACAGCCGGGCGTGGTCGACTGGTTGAGCGACATGTGTGTCAACCAATGGATGCTCGGATTGGGCAGCTGGGCTATTTGCTGGTGACCGCCACTTGCCTATATAAGGGGGCTGGTCTGGACGCCCGGCACTCTATGATCTCATTCAAAACCTGAATTGATGTGTGTGTGTGCTTGGGTTCCTGCCTGAAATATTATTAGTTTGCCCTAGCTAGTAAATGACCCCTGAGCTAGCAATTCCACAGTTAGTCAGGCAGTATGCTGCCTTGTGTGTGTGGTAAAAGTCAGTAGGGTCAGCTAGCAAAACTTCCCAGACAGGGTGACTGGAGTGGGCTTGGCAGTAGTTGCCTGCATGGTTGGGTGGAATTACCACACACAGGGTTTACTTGGTCTCTGACTAGTCCTGGAGTTCAGGCTAGCCAGTTTGTTTAATTGTGCGGCTGCTCTGACTGCATGCCTCTGTGAATGTTAACAGAGCGCATCTGGTCCTTTATTTTAGCTGGCAGTGACAGGAACTGTTAGTCGGTGTTCACACCAGGTCGGTTAGTAGTCAGTGGCCCAGAGGGCTCCGTGGGGTTTTCATTTGTTTGTTTTTTTAATAAACCCTGCTGACCATAACAGAGGCTTAGACAGGGTTAAGGGGATATTGTCACTCCTTGGGGAGAGACCACCATATAGGTGTGTGAAGACTTATTAAGCCTTTAGCACTCCACTTCGCAAAGGCAGCAGCTGACTTCCTAATTACAGCATGGAAGACAGATTTGCATATTCTTCCCATTGTCCTTTGCGAAGATTCAGTGCTATGAAGAGATGAGTATCTAGGGTTAAAACTATAGTTACAGTAAAATGGAGACATCTTAGTGGTGGAGTTCCTTCTGTTATTAATCACAAACTCTGCCAATGTAAGAAACTTCTTCCACTGCTAATGGATATCAGACACAAAATACTTCAGGTATTATTCAAGAGAATGGTTCCGTCTCTCCATCTGTCCATTGGTCTCTGGATGGAACGTGTAAAAAAAAGACATAGTGACCCCCAGATTACAACAAAATTTCCCTCCAAAAACCTGGAAACAAATTGTACTTCCCTATCAGACACTATATTCTCTGGTACCCCTTGCAAACAAGATATATGCTAATAAACTGAGAGGTTAAGTGTAGAGCACTAGGAAGCTTTTTTAGCGGTTTAAAATGGCACATTTTAAAGAATCTATCCACCCTTAACCATACCACAGTTTTCCCTTGAGAAACATGCAGATCTGTAATGAAGTTCATCAAAAGATGGGTCCACGGGTTTTTAGGTAATGGAGAGGATGAAGGCTCTCTGGCAACCTTCTAGGTCATCCAAGCACATACCTTACAGGCTGAAACAAACTCATGTACATCCCGGGACCGTCTAGGACACCAGTATGAGCGAGAGAGAAAATATTTGGTACCAGCAACGCCAGGATGTCCTGCTAAAGAGGAGCAGTGAATTTCCTCTGACACACAAAGACAAAGGTGTGGGGGGTACAAATAATTTCACATTAGGAGTATTTCTGGGAGCAAGAGCTTGTGAATTAACCACAGATGTGGAAAGATCAGGGTTTATAATGGCAATTACCACACCAGGGGACAGCATTTTTTCCCAAGACATTTTATGAAGCTTCGCTCGCACAAAAGTTGCGACATAGAGCATCAGCTCGCACATTTTTAGCACTTGGATGATAGGTTACAACAAAGTTAAAACACATGAAGAACAATAGCCAGCGAGCCTGCCTAGGAGAAAGTCGCTTAGCCCCACCCACATACAATTCTTATGATCAATAATTACTGCGATTTTGTGCTTAGACCCCATCCAGGAAGTGTCTCCATTCTTCGAATGCCCATTAAATAGTTAAGAGTTTGTGATTACCTATTTAATAATTGCACTTTGAAGGGGAGAATTTCCTCGAAAAAAAGGCCACGGCTCGCAAATGTGTGAGGGCTCTTGGTCCTGAGACAAAACCGCACCAACCGCTACTTCAGAAGCATCAACCTCCACAACAAATGGTTGATCCAAGTCTGGTGGTACTAAGACAGGAGCTTCAACAAAACATTTCTTAAGTTGTTCAAATGCCTGTTCAACCTTAAAAGTCCAGTTGGTCAAATTGGCACCCTTTTTAGTTAGATCCGTCAATGGCTTAGCAACAATAGAGAAATTTTTGCTAAGTTTCCAATAATTGGAAAAGCCCAGGAAATGTTGCAGTGCATCCCCTTTTTTTTTTTTTTTTTTTTTTTTTTTTTTTTATAGCCGTGACCTTGATTGGATCCATACAAAAAGATTCGGGTGTAATTACATAACCTAGGAAAGTGACTCTTTGGACTCAGAAGAGGCACTTGGACAGTGTTAAGAACCAAATACAGTATAGAACAGACAATTAGTACCAAGCAACCAGACTCCCCTACACACTGAGGCAAAACAGCACTGAGCATCCAATCCCTCCTCCAAACTGCAGCAGAACCAGGCCCCAGTTCTGCTAAATTTATAAGCCTTCTAACATCCTATAAAAGTAAAAGAACATTGAAGAAACAATGCCAATATAAAGTAGAAATAAGGTTAATGTTAATTAGGAAGAATTTTGTGTGATAAGACTGTCTGTGTTTTTACCAGAAACTGTCAAAACCTATCATTCATTCCCAAGAACTGCCCATATGAGAAGCGTAGGGAGGAATAAAGACTGATGTGCAACCATTGTCGGGCAAATAGTCCTGAACTGGCTTAGAGTTTATTTGTAGCTCTCGATAAGCAACTGTGAAGTTGGTTCCACAGTGAACTGCCTGCCTTGGAGTTTAACCCTTTCATGATAATGCCGTATTAGTAGGGTGGAGTCACTGATGGGCAGTCCCGTCGCGCCATGTTTCGCAAATTTATATCTCGGCTGGTGGGTGGAGCGGCTGGTATTTATGGAGGAGAATGAATTCTATACATCTAAAATCCAAAATTGGATGAGATTTATAGATGACATATTACTATTTTGGACGGGGACTGAACAGGAGTTTAATACTTTCATTGGGACACTAAACACTAATGATATTAATTTAAAATTTACATCTACCATTAGTGCAAAAGAAATTACATTTTTGGATTTGAAAATCCTAATTGATGACCAGGGCTGTGTCTCAACTGATTTGTTTCGAAAAGATACTGCCACTAATAGCTTGCTCTCATGGAAGAGTTACCATCCCTATTCCCTTCGTAAAGGAATACCAAGGGGCCAATACTTACATATGCGACGCAATTGATCCTCATTTAAGGATTTTAAAACAGCTAGCGATGATTTGACCAATAGATTCGTAGAGTGAGGATACCCTGGGGAGGTACTCCAGGAAGCCTATGAATATGCTGCAAATAAAGATCGTACCTCTCTCCTCAATCCTTGCCCAAAATCGAACTTGGAAAACCAAATTCGTATAATTGGTACATATGACAACCGGTGCATGGAAGTGAGAAACATCCTCGCCAAACATTGGGATGTCCTCAAACTAGACACCGATATTCAACAAATGTTAACACCACATCCATCAGTAACCTACCGGAGAGGGATGAATCTGCAGGACAGATTAATACATAGTCATCTATCCCCTCTAACCGACACCTCCTGGTTATCTAAACGTGTTCCAAATGGGAACTTTCGGTGCGGACATTGTAAGGCCTGTAATTTCGTTAAAACGGGCTCAGAATTTACCAGTGTAACCACCGGGGAGTCATTTGAGGTCCGAAGTTTTATAAACTGCCAAACAGCTGGCCTAGTGTACATGGCAACGTGTGGTTGTCCAAAAAATTACGTGGGTAAAACCAAGCGTAAGTTTTGTCGGCGGATTTTGGACCATATTGGCAACATAAGACGCAAGGATGATCGCCCTTTAAGCAGACATAGGTGGGAGTACCATAGTGGCAACATGGAGGAGGTATCCTTCCAGGGTCTAGAAGTGATCAGAGCCCACCCGAGGGGAGGGGATTGGGACAAAAAGATTCTGCAAAAAGAGGCAGAGTGGACCTATAGACTTAAAAGTCTCTCCCCTAATGGTTTAAATGAAAATATCAACTTTAGTTGCTTCATATAAGGGGATTCTATATATATATGTTGCATTGTGGGATCATATGTTAATAAAGATCACCCTCAGCTTTACGGAACTATTGGCCATATATAACTGGCCCAGGAAAAGGGGCTTGGTTAGTAGCTCAGAAATTACAGGAAAAGACACAGAGAATAGGGGATTTTAAAACTGCTCTGAATCCTCCACTGAAATAATGGATGACCCTCATGATTATGTATGAGGGGTCAGACATGGACGAGTTCGAGCTAGTGTTATTATGATGCATGACATTTGGATAATGATAGGTCGGGCATAGAATACATAATGAGTATTGGTATATTATATATATTGTTGACTGCAGTAGGCAATAATAAAACAATGAGCACTCAATACATGGTTGACACCCCCGGGAGGCAGCCGGACGTCACAGGAGGCATGCCCAATAGGAACACGCCACGTCATTGGTGGGCGGACCGGGAGATGGGGCCTTTGCCTTAAATCCTTGAGCTAGTCGGCGCGCACGCTGGCAGTATAGAGGTACCGTGTCCCACCATCAGGGGCACGGGAATTGCAGTTTTAACTGCAGAGACATCGTTTCCCATATCAATATCCTCCTGATGAGCTAGTTACCCTAGCGAAACGCTGCGTAGAGGGGAAACCAGGGAACTCTAAAGCAAATGGGGAGGACCTGGTAACTTAGTATAGCAGAGAAATTGGAGACTAAATAACCCTGGGGCCGTGCTGTATCTGGGCTCCTATGAGGCTGTAGGGTAGACAGTTTGACTAACACTACACAGGGAGAGATGAAACTACGGCTTGTGGCTAGGCTGCAGTGCTAGGAAGTGCTCCAGACCTTATTATTGGTATACTGTGGATGCAATGCTAAATACAAGCTCCACAATATAGAAATACCTAGCAGCATATGTGAACATCACTGCAAAACGTTGTGATGAATGGAGCTATTTACGGTCTGGCTGGGACCTGTTGTGCCACAGCCAGCCTTGCATATGTAGTAAATAGACCACAGAGCTTTCATTCACCCGTTGGGAGATGTTGATTGCTACCTGATCAACTGGGTCTCTGGTCTCTGCATTTGTTAGTACCCAGATATCAAGGGGTAAACTGTGTGGTTCTCAACAAACTATCTGAGAGCTGCATATGGGAAAAAGTTATTTTGTAGATGACTGTATAGGGAAGGCAATACAAATACTAATTGTTGCCTGATAATAGTGAAGTCATACTGCAATTGTGTTATCATTTTATTTAGGCCAATTTTAAACAAATATTAGTAAAAGTTATGTTTTAGTATTTACTCCTACAGTGATCTCGTATTAGTAGGGTGGTAACATGGTGGCAGATGGAAATATTAAGAGGATAATAATAATAGGATTTTTTTCTAGTATCTTCAACTTAGTCTTATTTAAGTGACCAACAACCCTCAGCATGCCATTACTGGTTTTAAGTTGATAATAGGGCTGTTTTTAGGAATATTTCACTTTCCACGTGTACATTTCAGTTTGTGTCAAAGGCACTTTGCTACATATCATGTATCACAGTGACCTCACTTTGGGCAATATCCTTTGCAGATAGACGCTTTTCATATGTGCCAACCAAAACAATCAGCATTAGTGTTCTCAATATGATAGCATTGTACAATGTAAATTATAAAATTGCAATGGTGTCTACAAGTTTTATCCATCTGGAGGAGCTTTTAAAGTGATGACAACCCAAACCGAACCTCTCTTTGGATTTGGTGACAAAGGCATTAACTTTAGAACAAAACTCTGGATTGTTGTCAGCGTCTTGGAGGCTGAAGTTTTCTTCAGTAGAATTCTCTTTGGTCTGGTTCAGCAAGAACTCTGGACCTGTAACCAAGAAGAATTTTCAAAGGTGCTAACAGATACCGGTCTGGTGGCACAATCTGCAGGGATGTAATGGAACATCCCAGTCCTCAATAGTCTCTGAGAGCCACCTTTTTAGATATTTGTCTTGTACAGGCAAGGACTCTGTGATTCCCAATGGATCATATAGGCTGTTCACTACAGAGAGGACATCATGTTTAGCAAATGGATTGTCTGCACAATTAACTTGAAAGCCAAAGGAATCATTTAGAAAGTGCCATCTTAAACCTAGACTTCATGACATCAGCACTGTTGAAAGCAATTTTATGTAACCTCAGGTGAGTCTTGTTTCTTTCTTGCAGTGTTTCTTTTTGTCCCTCTCAAAAGCCTAATGAGATTAATCTATTTGTTGACCTCAACAACTTCATCAGAAAATTGACACTAAAGAAACACGAAACACACGAAACACAATGTAATCCGGATAATACTACAAATACGGACCCTGAGGAAGAGACACCAACTTCAAGTATCATGTCCTCCAGTCCCCCACCCATACATATGGATTTAAAACCAAAATATAGCTTTTATCCCACTCACCATACAGGGAGTAATTTGGAAGCCTTTTATTCACTGGTTTCCACTGATTTCCGTAATATCTCACAGTATGAAATCCATAACCCGGGTAAAAAATAGCTTAACTAAAAAAGAAATAAAAGCTAAACAATCCCTAACTAAGAACACAAACCTGATAATCAGAAACGCCGATAAAGGTGGTGGAGTAGTAATCCAGAATAGGACTGATTACTTGGAAGAGAAACACAAAATTCTCTCTGATACCAATTATTATTCTCGGTTGGAATCTGATACATCTAAATCACATCTGTCAGAATACAATGAGCTTGGGGCCACACGGTGGCTCAGTGGTTAGCACTGCAGCCTTGCAGTGCTGGAGTCCTGGTGTTCAAATCCCACCAAGGGCATAAAACCATCTGCAAGGAGTTTGTATGTTCTCCCCATGTTTGCATGGATTTCCATCCCATATTCCAAAGACATACTGATAGGGAAAATGTACATTGTGAGCTCTATGTGGCGCTCACAATCTACATTTAAAAAAAATAATAATAAAAAAAAAAAGAATACAATGAGCTTATACAAAAGGCCTTCCAACAAGGAATCATAAATAAAAAAGAAAAGGGCTTCCTCACCATCTCTCATCCGTCCATAGCATTGTTTTACCATATTCCCAAGATTCACAGAAATGCCAAAAAACCACCTGGTAGACCAATCATATCAGGTATTCATGCTCTCACAAGGAATCTCTCTCAGTATATAGACCACATATTACAGAGCTATGTTTTATCCTTACCCACATATCTCAGGGATTCAACTGATGTCATCAATAATATTCCATCAATAGAATGGAAAGAAATGTATAGATGGGCCACCCTTGATGTGAGTTTGTTGTATAGCAATATCCAGCATCATCCGGGCATCAAGACCATCAAATCAGATTTGGATCAAGATCTGACAATACCAACAATACAGAAGGAATTTTTAATCCAAAGTATTAAATTTATATTAGAGCACAATGTCTTCGAGTTCAACTCTAAAATGTACATCCAAACACGGGGCACCGCTATGGGTACGCGTTTCATGCCAGGTTATGCTAATCTGTTCATGGGTGTGTTTGAACAAACCTATATCCTCAGTAATAATATGTGGCGAGGCCAAATCATTTATTTTAAAATATATATCGACAATATTTTGTTTATTTTGGATAGGGATGAATCCTCGTTCACTACATTTCAGGAATATCTTAACACAAATTCTATGGAAATCGAACTAACCAGAAAATGTACTGAACACCATATTGATTTCCTGGACTTAACACTTACCGCTAAAACAAATAAGGTTATAGCAAGCACACATTTCAAAAATATAGACTGTAATAGCTTTTCAGATTTTACAAATCTTCATTATAATCAATGGAAGACGAATGTTCCCTATGGCCAATTTTAGCGGATAAGAAAAAACTTTACCCAAAACCATGATTACAATGTTCAAAGCAAAATTCTAGATTCTATGATAAAAACTACCCTAAGAATCTTGTAAAATCCACACATAGTAGAGCAGGTCAATTAACCCAATGAGAGTGTCCAGCACCAAGTCAAACAAAGAAGGACGACTCTCATTACTACAATTTTATAACTGCTTTTAGCTCTTCACATGGGACCATTAGAAGTATCCTCAACAAACATTGGTCGGTGGTTCTAAATGATCCCATACTCAACAAATTAGTACCACGTCAACCAAAAATCACATTTAGGAGGGCACAAACTTTATAAAATATTATACTGTAGCTCCAAGTAGACTTAGACCTGTCAATGGACAATATGGTTTCCATCCCACAAAACCAATCATGGGGAGCTTCAGGTGTGACCACCCCAAATGTAAATGTTGTATGACCATCAAGAATCGTATTAACACCTTCAAAAGTAACGTAACTGGACAGGAGTTCCAAATAGAACATCTCTTGAACTGCTCATTGAATCACATTATATACCTGCTGAAATGTACATGTGGGTACGATAATGGCTTTAAGAGAACGCAAAAACAAGCACCGCTCCAACATAACTAACGGGTTTACCAAACATAGTGTATCACGCCATGCAGCACAACAACACTCTTGTAATTTTAAAGATTTTACAATACTACCCATAGACCATATACCAGAAAGTCAACACAACCGATTTGGAAGCTTAATTAAAAGGGAAATTCATTGGATTTACAAAATTAATACTCTGACCCCATTGGGATTGAACAAATCATTGGAGGATATAACAAAACAATAAACGTGAAATTATCATTATATCTCTGATAAGCGCAAACGTACATGCATATATATAAAGTTGTATGTATTATATTTGTTATATGTGTTTTATATGTATGTGTTGTAAGAAAGTGACAGGAAAAATCCTGGAAGGACGCTGTATCTCCCCCAGAGTCCTCTCGTATGTGTGGTGAGTGAGGGCTTCATATAGCAGTTTAACCTCTTCTCATCCTACTGCAGGAAGGAGCTTTCGTGCACAGGTGGGAACTTTAAATTAACTTTAAACGTTTCGCGTCTACACTGACGCTTTTTCAAGCCTAGAATGCAAAAAAGCTTTGAAAAAGCGTCAGTGTAGACGCGAAACGGCTGTTGCCATTTTTTCTGCCAATATGCTGTTACTCCCTCTCTGAATTTTATCCATGTACCCAATAAAGGATTGATTTTATAGAAGACCGTTCGTCCACTGATTGGTGAGTGCCCATCCCTATTTTTCTTCTTCGCTATAAATTTCAATATACTTGTTGTCTTGGGATTTTTTCGGTGCACCGCCTGTAATCGGCAATTTTGCCATACACAGAGTTCAACACAAAAAAAAGGGAACTGCATTACCACGTTTTATATTGGATTCTCGTCACAGAGCTGTGCCGCCTTCTTTTTTCTTTTATTTTTTATACTGTTAGAATAATGTTCTTTGACTTCTCCAGTGCGTTCAACACCACTTAGCCAGGGCTAATGAAGGAAAAGGTGAACCTTGATGGTGTGGACCATCACCTGTCCAACTGGATCCTAGACTACCTGAGAAACCACCCTCAGTATGTGAGAGCCCAGGACTGTGTGTCTGACACTGTGATCTGTAGTACGAGGGCACCACAAGGTACAGTTCTTGCCCCATTTCTCTTCAAACTGTACACTGCTGACATTAGGCACAACTCATCCAACTGTTACTTACAGAAGTACTCCGATGACTCTGCTATAGTAGGCCTTATCACTGATAGAGATGATAGGGAATACAGAGACTTAAACTGGGACTTTGTGGAATGGTGCCAGCAGAACCACCTCAGGATTAATGCTAGGAAGACCAAGGAGATGGTGGTGGACTTTAGTAAACAGAGAGGTGTTCCGACCCCGGGGGAGATCCAAGGAACATGTATTGAGATAGTCAGGACCTATAAGTATCTGGACGTGCTCCTCAATAATAAACTAGACTGGGCTGATCACCTGGAGGCGCTGCACAGAAAGGGCCACAGCAGACTCTACCTGCTCAGGAGGCTGAGCGCCTTCGGAGTCCAGGGGACACTTCTTAGGGCCTTCTTCAACTCTGTGGTTGCTTCAGCCATCTTTTTTGGTGTGGCCTGCTGGGGGAGCAGTATATCAACCAGGGACAGAAATAGACTTGACAGGCTGATCAGGAGGGCCAGCTCTGTCCTGGGGAGCCCCTTGTTCCCAGTACAGGTGGTGGGTGACAGAAAGATACTGTCTGTGGTGACCTCCATGCGGGAGAACAAATCTCACCCATGTATGGGACCTTGATGGCACTTGGCAGCACTGTAAGTGACCGTCTGCTTCACCCCAAGTGTGAGAAGGAGCGCTATCACAGGTGCTTCCTTCCAACCGCGACCAGGCTGTATAATCTACATCAAACCAAGCGAAGATCACTCCGCACAGAGAACTAATGATTATGACGATGACCATGAAGTCTTCCTTCTTTCTCTTCCGTTCCTTAGCTGCTATGGACTCCTAGTATATCTTCTCTTCTCAGCATATGTGTGTCTACGTCTGTATTATATTACTGTGTATTATCCTGTATCTGTATTACTATGCTGCTGTAACATGCTGAAATTTCCCCACTGTGGGACTATTAAAGGATTATCTTATCTTATTTTATCTTTTATTCTGCGTTAATCTGCATAAATCCATAAGACTTAAATACCGTATTTTTCGGACGATAAGACGCACTTTTTTTCCTCCCAGTATGGGAGGAAAATGTGTGTGCGTCTTATAGTCCGAATGCAGCGTGTGCAGCGTCTGTGTCCCGTCTGTGCGAATCAAAAGGAGAGCAGCACGGTGCCTGCCTGGTCTGCCCCTCCTTCCCTGTCTGTGTCGCATCATTGCAGGAGCGAGATATGAGAGGCAGGGAAGTAGGGGCGGGCCAGACAGGTGAAGGAGGCGTGGTTTCAAGCTTGCCGAGAAAACCACGCCTCTTTCTCCCATTTGGCCCGCCCCTCCTTCACTGCCTCTCAGATCTGGCTCCTGTAATGAAGCCACACAGACAGGGAAGGAGGGGCGGGCCAGACGGGAGGAGGCATGGTTTTCTCGGCAAGCTTGAAACCACGCTTCCTTCACCCGTCTGGCCCGCCCCTACTTCCCTGCCTGTGTGGCTTCATTGCAGGAGCAAGATCTGAGAGGCAGTGAAGGAGGGACAAGCCAGACGGGTGAAAGAGGCGTGTTTTCAAGTTTGCTTAGAAAACCACACCTCCTTCACCCGTCTGGCCCGCCCCTTTTTCTCTTCTTGCATAGCTTCACTGCAGGTTGTCTCTTTCCATCCATGGATGCCAAACCTGTGCACAAAGTGCATGAAACAATTTTAATTAAAACAACATATATATATATATATATATATACAGTCCTATGAAAAAGTTTGGGCACCCCTATTAATCTTAATCATTTTTAGTTCTAAATATTTTGGTATTTGCAACAGCCATTTCAGTTTGATATATCTAATAACTGATGGACACAGTAATATTTCAGGATTGAAATGAGGTTTATTGTACTAATAGAAAATGTGCAATATGCATTAAACCAAAATTTGACCGGTGCAAAAGTATGGGCACCTCAACAGAAAAGTGACATTAATATTTAGTAGATCCTCCTTTTGCAAAGATAACAGCCTCTAGTCGCTTCCTGTAGCTTTTAATCAGTTCCTGGATCCTGGATAAAGGTATTTTGGACAAACAATTCAAGTTCAGTTAAGTTTGATGGTCGCTGAGCATGGACAGCCCGCTTCAAATCATCCCACAGATGTTCAATGATATTCAGGTCTGGGGACTGGGATGGCCATTCCAGAACATTGTAATTGTTCCTCTGCATGAATGCCTGAGGATTTGGAGCGGTGTTTTGGATCATTGTCTTGCTGAAATATCCATCCCCGGTGTAACTTCAACTTCGTCACTGATTCTTGAACATTATTCTCAAGAATCTGCTGATACTGAGTGGAATCCATGCGACCCTCAACTTTAACAAGATTCCCGATGTCGGCATTGGCCACACAGCCCCAAAGCATGATGGAACCTCCACCAAATTTTACAGTGGGTAGCATGTGTTTTTCTTGGAATGCTGTTTCTTTTTGGACGCCATGCATAACGCCTTTTTTTATAACCAAACAACTCAATTTTTGTTTCCAAAATGAAGCTGCCTTGTCCAAATGTGCTTTTTCATACCTCAGGCAACTCTATTTGTGGCGTACGTGCAGAAACGGCTTCTTTCTCATCACTCTCCCATACAGCTTCTATTTGTGCAAAGTGCGCTGTATAGTTGACCGATGCACAGTGACACCATCTGCAGCAAGATGATGCTGCAGCTCTTTGGAGGTGGTCTGTGGATTGTCCTTGACTGTTCTCACCATTCTTCTTCTCTGCCTTTCTGATATTTTTCTTGGCTTGCCACTTCTGGGCTTAACAAGAACTGTCCCTGTGGTCTTCCATTTCCTTACTATGTTCCTCACAGTGGAAACTGACAGGTTAAATCTCTGAGACAACGTTTTGTATCCTTCCCCTGAACAACTATGTTGAACAATCTTTGTTTTCAGATCATTTGAGAGCGGGCTGTCCATGTTCGGCGACCATCAAACTTAACTGAACTTGAATTGTTTTGTAGAAAGAAATGGTCCAAAATACCTTCATCCAGGATCCAGGAACTGATTAAAAGCTACAGGAAGCGACTAGAGGCTGTTATCTTTGCAAAAGGAGGATCTACTAAATATTAATGTCACTTTTCTGTTGAGGTGCCCATATTTTTGCACCGGTAAAATTTTGGTTTAATGCATATTGCGCATTTTCTGTTAGTACAATAAACCTCATCTCAATCCTGAAATATTACTGTGTCCATCAGTTATTAGATATATCAAACTGAAATGGCTGTTGCAAACACCAAAATATTTAGAACAAAAAATGATTAAGATTAATAGGGGTGCCCAAAGTTTTTCATAGGACTGTATATATATATATATATATATATATATATATATATATATATATATATGTTCAAATCACCCCCATATCCCTAGAATACATATAAAACAAAAACGTTACTGTTGAAACACATACACATTTGGTATCCCTGTGTCCGAAAACCCTCGGTTCTATTTACATTGGTGAAATATGATATTATTAGGTTATTAAATATTTTACCAATTTTTTTTGCTTAAAATTTTTTTTCCCCTATTTGCCTCCTCTAAAACCTTAGTGCGTCTTATGGTCTGAAAAAAATACGGTAGATTATTTTATGAACTAATGACCACTAAAAAAACATATAGGCATGTCTGTATAGGGGATATATAGTATATTATAGCTACTAACAGCTGAACTGGAATACAGTTTATGATATACACTCACCGGCCACTTTATTAGGTACACCATGCTAGTAACGGGTTGGACCCCCTTTTGCCTTTAGAACTGCCTCAATTCTTCGTGGCATAGATTCAACAAGGTGCTGGAAGCATTCCTCAGAGATTTTGGTCCATATTGACATGATGGCATCACACAGTTGCCGCAGATTTGTCGGCTGCACATCCATGATGCGAATCTCCCGTTCCACCACATCCCAAAGATGCTCTATTGGATTGAGATCTGGTGACTGTGGAGGCCATTGGAGTACAGTGAACTCATTGTCTTGTTCAAGAAACCAGTCTGAGATGATTCCAGCTTTATGACATGGCGCATTATCCTGCTGAAAGTAGCCATCAGATGTTGGGTACATTGTGGTCATAAAGGGATGGACATGGTCAGCAACAATACTCAGGTAGGCTTTGGCGTTGCAACGATGCTCAATTGGTACCAAGGGGCCCAAAGAGTGCCAAGAAAATATTCCCCACACCATGACACCACCACCACCAGCCTGAACCGTTGATACAAGGCAGGATGGATCCATGCTTTCATGTTGTTGACGCCAAATTCTGACCCTACCATCCGAATGTCGCAGCAGAAATCGAGACTCATCAGACCAGGCAACGTTTTTCCAATCTTCAATTGTCCAATTTCGATGAGCTTGTGCAAATTGTAGCCTCAGTTTCCTGTTCTTAGCTGAAAGGAGTGGCACCTGGTGTGGTCTTCTGCTGCTGTAGCCCATCTGCCTCAAAGTTCGACGTACTGTGCATTCAGAGATGCTCTTCTGGCTACCTTGGTTGTAACGGGTGGCTATTTGAGTCACTGTTGCCTTTCTATCAGCTCAAACCAGTCTGGCCATTCTCCTCTGACCTCTGGCATCAACAACGCATTTCCGCCCACAGAACTGCCGCTCACTGGGGGGCGGAGTCTGACCGCGCGCTCGTATGGCTGTGTTTGAGTAGAGCTCCGCAGCCTGTCACCCATTTCACCGCTTCTCACTGGCATTACACGGTCGATTATGGTCAAGTACGGCAAGAATAGAGGCCTGGCCCCCCCGAGCACACCGAAGCTCGCAAAACAACAAGGTATGATGCAGACTTACCTGAAGAAGAAGCCCGCATTGTCCCCGGCGAGGTCCTCCAAGATGGCGCCGTCCCTCTCACAGGGAGCGGAAGGAGGAGAGGACTCAGACATGGAGAGTCTAGCAGCTACAGACAAAACAGATGAAGGTACTGTGACTATGACTCAAGCTTTTTTCCAATGGGCATTGTCAACAGCATTAGGCCCAGTGATGGAACAGCTAGCTGATATTCGTGGGGTTATGGAGTCTCTGGGCCTCAGAGTCACCGGCCTAGAGTCGGCTTGCAATACAATTTCAGCACACTCTGCAGTAACTGCGTCACAGCTAGCTGCTCATAAAGATTATATAGACAGGTCTCTCTTATTGATAGAAGACCAAGAGAACAGGGGAAGGAGGAGGAATATAAGATTGAAAGGTGTGCCGGAGACTTGGGGGTCAGAAGAACTGCACAAAATGGCGATGCAACTTTTTACTGACTTGTTAGGAGAAGACAGATCAGCTAATATTGTTATTGAGCGTATACACAGAGCGCTCAGACCAAAACCGCAAAATGGGGACCATCCCCGAGATATAATATGTGGACTGCTTTCCTATGTGGACACAGCAGCTATTTTAGCAGCAACTCGGCAAAAACAGAAAATCTTAGTTGGAGAGGACGAGATCTTGATATTTCAGGACATTGCTCCTTCCATCTTGGCTAAACGCCGTTTATTGCGACCATTACTGGAACTATTGAGAGCGAGAGGGATTCAATACGCATGGCTCTATCCTTTAGGCCTCTCACTTACCCATAATGGGAAAAGGCTTGTAGTATCCACTCCTAATGATCTCCCGGCAGTCTGGAGAGTACTAAATACTGAGCCTTTAGAGATTCCTTCCTGGATGCCGACTCCGGATCTGCCAACCTTCCCGACGCTTCCTGAGGAGTTTGAACCCCAGCAGCAGCCGAGATACAAGTCTCCGAGGATTAAGAGACTTTTTCACAAGAGTCGTATTTCTCTTTCCCAATAGCTGAACAGTATGACAGATGCTGGTCTCACATACTTACCTGTTAAAGAAATGCAACCTTTCAATTTGTTCTAAGTAACTTCTCAAGGTTTGTTTATTGCGCACAAGTCTTTTTGCCATGACGCTACAATGGCTACTGGACTCACTAATTTTCTACTGTTATATGCTTCAGTATTGACAGTATTCGACTGTGTTCTTCAATTAAGATCTTTATATGTCATTTTTTGACTTTAGCTTTTGATTCATATCACGTTGTTTTTGACATCTTTATATTATAGAGAGGCGGTGTTGGGTGTTTCCCGATCAGACGTTACTTATCCGCTAACCACTTTGATTCCACAGGTGTGAGAGACATAAGTTAATACGCCTTATAGTGGCGACGTAGTACAGTTTATTTCCACATTGTTTTTTGTGTATAGGCTAATTCTTATAGCTTATTTTTCTCAGGACTATATTTCTTTTATTTACCTTCCTCTATATTTTCTCCCCCCCCCCCCCCATCTTACTGATTTGAAATGACGACTATTACGGTGTCTTCCCTCAATGTGAACGGGATGTTGACCCCGCAAAAACGACATTCAGTGTTACGTGTAGCGACGAAATTGAGGTCACATGTTCTTATGTTACAAGAGACTCATTGGAAACAGGATAAGATCCCCTCTATTTCTAAACGTACCTTCCCATTTTGGTATCATAGCTCTCATCCTACTTCAGCTACAAAAGGGGTTGCCATAGCTATCCACCACTCAGTACCGTTCACTTTCTCACAACAGCTGACTGATTCTGAGGGTAGATATATATTTATTCGTGGTAAGATTGCCTCAAGAGAAATAACATTAGCAAATCTATATGCACCGAATCACTCACAGATCCCATGGCTTAAATCTGCTTTATCCGCATTGAAGGCCTTTGCTACGGGAGAAGTAATTCTAGGTGGAGATCTCAACCTGTCATTAAACCCCATCCTCGACTCTTCTACGGGTAGGTCAGTCCACTCTCAGAGGGCATTACGGTCGATTCATGTCTCACTTCAGTCCTTAGGACTAATAGATACATGGAGGCAGTCTCACCCGTCTGAAAGACATTATACACATTTTGCCCCAAAAAATAATAGTTACCATAGAATTGATTACGTAGTGTGCTCATCTTCACTCTCAGCTTACATAGAAAAAGCAGAAATTGGCTGTTGTTCAATTTCTGATCATGCTCCAGTCTCTATCTCATTTTTATTTGGAGAATTGGCACCACGCCAATGGATGTGGCGTCTTAATGAACATTTACTAGAAGACGCTGCTTTTGTAGCGGATTTCAAGGAGAAATTGAAATACTTTTTCTCCTCTAACATCTCCCCTGATGTGTCATTTGGTTCTATATGGGAAGCCCATAAAGCCTACGCCAGAGGTTTATTTATAAATAAAGCGACGGCAGTTAAGCGGAAAACGAGGAAAGAGATAGACAGCATTATGCATCAGATAACAGTAATTGAGAGAACTCATAAATTACAGAGACTCAAAACTCTCCTCCCAGAACTTACATCCCTACGGGAACAACTAAACAGGATCTTGCATAAACAGGCTACTAAGAGTCAACTTTTCTTTAAGTTTAAACTTCACGCTCACGGCGACAAAGGGGGCAAATTTATGTCTCACCTTATTAAAAAAGCTAAAGAGAAATCATACATTACTGAGATTGTAGATGCCTCCGGGGTAATACGTAAGACCTCAGAGGATATAGCAGATTCGTTCCGAGCTTATTATCAAGAATTGTACAACCTGAGATCTCAAGAGAGTACTGAAGCTCGAGAAACTCGTACCTGCTTAATACAGAGGTTTCTCAGTGAATTATCGCTTCCATGCTTGGAGGATAGATTAGCAACTTCGCTTCTTGATCCGATTTCACATGAGGAGGTTCGAAACGCTCTTGCAACGTTCCCCAAGGGAAAAAGCCCTGGCCCAGATGGCCTGCCAGTCTCTTATTACAAATGTTTTGCAGATGTGTTGGTGCCACATTTTTCCACTTTATGTAATTTTCTATTGACTGGAGGTTCATTAGCTAAGCAAACGCAAGAAGCGCAGATTGTATTGATTCATAAGGAGGGGAGAGACAGCACATTATGTAGCAATTACCGACCTATCTCACTCTTAAATGGAGACCTGAAATTATGGGCCAAGATTCTGGCTTTAAGATTGAGCACTCTAGTCCCTAAACTTGTTCATACAGAGCAGTCCGGTTTTGTGAGAGGGCGGGAGGGGAGAGACAACTCAAGGAGACTTCTGCATGCAATTCAACTAGCTAGACGTAAACAAATACCGCTTCTTCTACTTGGTATCGATGCAGAAAAAGCTTTTGATCGTGTTGACTGGAATTATATGAAATTGGCTTTACTGCAGTTTGGTATACCGGAGAGCTTTATTTCTGCCATTTTGACGCTATACTCTCAGCCACATGCCAGAGTCAGAGTTAATGGTCTAGTATCGAATTATTTTGACATATCTAATGGAACCCGACAGGGCTGCCCCCTTTCACCTACATTATTTGTACTTACTCTTGAGACACTTCTTTGTGCAGTCCGCCAGTCCCCAGAAATCCGCGGCATACCAGTAGGTTCTGATAGTTTCCAACTTGTTGCATTCGCAGATGATGTATTATTTTTGATCTCTAATCAGTCGGATGGACTGAAGGCGTTAACGTCTCTTCTGAGACGTTATAGTGAACTATCAGATTATAAAGTGAACTTTACGAAGTCAGAAATCTTAAATATTACTCTCACTACGGATCAGATTGCTAGAGCAAAAGTAAATTCTCCTTACAAGTGGTCTGAATCTTCCCTTAAGTATCTGGGAATATACCTGACGCCCAAAGTAGAAGACCTTTTTGAGCTGAATTATACTCCTCTATTTAAGGATATCTTAAAGCTTCTTTCTCAATACGACCTTCCATACATATCCTGGTTTGGACGTAAAAATGTTTTACAGACCTATATTATCCCTAAATTAGTGTATACCCTGAGAATGCTTCCGATTCAACTACCATTGACTTACCTGCGGAGACTGATTTCTGCCTTCCGACGTTTTGTCTGGAAGAATAGGACTGCGAGAATAGCGCTACACACTCTTATGCGGAAAAAGGAAGAGGGTGGCATAAAGTTCCCTGATGTACTTGCCCTATATAAAGCAAATTTACTTAGCACTTGGATAGATTTAGCAACTCCGGTAAAGGACTGCAGTTCCTGGAAATTAGTGCTTGAAACTTACGGTTCAGATGCGAAAGTGCATTTGTGGTTTCCAAAATATCTCACTCGCCATAACATTGTCGATGACTACCTTCTTAAAGGCCCTTGCTTGATGTGGCGAGATGTTTCGGTGAAGCTCAATTTGACTCCATCGAAAGCAACTCCCGCTGATCTAACTCCATTTTTGCTTCCAACACCTGATAGGTCATACAGAGACCTTTGGAGCGCATTGGAAGGGAGAAGGCTGGGTGATCTTTTCTCCCTGTCATCCCCGATTTCGAGAGAAACTCTTCAAGAGCTACTGCCACACTTGAAACTTACCTTTTTGCACTACGCACATTTTGTGAATACGCTTAACACTTTACCGAGTATTACTAATTTATTCAGAGATTCCACACCAATTGAGAAAGCTTGTTTGTCGCCATCAAAGTCCTTACGCACTTTGAAGATGTGTAAATTGTACATAGATAGCCTAGTGGAGATGGCCCCCCCTAGATATCTGTCTATCTGGGAAAATGACCTTAAAATTACCCTATCTGAAGAGGAAAAATCATCCATTTTACGCTACTCACATGGATTCTCTAGCTGTACAAGACTTCAGGAGATGCATTATAAATTGATCAGCCGTTGGTACAGGACGCCTAGTTGGCTTTACAGTAAACACTTAACAGATTCAGACCTTTGCTGGCGCTGTGGAGTTACCACTGGAACTATGTCGCACATTTGGTACGACTGTGAGATAATAGCTCAATTTTGGCAGCAAATTCGAGATGTAATAACTGAGGTCACTAAACGTACGATTGTGTTGAATCCTGCTCTGATTTGTCTCTCCCTCCCCTCAGCAGATGTGAAATTCTCACGTATGTCTCTAATCACACATTTAATTGAAATTGCTAAGTCTCTCATTCCACTTTTTTTGCATCAGACTGACATCCCCTCCTTACAACAATTCCAGAACAAGGTAGACCTTGTCTCAAAATTTGAAGAATTGTCCAGCTGGGCCAATTTTACTCATCACAAATTTTTAAAGGTGTGGTCTCCTTGGTTGACCTATAGAGGAACAGTTATTAGTAGAGATGAGCGAACAGTGTTCTATCGAACACATGTTCGATCGGATATCAGGGTGTTCGCCATGTTCGAATCGAATCGAACACCGCGTGGTAAAGTGCGCCAAAATTCGATTCCCCTCCCACCTTCCCTGGCGCCTTTTTTGCACCAATAACAGCGCAGGGGAGGTGGGACAGGAACTACGACACCGGGGGCATTGAAAAAAATTGGAAAAAGTCATTGGCTGCCGAAATCAGGTGACCTCCATTTTAGACGAATAGTGGATTTCAAATCCGGGTCATATGAGAATGTGAACTTTGTGACTATGAGACAGGGATAGCTGTACAGGCAGGGATAGCTAGGGATAACCTTTATTTAGGGGGGAATGTTATTAAAAATAACTTTTTGGGGCTCTATCGGGTGTGTAATTGTGATTTTTGTGAGATAAACTTTTTCCCATAGGGATGCATTGGCCAGCGCTGATTGGCCGAATTCCGTACTCTGGCCAATCAGTGCTGGCCAATGCATTCTATTAGCTTGATGAAGCAGAGTGTGCACAAGGGTTCAAGCGCACCCTCGGCTCTGCTACATCAGAGCCGAGGGTGCGCTTGAACCCTTGTGCACACTCTGCTTCATCAAGCTAATAGAATGCATTGGCCAGCGCTGATTGCCCAATGCATTCTATTAGCCCGATGAAGTAGAGCTGAATGTGTGTGCTAAGCACACACATTCAGCACTGCTTCATCACGCCAATACAATGCATTAGCCAGTGCTGATTGGCCAGAGTACGGAATTCGGCCAATCAGCGCTGGCTCTGCTGGAGGAGGCGGAGTCTAAGATCGCTCCACACCAGTCTCCATTCAGGTCCGACCTTAGACTCCGCCTCCTCCGGCAGAGCCAGCTCTGATTGGCCGAAGGCTGGCCAATGCATTCCTATACGAATGCAGAGACTTATCAGTGCTGAGCCATTTCTGCTCAACTACACATCTGATGCACACTCGGCACTGCTACATCAGATGTAGCAATCTGATGTAGCAGAGCCGAGGGTGCACTAGAACCCCTGTGCAAACTCAGTTCACGCTAATAGAATGCATTGGCCAGCGCTGATTGGCCAATGCATTCTATTAGCCCGATGAAGTAGAGCTGAATGTGTGTGCTAAGCACACACATTCAGCACTGCTTCATCACGCCAATACAATGCATTAGCCAGTGCTGATTGGCCAGAGTACGGAATTCGGCCAATCAGCGCTGGCTCTGCTGGAGGAGGCGGAGTCTAAGATCGCTCCACACCAGTCTCCATTCAGGTCCGACCTTAGACTCCGCCTCCTCCAGCAGAGCCAGCGCTGATTGGCCGAATTCCGTACTCTGGCCAATCAGCACTGGCTAATGCATTGTATTGGCGTGATGAAGCAGTGCTGAATGTGTGTGCTTAGCACACACATTCAGCTCTACTTCATCGGGCTAATAGAATGCATTGGCCAGCGCTGATTGGCCGAATTCCGTACTCTGGCCAATCAGCACTGGCTAATGCATTGTATTGGCGTGATGAAGCAGTGCTGAATGTGTGTGCTTAGCACACACATTCAGCTCTACTTCATCGGGCTAATAGAATGCATTGGCCAATCAGCGCTGGCCAATGCATTCTATTAGCGTGAACTGAGTTTGCACAGGGGTTCTAGTGCACCCTCGGCTCTGCTACATCAGATTGCTACATCTGATGTAGCAGTGCCGAGTGTGCATCAGATGTGTAGTTGAGCAAAACTGACTCAGCACTGCTAAGTCTCTGCATTCGCATAGGAATGCATTGGCCAGCCTTCGGCCAATCAGCGCTGGCTCTGCCGGAGGAGGCGGAGTCTAAGGTCGGACCTGAATGGAGACTGGTGTGGAGCGATCTTAGACTCCGCCTCCTCCAGCAGAGCCAGCGTTGATTGGCCGAATTCCGTACTCTGGCCAATCAGCACTGGCTAATGCATTGTATTGGCGTGATGAAGCAGTGCTGAATGTGTGTGCTTAGCACACACATTCAGCTCTACTTCATCGGGCTAATAGAATGCATTGGCCAATCAGCGCTGGCCAATGCATTCTATTAGCGTGAACTGAGTTTGCACAGGGGTTCTAGTGCACCCTCGGCTCTGCTACATCAGATTGCTACATCTGATGTAGCAGTGCCGAGTGTGCATCAGATGTGTAGTTGAGCAGAAATGGCTCAGCACTGCTAAGTCTCTGCATTCGTATAGGAATGCATTGGCCAGCCTTCGGCCAATCAGCGCTGGCTCTGCCGGAGGAGGCGGAGTCTAAGGTCGGACCTGAATGGAGACTGGTGTGGAGCGATCTTAGACTCCGCCTCCTCCAGCAGAGCCAGCGCTGATTGGTCGAGTTCCGTACTCTGGCCAATCAGCACTGGCCAATGCATTTCTATGGGGAAAAGTTAGCTTGCGAAAATCGCAAACTGACAGGGATTTCCATTAAATAAAGTGACTTTTATGCCCCCAGACATGCTTCCCCTGCTGTCCCAGTGTCATTCCAGGGTGTTGGTATCATTTCCTGGGGTGTCATAGTGGACTTGGTGACCCTCCAGACACGAATTTGGGTTTCCCCCTTAACGAGTTTATGTTCCCCATAGACTATAATGGGGTTCGAAACCCATTCGAACACACGAACAGTGAGCGGCTGTTCGAATCGAATTTCGAACCTCGAACATTTTAGTGTTCGCTCATCTCTAGTTATTAGTTCAGACGTTATTCTGTGAGTATTCATAATGTAACCTATTTCTTTGGTAGCTATTATTAAGGTATATCCGACCAACAGACTCTACTTATTTACTCTCATAAACTATACAGAATATTGCCCATACCACCCCTCCCTCCTTATTCTTCCCTTATCCCTTACTCTTTTACTTTACCCCACCTTTTCTTGTTTTGTATAAATCATATGTTGATTAGTCTTGAGGATACAAAATTACCATTTAATAGGAAGCTTGCTCTTTATTTATATTTGTACTTTGCAGTATATAGTGTTTATTTTACTTGCTTAATTTACATTCTTGTTCTTGACTGTCTGTGGAATAAGATTTCAGTCACTGCTCTTCAATCTCTTTGTTATTGTATAAATTGTAAAATACCAAATAAAACTTGAATTTAAAAAAAAAAAAAAAAAAAAAAAAAAAGAACTGCCGCTCACTGGATGTTTTTTCTTTTTCGGACCATTCTCTGTAAACCCTAGATATGGTTGTGCGTGAAAATCCCAGTAGATCAGCAGTTTCTGAAATACTCAGACCAGCCCTTCTGGCACCAACAACCATGCCACGTTCAAAGGCACTCAAATCACCTTTCTTCCCCATACTGATGCTCGGTTTGAACTGCAGGAGATTGTCTTGACCATGTCTACATGCCTAAATGCACTGAGTTGCCGCCATGTGATTGGCTGATTAGAAATTAAGTGTTAACGAGCAGTTGGACAGGTGTACCTAATAAAGTGGCCGGTGAGTGTATATTTATTTATTTTACACTCTCCTATGCCTTTAAATAGGATATGATTTTGAAATGAGATGTATGAGCATTGGCGGTCATACCTTAAGTTACATATGACTGTTAAGATTATTTTAAGACCTCAGTGACGCTGGGTTCACACCAGCGTCTGGACTCCGTTATCATAAAACGCTCACCGGCGCTCACGGCCGGACTCGGAATGACAGGTTTCGAAGACGGAGTCTGGCCGTGAGCGCCGGTGATCGTTTTATGCTCTCCATGTCGAAACCGTTTTTTTTTAAACCAGACACAGAGTACTGCATGTCCGACTCTGTGTCCCGTTTAAAAAAAACGGTTTCGCCTCGAAGAGCATAAAACGCTCACCAGCGCTCACGGCCAGACACTTTTCAAACCCATTCAAATGAATGGTTTGGAAAGATACGGCAGGTTTCCATTTCCTGCTCTGTTTTGTGCAGGAAACGGAAACCTGCAGAACGGAGACCGGGCGCAGATGTGAACGAGCCCTTAAGTGTATTCTTTTTTATACACTCACTCCTGTACTTTTATATATGTATGCATCTTTTTTGTGTATTTTGCTATTTTTAGTTTATATGGCACTTGAAAAAGGGCAGAGCCCAAAACGCGTTGTGTGTAATAAAACTGTTGAAAGGAATCTTTGGAAGTGATTGGTTGTGTGCGCCCACCCCCCGACTCCTCCGTTCCTCCGCCTTAAGGAATTTCTTCTTGGTACTTCAAAGGAAGGTAGATAACAACACTCTTCATGCACTTTCAAAGGTGGAGCTGGCTCTGCATGGTCATTGATGAGGGAGCACAGGAGGCATTTCCTCTGTGCTCCGAGCAGTGGCGTAACTAGGAATGGCGGGGCCCCGTGGCAAACTTTTAACATGGGGCCCCCCTCCCCAAACCGACGCCGAAGACCTCGACCGACCCCCTCCTCCGCACTCTATTATGTCCCTTAGTAAGCCCTGCACACAGTATTATGTCCCTTAGTGGCCCCTGCACACAGTATTATCCCAAATATTGTCCCCTCACACAGTATTATCCCCAATAGTGTCCCCTGCACACAGTATTATCCCCCATAGTGTCTCCTGCACACACAGTATTATCCCCAATAGTGTCCCCTGCACACACAGTATTATCCCCAATAGTGTCCCCTGGACACACAGTATTATCCCCAATAGTGTCCCCTGCACACACAGTATTAACCCCAATAGTGTCCCCTGCACACAGTATTATCCCAATAGTGTCCCCTGCACACAGTATTAACCCCAATAGCGTCCCCTGCACACAGTATTAACCCCAATAGTGTCTAATGCACACAGTATTATGTTGGTATATACATATATGCAACAGATATAGACTTATTGTGTTATACTGTGTTGGAGGAACTTACAGCTTCCAGACATTAGATGGCGATGTTATTATTATGTGCTGAATACATGTAATGATATGCTATGGAGACTTGTCTGTATCTCACATTGCTGCAACTTTCTATGGTTAGTTCTTTCCAGTGTATTCCTTGTATATTTCTGTATAGACATGCTGATGTGTGTTACCTAATGTTCTGATAAGTAAACTGAATATTAACCCATATAATCTACTCTGAAGCTTTCTTCTGCGACTGCACTCTGCAACAGGTTATGGGCCCAGGACCCAGGCACAAAACCCAGATAGACACAGCTCCCAGACAGACCCAGGACCCAGACAGACCCAGCAACCAGACAACCCAGCAACCAGGCACAGAAGACAAGAGGACTCTGTGAATGCAAAAGAATTCTCCAGAACAAGTCTCTACAACAAAGTAAGATAAGTTAAAGATGAACAGCAGCTCAGAGCTCAGACTTACAGTAGCTAAGCTGAACAATGAGAACTATCAGTTATGGAAGTTCAAAGTGGAGATGTTGTTGTCTAAGGATGATTTATGGGAGGTAATCACCACAGATAGACCCAATGAGAATGATCAGACATGAGAGAAGAAAAACAGACAAGCTAGAGCTACAATCAGCTTATTAGTGGAGGATGATCAGCTAATTCACATAAGGAATGAGGATACAGCAAAGAGAATGTGGCAAGCTTTGAAAAAGTTACATGAAAGATCCAGCTTAAATCACAAGTTATTTCTGCTAAGGAAACTGTACAAGATAAGTTAAGTGCAGAGAAAGACATGCAGGACCACATAAATGCCACGATGGCAGTGATAACACAGCTGAGATCTATTGGTGAAGATATTCAGGAAAGTCATATAGCAGCGATATTATTATGCAGCTTACCAGATTCGTATACTGCTCTGATAAACGCTCTAGAAACAAGACCTGAAGCAGAGATCACACTAGAGTTTGTAAAGACCAGACTCGTAGATGAATACCAGAGAAGGAAAGAGCAAACAAAAGAATCCACAGAAGAGGTTAGTGGGAATGCTCTTAAAGTTACAGATAAAAAGTGCCATAACACAGAAACAAGAGAGTGTTTCAGATGTAAGAAAAAGGGTCATTTAAAGAAAGTTTGTACTATATGGAAAGCAGAACAACAAAAATTACAACAGAGAGACAATAAACAGAAAGTGAAGGGGGCGGAGCCTAACCGTCAACACAGATGGACGTCTGAGCCTGCAGCTCCGTCTGTGAATCGGCCTTACCCACTCCAAACTTAACGAACAGTAGCACAAATGGGGAAGAACGGGCGAGACAAGAGCCAGGAGACCCCTGGTACACCCATCGGGAGGAATCAGCAGGGGGAAATGCACAAATTCTTCAAGAAGAAGCCGGCCAGGTCCCCGGCCTTGGCGCGCAAGATGGCGCAGGGGGAAGTGCAGGAGGAGTACACTGCCGAGGACTCGGATATGGAAAGCGTGACCAGCGTGGACAGGTCAGATACCAACTCTTCGGCTCTAGTCACTAAGTCCTTTATGCGCAAACTACTCTCACATACGGTAGCCCCGATTATGTCGGAATTAGCAGCCCTCAGGGAAGACATGCAAAGCCTGGGGGGCAGAGTGTCGTCGGTGGAGTCGGCCTACTCGGCTCTCGCCACTCACTCCACCACCGTAGAACAGCATGTCGTGTTACATCATGCCCACATTAATAGAGCAAGTGATATGTTAGAGGATTTGGAAAATCGAAACAGACGCAGAAACATACGTCTGAAGGGTCTGCCTGAATCCTACCCCCCGGAGGATTTGAGAGACATCATGGCGTCTATCTTTACATCCCTCCTGGGTCAGGAGAGGGCTGGGGCTATCCAAATTGAAAGAATACACCGTGCTGTGCGGCCTAAACCCACTACCACCGATCCTCCCAGAGATATTATATGCGGACTTTTGAATTCAGTAGACACTGTGGAGATCCTGACCGCGGCCAGGGCAAAGAGGCCTGTTCAATATGAACAATCAGAGGTACAACTTTATCAGGACTTGGCCCCGGTAACCCTATCTAAGCGGCGCATGCTGCGCCCGCTGCTAGAGGCATTGAAGGAGAAAGGCCTACAATACATGTGGTTGTTTCCATTTGGGCTGGCGGTCCTGAAGCAGGGCCGCAGAATTGTGATACGCTCGCCTGCAGACCTCGAAGCCGCGTGGCCCCTGTTGGGCATCCAGCCTATTCCCATCCCCTCCTGGCAGGCTCTCAATATGGACATAACTGCTTGGCCTTCGCTTCCCAGCATCACCGGGCCGGATCGCCCGTATAAGCCAAAGTCTCCCAAGGCAAGGAAGACACTTGTCCCCTGAACCCTGGTTTTTCAGGACCCTATACGACTTCACCCAGACCCTGGACTTCTCTTTTGGCACTTCTCCTTTGGCGCATCTTCGCAGTTTTTTGAACTTGTGTTCTGGACCCACACCCAGAGCGACTCAGTATTGCTTATATTTATGGTTTTCTTTATTCTCATGCTCCGCCGGGTTTTAAGTCATGTTTCACATACTGGCAGTGTTGGTGACAGATTACTTGCGGCAATCTGATTTATACTAGTTCTTTGGCATTTTTATTGCTTAGTGTTCTTATATCCTTGGGGGGGGTTCCTGCCCGTGGCCCTGGGGTTCCGAGGATGGGCCCCGCGGCCCCGGGTGGCTGCCCTTTCCCAGACCCTGCATTGCACACACGCAGCGGTTCAACCTATCCAGCTTATGTGGGTTGTGCGGGTATGTTGCGTGGGGCGCCTCAATCTCTAGTTTCCTATGTGATTAGCCAATGATTGCGTCTGTCCTTATCGGGCAGGTGCTGATTTTGGGATCTTCTGGTCTGCTAATTGTCACGCCGGTTATATGTGTCTTTCATGCTCTCTCTGTTTTTTCCCCCCTCAACTCATTCCCCCCCCCCTCCTCTGCCTCTTATGCCTACCTCCAGGGTCTCCTACCCTCTATGCTATGTGTCCACCCCCTCTTTAACTGCTCCCCCCTGTTCACCTTCTTTGTATAGTTATCTACCTCCTGTTTGGAGTGGTCGGCCGATGACCACGATTGGACTTTATCTCCTACCTCCGTTTAGCTGTCGTTTGGACAGTGTTTTGCATAGCTAGCGGATATCAGGCTTGCCGCTGCTATAATACGCATAATTTGACTGTTATTGCTTTATATTGTTGATTGCCTTTCACATTACACTGTGGTTGTTATTTGCAGTGAGAACCACTTCTGTCATTTGCAATTTCCCGTTTTTTTTTTTTACTGATTACTTCTAGTTGTACCCTCCTCCCCCTCTTGCTCACTCTCTCCCAACCTTCCCTCCCCCCCCCTCCCCTACGTGTTCCCTTTACCTGGGCCTTTAACATCATACCTCCCTGACCCTACGCCGGACCCATGGCTAAACTAGTGTTCACATCCTATAACACTAATGGGATGAACTCTCCCAATAAACGTTCTCAAATCTTCACAATCCTCAAACGGCTCCGCACGAATGTTGCTTTCCTACAGGAGACTCATTTTAAATCTGGTTCCATTCCCAGACTCCCTACTAATGCTTTTCTTTTAGGCTTCCACTCCACGAACTCGATTAAACGCACGTGCGGAGTCTCCATATTGTTTCACAGCTCAGTCCCGTTTCAATGCTCACAGACTTATGAAGACCCGGAGGGCAGAGTCCTTTTATTAAAGGGCACGATAGCTTCCCAGGCGTACACGTTTGCGAATGTATACGCCCCTAACAAGGGTCAAGTAGGTTGGCTTCTGTCGGTGTTGAAGGTATTAGAGCTGTTTGCTGAGGGCCAGGTGATCCTAGCAGGGGACCTAAATGTCACTCTCACTCCAGCTTTAGATTCCTCTTCGGGGGTCTCCTCCATATCCCAGAAGGCGCTTGGTAAACTAAATCAGGCGCTGTCAGAGGCAAATTTGGTAGACCTGTGGCGCACACACAATCCCTCATTGAGAGATTACTCATTTTACTCCAACCCTAGAAAATCGTACCAGAGACTGGACTACATATTTGTGTCCAGATCTATGGTCTGTAACTCCCTGAACTCACGTATTGACTTGATTTCGGTTTCGGACCACGCCCTGGTTTGGACGGCTTTGACTCTGGATCGGCTCCCTAGATGAGATTGGAATTGGCGCCTAAATGAAGCCTTGTTAGACAGAGCAGACTTTCACGCGACGGTTAAAAGTCACCTTGATATGTATTTTGAGCTGAACGCGAACCCGGACACCTGCCCCGTGATTACATGGGAAGCCCATATATCTGTTATAAGGGGAATTTTCATTTCCCTCGCTTCCAAAGCTAAGAAGGAGTCGCGGGAAAAAATGGACTCCCTCCTCTCTGAGATTGCGAAAATAGAACGCCTCAGAAAATTAAGCACTCAACGCCCACTACACGAAAAATTGTTCAAGCTGAGAGAGGAGCTTAGAGACCTAATAAACGCACGTACAGCAAAGCAGTTTCTACACTTCCAACATAAACTTTACGCTCACGGGGATAAGAGTGGGAAATTGATGACGTCCCTGATTAAGAAGAGGAAAGCTAAATGTTTCATTTCAAAAATCAGAGATCAGACAGGTGCTTCCCATACTTCTACCCCAGATATCACTTCCGCCTTTCTCACATTTTATTCCTCTCTATACAACCTTAATGCTGATGATTCACCCTCCGACACAGAGGATAAGGCGAGAGAGAGGAAAGCCTTTCTGGAAGCTGTACCCCTGCCCTCCTTATCGGAGGAAGAGGCGACAGCCTTGTTAGACCCCATTTCCCATGAGGAAATTAAACAGGTACTCAACAGCTTTCCTATTGGGAAAAGCCCAGGCCCGGACGGCTTTCCGCTGCAATATTATAAAATTTTTCAGTCTGAACTCATCCCCCATTTTGCCAACTCGTGTAATGCACTCCTTCAGGGTAAATCCCTCCCCAGTCAAGCCCAAGAGGCACACATTACACTCTTACCCAATGAAGGGAAGGACCCCCTGTCTTGTGGCAGTTATCGCCCCATATCCCTTCTCAATTTGGACCTTAAAATCTGGGCAAAAATATTGGCCACCAGAATCAAACCCCTGATCCCACACCTTATTCACCCAGACCAGGCGGGGTTCGTGACGGGGAGAGAGGGCAGGGATAATTCCCACCGCTTGCTCCATGCCATTACACATGCTCGTAAACATAGATCTAAAGTAGTTCTGCTCGGTCTGGATGCCGAAAAAGCATTTGATAGAGTGGACTGGAGTTTTATGCACGCAACACTTGAAAAGTTTAGCTTCCCGCCCCAGTTTATCAAGGCCATATTTTCACTTTACAATTCGCCTCATGCTAAACTCAAAATTAATGATACATTGTCTCCGAGCTTCCACATCAAAAATGGCACGAGACAGGGCTGCCCTCTCTCCCCCTCGCTCTTCTTACTGGTGCTAGAACCCCTTTTGCAAACTGTTCGCCTCCATCCAGATGTATCGGGACTCCAAATAGGTGATTACCAACTTTATTCCGCGGCTTTCGCGGATGATGTATTATTTCTGGTCTCTAATCCAGAGAAAGGCTTACCCACCATTATAAGTTTGTTGTCCCAATACGGCTGGATCTCAGGCTATAAAGCCAATTTAGATAAGTCGGAAGTTCTGAATATTACCCTCCCGAATTCTCAGGTCGCCTCTCTCGCATCCACCTCTCCGTTCAAGTGGTCATCCAAGTCCTTGAAGTACCTAGGAGTTACACTGACGGCGGATCCTAGCGACTTATACACTTCTAATTTTACCCCTTTGCTGAAAGAAATTCGAGCCCAACTGGCCTCATATAAGAAGCTGCCATTCTCCTGGCTAGGCCGTAAGAATCTTCTTAAATCATATGTCCTTCCTAAAATACTTTATAACTTACATATGCTCCCCATAAAACTGCCCCCAATTTTCTTCAAGGAAATCAAATCCATGTTTGCGACATTCCTTTGGAACGGCAAGAAATCCAGGCTCCCTCTCTCGCTCCTCATGAGGAAAAAGACGGAAGGTGGTATAGATATGCCAAGTGTCACCGACTATTATAAGGCGGTACAGCTGAAACGGTGGGTAGATCTGACCAATATCTCTACCCCTTCTCTGATCTCAAACATTTCTTTGAATACTTTTGGGGCACGATCCCAGGCAGATCTCTGGCTCTATGGGACACCTGGACATCGTCCAAAAGATATAGATCAGCTTTTACTAGGAGCTTGCGAGACTTGGAGGGATATGAGGGGACAGTTGGCCCCAGATTCCTCACTCATGTTTCCTGTAGGTCTCATTCCCTCACAGTTGGGTCATTCTCACTCCTCCTACGGCGATGTTTGGGAACGTCTTCTGCCGCATAGGCTGGTTGATAATTTGGTTAGTAACTCTGAGATTGATTGTGACAGGCTGGAATCACGCCTACCCCGTTCTACACTCTCCTTTCTCCAAAAACATCACTTATCTAAGTTGACGGGTGATTGGTTACAGGCCTACAGACCGCGTACGGCACTCACGCCCTTTGAACGCTCGGTTTTGGCGAACAACTCACAGCTGAACAAGACATCCTTTGTCTTGAAGCACTACATTAGCCCGAAAGTGTTTTATAAACCCGCCTATGTCTCGTCTTGGGAGTCCGATCTGGGGCTCAAACTAACGGATGAGCAGGTCAGTGTTGTCCTAAGCAACTCTCATGGTTTTTCTCCGTGTGTGCGCCTACAGGAAACGCAATTTAAATTATTGACAAGATGGTATCACACCCCTGAACGCCTCTCACGCATGAAACTGGGTGTCTCAGAGCTATGCTGGAGATGTAAAATGCACACAGGTACCCTTTTCCACATTTGGTGGCAATGTCCACTAATTCGCGCCTTCTGGGATGACATCCAGGACACTGTCAGGAAAATTACCTCGCAGCCCTTCACTATTCTCCCCTCTATGGTTATTCTTTCATTGCCTAGCTCCGATTATGCCCCATCCAGGTCCAACTTAGTCTCCTATTTGTTGTCAGCAGCAAACTCTCTGATTCCGGGCAGATGGTTGAACTCTGAACCGCCAACCAGAACTGAGTGGATTGCTAAAGTGAATCATATTGCCAGGTTCGAAGAACTCTCTAGCTGGCGTCTGCGAAGGCACCAGGCTTTCCTTAACACTTGGGAGCCATGGAAACGTTTGAATTCGTAATGTACTATTAGCCATTCAGAGATCTAGTGGATTATCAGGCCTACTTCCCTTCCACCCCCCCTCCCCCCCCCTTACCCACCCTCATCCCTCCTGCCCCCCGGCCTATCCAAACCTTCCCACCCTCCTGCCCATCCCGCATTTTTCTGGGTACGTCTTCTTTCATCTCTTCCTAGTGACCTAGGTTCTCAGATACTGCTTGCCACGTCATTTTTGGTTTTTCTCACGATTATCCTTAACTCCCCCTTTATTTATTGTTCATTTTCATTGGTAATGGTCATGTTGACCTCATTGGAATACCCTTTCCTTGTATGTAATTTTTTGGTATTCTTATTTCCTAATGTATGACACCATGCATATGTATCTTTTACCATTGTATTTTCGCAGAAGCTGTGCCTTCTTTATATGTGCATGCTCAATTTTGGTATGTCTATACTTTTTGAAAATCAATAAAAATTATTATAAAAAAAATAAATAAACAGAAAGTGAAAAGCTCCATTTCTAACTCACATGCAGATCACTGCAATGGTACGTTTAAAGCAGCTGATAAAAAGTCATCATCATCATCAAGTTGGTTTATTGACTCAGGAGCAACAAGTCACATGACAAGTAATAAAAGTTTCTTTACTGAGCTTGATTTAGATAAGAAGGAAGCAATTTATCTTGCAGATGGGAGCAGAATAACAGCAGAAGGTATTGGACAAGGAATGTTGATCTGTTCTGATAAATCTGGAAATAATGTAAAAGTACTAGTAAAGGATGTATTGTATGTTCCAGGACTAGAAGGAGGGTTGTTATCCGTAAAACATCTAACAGCTAAAGGACTGTTCAAAGATGATAAGTGTACAATCCTAGCAGGAGACAAGGTTATAGTCAGTGTAAATGCAGGAGAACAATTATATCATCTAGACACAGTACAGGAACAGGTGAAGTTATGTACACATGATCACAAGAATTGTATTCATGTATGGCATAGACGTCTAGGACACCAACATCCTGAAAGTATAATGGCATTACAGAAGAAAAATTTGACAAAAGATCTATTAATAACTAGAGATGAGTGAACAGTGTTCTATCGAACTCATGTTCGATCGGATATTAGGCTGTTCGGCATGTTCGAATCGAATCGAACACCGCGTGGTAAAGTGCGCCATTACTCGATTCCCCTCCCACCTTCCCTGGCGCCTTTTTTGCTCCAATAACAGCGCAGGGTAGGTGGGACAGGAACTACGACACCGGTGACGTTGAAAAAAGTAGGCAAAACCCATTGGCTGCCGAAAACATGTGACCTCTAATTTAAAAGAACAGCGCCGCCCAGGTTCGCGTCATTCTGAGCTTGCAATTCACCGAGGACGGAGGTTTCCGTCCAGCTAGCTAGGGCTTAGATTCTGGGTAGGCAGGGACAGGCTAGGATAGGAAAGAGAAGACAACCAACAGCTCTTGTAAGAGCTAAATTCCAGGGAGAAGCTTGTCAGTGTAACGTGGCACTGACGGGCTCAATCGCCGCAACCCAGCTTTCCCAGGATCCTGAATGGAATACACTGTCAGTGTATTCCCGTATACCCGATATATACCCCGATACCCGTTCCAACGGTGTGCCCCCCCACCTTCACCCCAGAAATACCCTGCAAGTCCCCTAGCAATAGAATTGGGGCTATATACACCCACAATTTTTACTACTGGTATACAGTGCCATTGTCTGACTGGGAATTCAAAGAATATATTGGGAATACAAATACCCTCATTTCTTGCTACTGCCATATAGTGCCAGTTTCTGACTGGTAATTCAAAGAATATATTGGGGTTACGTGCACCCACAATTTTTACTACTGGTATACAGTGCCATTGTCTGACTGGGAATTCAAAGAATATATTGGGAATACAAATACCCTCATTTCTTGCTACTGCCATATAGTGCCAGTGTCTGACTGGGAATTCAAAGAATATATTGGGGTTACGTGCACCCACAATTTTTACTACTGGTATACAGTGCCATTGTCTGACTGGGAATTCAAAGAATATATTGGGAATACAAATACCCTCATTTCTTGCTACTGCCATATAGTGCCAGTGTCTGACTGGGAATTCAAAGAATATATTGGGGTTACGTGCACCCACAATTTTTACTACTGGTATACAGTGCCATTGTCTGACTGGGAATTCAAAGAATATATTGGGAATACAAATACCCTCATTTCTTGCTACTGCCATATAGTGCCAGTGTCTGACTGGTAATTCAAAGAATATATTGGGGTTACGTGCACCCACAATTTTTACTACTGGTATACAGTGCCATTGTCTGACTGGGAATTCAAAGAATATATTGGGGTTATAAATACCCTCATTTCTTGCTACTGCCATATAGTGCCAGTTTCTGACTGGTAATTCAAAGAATATATTGGGGTTACGTGCACCCACAATTTTTACTACTGGTATACAGTGCCATTGTCTGACTGGGAATTCAAAGAGTATATTGGGAATACAAATACCCTCATTTCTTGCTACTGCCATATAGTGCCAGTTTCTGACTGGGAATTCAAAGAATATATTGGGGTTACGTGCACCCACAATTTTTACTGCTGGTATACAGTGCCATTGTCTGACTGGGAATTCAAAGAATATATTGGGGTTATAAATACCCTCATTTCTTGCTACTGCCATATAGTGCCAGTTTCTGACTGGTAATTCAAAGAATATATTGGGGTTACGTGCACCCACAATTTTTACTACTGGTATACAGTGCCATTGTCTGACTGGGAATTCAAAGAGTATATTGGGAATACAAATACCCTCATTTCTTGCTACTGCCATATAGTGCCAGTTTCTGACTGGGAATTCAAAGAATATATTGGGGTTACGTGCACCCACAATTTTTACTACTGGTATACAGTGCCATTGTCTGACTGGGAATTCAAAGAATATATTGGGGTTATAAATACCCTCATTTCTTGCTACTGCCATATAGTGCCAGTTTCTGACTGGGAATTCAAAGAATATATTGGGGTTACGTGCACCCACAATTTTTACTACTGGTATACAGTGCCATTGTCTGACTGGGAATTCAAAGAGTATATTGGGAATACAAATACCCTCATTTCTTGCTACTGCCATATAGTGCCAGTTTCTGACTGGGAATTCAAAGAATATATTGGGGTTACGTGCACCCACAATTTTTACTACTGGTATACAGTGCCATTGTCTGACTGGGAATTCAAAGAATATATTGGGGTTATAAATACCCTCATTTCTTGCTACTGCCATATAGTGCCAGTTTCTGACTGGTAATTCAAAGAATATATTGGGGTTACGTGCACCCACAATTTTTACTACTGGTATACAGTGCCATTGTCTGACTGGGAATTCAAAGAGTATATTGGGAATACAAATACCCTCATTTCTTGCTACTGCCATATAGTGCCAGTTTCTGACTGGGAATTCAAAGAATATATTGGGGTTACGTGCACCCACAATTTTTACTACTGGTATACAGTGCCATTGTCTGACTGGGAATTCAAAGAATATATTGGGGTTATAAATACCCTCATTTCTTGCTACTGCCATATAGTGCCAGTTTCTGACTGGTAATTCAAAGAATATATTGGGGTTCCGTGCACCCACAATTTTTACTACTGGTACACAGTGCCATTGTCTGACTGGGAATTCAAAGAGTATATTGGGAATACAAATACCCTCATTTCTTGCTACTGCCATATAGTGCCAATTTCTGACTGGGAATTCAAAGAATATATTGGGGTTACGTGCACCCACAATTTTTACTACTGGTATACAGTGCCATTGTCTGACTGGGAATTCAAAGAATATATTGGGGTTATAAATACCCTCATTTCTTGCTACTGCCATATAGTGCCAGTTTCTGACTGGTAATTCAAAGAATATATTGGGGTTACGTGCACCCACAATTTTTACTACTGGTATACAGTGCCATTGTCTGACTGGGAATTCAAAGAGTATATTGGGAATACAAATACCCTCATTTCTTGCTACTGCCATATAGTGCCAGTGTCTGACTGGGAATTCAAAGAATATATTGGGGTTACGTGCACCCACAATTTTTACTACTGGTATACAGTGCCATTGTCTGACTGGGAATTCAAAGAATATATTGGGGTTATAAATACCCTCATTTCTTGCTACTGCCATATAGTGCCAGTTTCTGACTGGGAATTCAAAGAATATATTGGGGTTACGTGCACCCACAATTTTTACTACTGGTATACAGTGCCATTGTCTGACTGGGAATTCAAAGAGTATATTGGGAATACAAATACCCTCATTTCTTGCTACTGCCATATAGTGCCAGTTTCTGCCTGGTAATTCAAAGAATATATTGGGGTTACGTGCACCCACAATTTTTACTACTGGTATACAGTGCCATTGTCTGACTGGGAATTCAAAGAATATATTGGGGTTATAAATACCCTCATTTCTTGCTACTGCCATATAGTGCCAGTTTCTGACTGGTAATTCAAAGAATATATTGGGGTTACGTGCACCCACAATTTTTACTACTGGTATACAGTGCCATTGTCTGACTGGGAATTCAAAGAATATATTGGGGTTATAAATACCCTCATTTCTTGCTACTGCCATATAGTGCCAGTTTCTGACTGGTAATTCAAAGAATATATTGGGGTTACGTGCACCCACAATTTTTACTACTGGTATACAGTGCCATTGTCTGACTGGGAATTCAAAGAGTATATTGGGAATACAAATACCCTCATTTCTTGCTACTGCCATATAGTGCCAGTTTCTGACTGGTAATTCAAAGAATATATTGGGGTTACGTGCACCCACAATTTTTACTACTGGTATACAGTGCCATTGTCTGACTGGGAATTCAAAGAGTATATTGGGAATACAAATACCCTCATTTCTTGCTACTGCCATATAGTGCCAGTTTCTGACTGGGAATTCAAAGAATATATTGGGGTTACGTGCACCCACAATTTTTACTACTGGTATACAGTGCCATTGTCTGACTGGGAATTCAAAGAATATATTGGGGTTATAAATACCCTCATTTCTTGCTACTGCCATATAGTGCCAGTTTCTGACTGGTAATTCAAAGAATATATTGGGGTTACGTGCACCCACAATTTTTACTACTGGTATACAGTGCCATTGTCTGACTGGGAATTCAAAGAATATATTGGGGTTATAAATACCCTCATTTCTTGCTACTGCCATATAGTGCCAGTTTCTGACTGGTAATTCAAAGAATATATTGGGGTTACGTGCACCCACAATTTTTACTACTGGTATACAGTGCCATTGTCTGACTGGGAATTCAAAGAGTATATTGGGAATACAAATACCCTCATTTCTTGCTACTGCCATATAGTGCCAGTGTCTGACTGGGAATTCAAAGAATATATTGGGGTTACGTGCACCCACAATTTTTACTACTGGTATACAGTGCCATTGTCTGACTGGGAATTCAAAGAATATATTGGGGTTATAAATACCCTCATTTCTTGCTACTGCCATATAGTGCCAGTTTCTGACTGGTAATTCAAAGAATATATTGGGGTTACGTGCACCCACAATTTTTACTACTGGTATACAGTGCCATTGTCTGACTGGGAATTCAAAGAGTATATTGGGAATACAAATACCCTCATTTCTTGCTACTGCCATATAGTGCCAGTGTCTGACTGGGAATTCAAAGAATATATTGGGGTTACGTGCACCCACAATTTTTACTACTGGTATACAGTGCCAATTTCTAACTAGGAATTCAAAATGCGCAAGGCTCCCGGAAAGGGACGTGGACGAGGCCGTGGGCGAGGTCGGGGGAATGGTTCTGGGGAGCAAGGTAGCAGTGAAGCCACAGGGCGTCCCGTGCCTACTCCTGTGGGGCAGCAAGCATTGCGCCACTCCACAGTGCCAGGGTTGCTTGCCACATTAACTAAACTGCAGGGTACAAACCTTAGTAGGCCCGAGAACCAGGAACAGGTCTTGCAATGGCTGTCAGAGAACGCTTACAGCACATTGTCCAGCAGCCAGTCAGACTCTGCCTCCTCTCCTCCTATTACCCAACAGTCTTGTCTTCCTTCCTCCCAAAATTCCGAAGCTTTACAGAACAATAACCCAAACTGTCCCTGCTCCCCAGAGCTGTTCTCCGCTCCTTTCATTGTCCCTCAACCTGCCTCTCCACGTCACGATTCCACGAACCTAACAGAGGAGCATCTGTGTCCAGATGCTCAAACACTAGAGTCTCCTCCATCTCCGTTCGATTTGGTGGTGGATGACCAGCAACCCACCCTCATCGACGATGATGTGACGCAGTTGCCGTCAGGGCATCCAGTTGACCGGCGCATTGTGCGGGAGGAGGAGATGAGACAGGAGTTGGAAGAGGAAGTGGTGGATGATGAGGACACTGACCCGACCTGGACAGGGGGGATGTCAAGCGGGGAAAGTAGTGTGGATGTTGAGGCAGGTGCAGCACCAAAAAGGGTAGCTAGAGGCAGAGGCAGAGGTCAGCAGCTTAGGCGAAGCCAGGCCACACCCGGAATCTCCCAAGATGTTCCAGTTCGTACCCAGCCCCGAAAAACTCCCACCTCGAGGGCACGTTTCTCGAAGGTGTGGAGTTTTTTCAAGGAATGCGCCGAGGACAGATATAGTGTTGTCTGCACAATTTGCCTCTCGAAATTGATTAGGGGCTCTGAGAAGAGCAACCTGTCCACCACTTCAATGCGCCGTCATTTGGAATCCAAGCACTGGAATCAGTGGCAGGCAGCAACGGCAGGACAAAGGCCGCCTGCCGTTCACGCCACTGCCACTGCCTCTGCCACTGCCTCTGCCTCTGCCACTGCCACTGCTGACTGTGCTGGCGATGCACTCCAGAGGACGAGCCAGGACACCACTTCATCTGCCTCCGCCACTTTGTTGACTTCTACCTCATCCTCCCCTGGTCCTGTCTTATCTCCTTCTCCTGCACCATCAAAGGCACCATCAGGCGTTTCTTTACAACAACCCACCATCTCTCAGACATTGGAGCGGCGGCAGAAATACACTGCTAACCACCCACACGCGCAAGCCTTGAACGCCAACATCGCTAAACTGCTGGCCCAGGAGATGTTGGCGTTCCGGCTTGTTGAAACTCCCGCCTTCCTGGACCTGATGGCAACTGCGGCACCTCGCTATGCCGTCCCTAGCCGTCACTACTTCTCCCGGTGTGCCGTCCCCGCCTTGCACCAGCACGTGTCACTCAACATCAGGCGGGCCCTTAGTTCCGCGCTTTGCACAAAGGTCCACTTGACCACCGACGCGTGGACAAGTGCATGCGGACAGGGACACTACATTTCACTGACGGCACACTGGGTGAATGTAGTTGAGGCTGGGACTGCTTCCCAAACTGGCCCGGTGTACCTCGTCTCCCCGCCTAACATTCCTGGCAGGGACACGAGAAGAACACCCCCCTCCTCCTCCTCCTCTACCGCCTCCTCCTCCGCCACCGCCTCCTCCTCCGCCACCGCCTCCTCCTCCGCTGTTAGATTGACCCCAGCTACGAGTTGGAAACGTTGCAGCACTGGCGTTGGTAGACGTCAGCAGGCTGTGCTGAAGCTGATCAGCTTGGGGGACAGACAGCACACTGCCTCCGAGGTGAGGGATGCCCTCCTCGATGAGACGGCAATATGGTTTGAGCCGCTGCACCTGGGCCCAGGCATGGTCGTTTGTGATAACGGCCGGAACCTGGTAGCAGCTCTGGAGCTTGCCGGACTCCAACATGTTCCATGCCTGGCCCACGTCTTCAACCTAGTGGTGCAACGTTTCCTAAAGAGCTACCCCAATGTTCCAGAGCTACTGGTGAAAGTGCGGCGCATGTGCGCCCACTTTCGCAAGTCGACAGTAGCCGCTGCTAGCTTAAAATCTCTCCAGCAACGCCTGCATGTGCCACAACACCGGCTTTTGTGCGACGTCCCCACACGCTGGAACTCAACGTTTCAGATGTTGAATAGAGTGGTTGAGCAGCAGAGACCTTTGATGGAATACCAGCTACAAAACCCTAGGGTGCCACAAAGTCAGCTGCCTCAGTTTCACATCCATGAGTGGCCATGGATGAGAGACCTTTGTGACATCCTACGGGTCTTTGAGGAGTCCACAAGGAGGGTGAGCTCTGAGGATGCGATGGTGAGCCTTACAATCCCGCTCTTGTGTGTTCTGAGAGAATCCCTGATTGACATCAGGGATAACTCAGATCACACAGAGGAGTTAGGGATAGCATCCGATCCGTCACAGCTGGAGAGTAGGTCCACACATCTGTCCGCTTCACTGCGTTTAATGGAGGAGGAGGAGGAGGAGGAGGAGGAAGAAGAGTTGTCCGATGATGTGATGGTGATACAGGAGGCTTCCGGGCAACTTCGAATCGTCCCATTGTTGCAGCGCGGATGGGTAGACATGGAGGATGAGGAGGAAATGGAGATTGAACTTTCCGGTGGGGCCAGAGGAGTCATGCCAACTAACACTGTGGCAGACATGGCTGAGTTCATGTTGGGGTGCTTTACAACCGACAAGCGTATTGTCAAAATCATGGAGGACAACCAGTACTGGATCTTTGCTATCCTTGACCCCCGGTATAAAAACAACATCTCGTCTTTTATTCCGGTAGAGGGGAGGGCCAATCGCATCAATGCTTGCCACAGGCAATTGGTGCAGAATATGATGGAGATGTTTCCAGCATGTGACGTTGGCGGCAGGGAGGGCAGTTCCTCCAGTAGGCAACCAAGTTCTCACCGGTCCACACAAACGAGGGGCACACTGTCTAAGGTCTGGGACACCTTGATGGCACCCCCTCGCCAAAGTGCCGCCACGGAGGGTCCTAGTGTCACCAGGCGTGAGAAGTATAGGCGCATGTTGCGGGAATACCTTTCCGACCACAGCCCTGTCCTCTCCGACCCCTCTGCGCCCTACACGTATTGGGTGTCGAAGTTGGACCTGTGGCTTGAACTTGCCCTATATGCCTTGGAGGTGCTGTCCTGTCCTGCCGCCAGCGTCCTATCTGAGAGGGTGTTCAGTGCAGCCGGTGGCATCATCACTGACAAGCGCACCCGTCTGTCAGCTGAGAGTGCCGACCGGCTCATTTTGATAAAAATGAACCACCACTGGATAGAGCCTTCATTTTTGTGCCCACCTGTGTAAAGCACCCCAACATGAAACTCCATGTCTGTACTCAACCTCTCCAATTCCTCCGCATCCTCATACTCATCCACCATAAGCGTTGCACAATTCTGCTAATACTAGGCTCCCTCCAACATGATTTCCCCCAACTCTGCTGGTTAGAGGCTCCCTCCACCCTGATTTCCACCAACTCTGCTGGTTAGAGACTCCCTCCACCCTGCTTTCCCACAACTCTGCTGGTTAGAGGCTCCTTCCACCATGAATTTGCCCAAACTGGGCTGTTTAGAGGCTCCCTCCACCATGAATTGGTCCAAACTGGGCTGGTTAGAGGCTCCCTCCACCATTAATTGGTCCAAACTGGGCTGGTTAGAGGCTCCCTCCACCATGAATTTGCCCAAACTGGGCTGTTTAGAGGCTCCCTCCACCATGAATTTGCCCAAACTGGGCTGTTTAGAGGCTCCCTCCACCATGAATTGGTCCAAACTGGGTTTTTTAGAGGCTCCCTCCACCATGAATTGGTCCAAACTGGGCTGGTTAGAGGCTCCCTCCACCATGAATTGGTCCAAACTGGGGTGGTTAGAGGCTCCCTCCACCATTAATTGGTCCAAACTGGGCTGGTTAGAGGCTCCCTCCACCATTAATTGGTCCAAACTGGGCTGGTTAGAGGCTCCCTCCACCATGAATTTGCCCAAACTGGGCTGTTTAGAGGCTCCCTCCACCATGAATTTGCCCAAACTGGGCTGGTTAGAGGCTCCCTCCACCATGAATTGGTCCAAACTGGGGTTTTTAGAGGCTCCCTCCACCATGAATTGGTCCAAACTTGGCTGTTTAGAGGCTCCCTCCACCATGAATTGGTCCAAACTGGGGTGGTTAGAGGCTCCCTCCACCATTAATTGGTCCAAACTGGGCTGGTTAGAGGCTCCCTCCACCATTAATTGGTCCAAACTGGGCTGGTTAGAGGCTCCCTCCACCATGAATTGGTCCAAACTGGGTTTTTTAGAGGCTCCCTCCACCATGAATTTGCCCAAACTGGGCTGTTTAGAGGCTCCCTCCACCATGAATTGGTCCAAACTGGGCTGGTTAGAGGCTCCCTCCACCATGAATTTCCCAAAACTTGGCTGTTTAGAGGCTCCCTCCACCATTAATTGGTCCAAACTGGGCTGGTTAGAGGCTCCCTCCACCATGAATTGGTCCAAACTGGGGTTTTTAGAGGCTCCCTCCACCATGAATTGGTCCAAACTTGGCTGTTTAGAGGCTCCCTCCACCATGAATTGGTCCAAACTGGGGTGGTTAGAGGCTCCCTCCACCATTAATTGGTCCAAACTGGGCTGGTTAGAGGCTCCCTCCACCATTAATTGGTCCAAACTGGGCTGGTTAGAGGCTCCCTCCACCATGAATTTGCCCAAACTGGGCTGTTTAGAGGCTCCCTCCACCATGAATTTGCCCAAACTGGGCTGGTTAGAGGCTCCCTCCACCATGAATTGGTCCAAACGGGTTTTTAGAGGCTCCCTTCACCATGAATTGGTCCAAACTTGGCTGTTTAGAGGCTCCCTCCACCATGAATTGGTCCAAACTGGGGTGGTTAGAGGCTCCCTCCACCATTAATTGGTCCAAACTGGGCTGGTTAGAGGCTCCCTCCACCATTAATTGGTCCAAACTGGGCTGGTTAGAGGCTCCCTCCACCATGAATTGGTCCAAACTGGGGTTTTTAGAGGCTCCCTCCACCATGAATTGGTCCAAACTTGGCTGTTTAGAGGCTCCCTCCACCATTAATTGGTCCAAACTGGGCTGGTTAGAGGCTCCCTCCACCATGAATTGGTCCAAACTGGGTTTTTTAGAGGCTCCCTCCACCATGAATTTGCCCAAACTGGGCTGTTTAGAGGCTCCCTCCACCATGAATTTGCCCAAACTGGGCTGGTTAGAGGCTCCCTCCACCATGAATTGGTCCAAACTGGGGTTTTTAGAGGCTCCCTCCACCATGAATTGGTCCATACTTGGCTGTTTAGAGGCTCCCTCCACCATTAATTGGTCCAAACTGGGCTGGTTAGAGGCTCCCTCCACCATGAATTGGTCCAAACTGGGTTTTTTAGAGGCTCCCTCCACCATGAATTTGCCCAAACTGGGCTGTTTAGAGGCTCCCTCCACCATGAATTGGTCCAAACTGGGGTGGTTAGAGGCTCCCTCCACCATTAATTGGTCCAAACTGGGCTGGTTAGAGGCTCCCTCCACCATGAATTGGTCCAAACTGGGGTTTTTAGAGGCTCCCTCCACCATGAATTGGTCCAAACTTGGCTGTTTAGAGGCTCCCTCCACCATGAATTGGTCCAAACTGGGGTGGTTAGAGGCTCCCTCCACCATTAATTGGTCCAAACTGGGCTGGTTAGAGGCTCCCTCCACCATTAATTGGTCCAAACTGGGCTGGTTAGAGGCTCCCTCCACCATGAATTTGCCCAAACTGGGCTGTTTAGAGGCTCCCTCCACCATGAATTTGCCCAAACTGGGCTGGTTAGAGGCTCCCTCCACCATGAATTGGTCCAAACGGGTTTTTAGAGGCTCCCTTCACCATGAATTGGTCCAAACTTGGCTGTTTAGAGGCTCCCTCCACCATGAATTGGTCCAAACTGGGGTGGTTAGAGGCTCCCTCCACCATTAATTGGTCCAAACTGGGCTGGTTAGAGGCTCCCTCCACCATTAATTGGTCCAAACTGGGCTGGTTAGAGGCTCCCTCCACCATGAATTGGTCCAAACTGGGGTTTTTAGAGGCTCCCTCCACCATGAATTGGTCCAAACTTGGCTGTTTAGAGGCTCCCTCCACCATGAATTGGTCCAAACTGGGGTGGTTAGAGGCTCCCTCCACCATTAATTGGTCCAAACTGGGCTGGTTAGAGGCTCCCTCCACCATTAATTGGTCCAAACTGGGCTGGTTAGAGGCTCCCTCCACCATGAATTTGCCCAAACTGGGCTGTTTAGAGGCTCCCTCCACCATGAATTTGCCCAAACTGGGCTGGTTAGAGGCTCCCTCCACCATGAATTGGTCCAAACTGGGCTGGTTAGAGGCTCCCTCCACCATTAATTGGTCCAAACTGGGCTGGTTAGAGGCTCCCTCCACCATTAATTTGCCCAAACTGGGCTGTTTAGAGGCTCCCTCCACCATGAATTTGCCCAAACTGGGCTGGTTAGAGGCTCCCTCCACCATGAATTGGTCCAAACTTGGCTGTTTAGAGGCTCCCTCCACCATGAATTGGTCCAAACTGGGGTGGTTAGAGGCTCCCTCCACCATTAATTGGTCCAAACTGGGCTGGTTAGAGGCTCCCTCCACCATTAATTGGTCCAAACTGGGCTGGTTAGAGGCTCCCTCCACCATGAATTTGCCCAAACTGGGCTGTTTAGAGGCTCCCTCCACCATGAATTTGCCCAAACTGGGCTGGTTAGAGGCTCCCTCCACCATGAATTGGTCCAAACGGGTTTTTAGAGGCTCCCTTCACCATGAATTGGTCCAAACTTGGCTGTTTAGAGGCTCCCTCCACCATGAATTGGTCCAAACTGGGGTGGTTAGAGGCTCCCTCCACCATTAATTGGTCCAAACTGGGCTGGTTAGAGGCTCCCTCCACCATTAATTGGTCCAAACTGGGCTGGTTAGAGGCTCCCTCCACCATGAATTGGTCCAAACTGGGGTTTTTAGAGGCTCCCTCCACCATGAATTGGTCCAAACTTGGCTGTTTAGAGGCTCCCTCCACCATGAATTGGTCCAAACTGGGGTGGTTAGAGGCTCCCTCCACCATTAATTGGTCCAAACTGGGCTGGTTAGAGGCTCCCTCCACCATTAATTGGTCCAAACTGGGCTGGTTAGAGGCTCCCTCCACCATGAATTGGTCCAAACTGGGGTTTTTAGAGGCTCCCTCCACCATGAATTGGTCCAAACTTGGCTGTTTAGAGGCTCCCTCCACCATGAATTGGTCCAAACTGGGGTGGTTAGAGGCTCCCTCCACCATTAATTGGTCCAAACTGGGCTGGTTAGAGGCTCCCTCCACCATTAATTGGTCCAAACTGGGCTGGTTAGAGGCTCCCTCTACCATGAATTTGCCCAAACTGGGCTGGTTAGAGGCTCCCTCCACCATGAATTGGTCCAAACGGGTTTTTAGAGGCTCCCTTCACCATGAATTGGTCCAAACTTGGCTGTTTAGAGGCTCCCTCCACCATGAATTGGTCCAAACTGGGGTGGTTAGAGGCTCCCTCCACCATTAATTGGTCCAAACTGGGCTGGTTAGAGGCTCCCTCCACCATTAATTGGTCCAAACTGGGCTGGTTAGAGGCTCCCTCCACCATGAATTGGTCCAAACTGGGGTTTTTAGAGGCTCCCTCCACCATGAATTGGTCCAAACTTGGCTGTTTAGAGGCTCCCTCCACCATTAATTGGTCCAAACTGGGCTGGTTAGAGGCTCCCTCCACCATGAATTGGTCCAAACTGGGTTTTTTAGAGGCTCCCTCCACCATGAATTTGCCCAAACTGGGCTGTTTAGAGGCTCCCTCCACCATGAATTGGTCCAAACTGGGTTTTTTAGAGGCTCCCTCCACCATGAATTGGTCCAAACTGGGCTGGTTAGAGGCTCCCTCCACCATGAATTGGTCCAAACTGGGGTGGTTAGAGGCTCCCTCCACCATTAATTGGTCCAAACTGGGCTGGTTAGAGGCTCCCTCCACCATTAATTGGTCCAAACTGGGCTGGTTAGAGGCTCCCTCCACCATTAATTGGTCCAAACTGGGCTGGTTAGAGGCTCCCTCCACCATGAATTTGCCCAAACTGGGCTGTTTAGAGGCTCCCTCCACCATGAATTTGCCCAAACTGGGCTGGTTAGAGGCTCCCTCCACCATGAATTGGTCCAAACTGGGGTTTTTAGAGGCTCCCTCCACCATGAATTGGTCCAAACTTGGCTGTTTAGAGGCTCCCTCCACCATTAATTGGTCCAAACTGGGCTGGTTAGAGGCTCCCTCCACCATGAATTGGTCCAAACTGGGTTTTTTAGAGGCTCCCTCCACCATGAATTTGCCCAAACTGGGCTGTTTAGAGGCTCCCTCCACCATGAATTGGTCCAAACTGGGGTGGTTAGAGGCTCCCTCCACCATTAATTGGTCCAAACTGGGCTGGTTAGAGGCTCCCTCCACCATTAATTGGTCCAAACTGGGCTGGTTAGAGGCTCCCTCCACCATGAATTTGCCCAAACTGGGCTGGTTAGAGGCTCCCTCCACCATGAATTGGTCCAAACTGGGTTTTTTAGAGGCTCCCTCCACCATGAATTTGCCCAAACTGGGCTGGTTAGAGGCTCCCTCCTCCATGAATTGGTCCAAACTGGGGTTTTTAGAGGCTCCCTCCACCATGAATTTGCCCAAACTCTGCTGGTTAGAGGCTCAATCCACCCTGATTTTCAAAACAAATGTTGGTGCCAACCTCAACTTACTACAAGGGCCAAATTCACTGCTGGTGACAAGCTCTCCTCACTGCAAGTGCCAAATACACATGTTTCAAGGTGTTTTCCTACTGTCAGAGAGGTGGTATTGAGTGTGTAAAGTGTGTAGTTGTTAGGCTGTGATGTTGGGGTAATAGAGGGTCTTTGGTGTGTTAGATGCCCCCAGACATGCTTCCCCTGCTGTCCCAGTGTCATTCCAGAGGTGTTGGCATCATTTCCTGGGGTGTCATAGTGGACTTGGTGACCCTCCAGACACGGATTTGGGTTTCCCCCTTAACGAGTATCTGTTCCCCATAGACTATAATGGGGTTCGAAACCCGTTCGAACACACGAACATTGAGCGGCTGTTCGAATCGAATTTCGAACCTCGAACATTTTAGTGTTCGCTCATCTCTATTAATAACTAATTGCTCAATGACCATGAAGTGTGAATGTTGTATAAAATCAAAAGCTACAAGAGTGTCAATGTCCAAAGAAAGTGAAACAAGAAGCAAAAGACCACTTGACTTGGTACATACTGACGTATGTGGACCCATGAAAGTGACCACATCAGGAGGTAATAGATACATGGTGACTTTCATAGATGACTATTTAAGATACACAGTCACGTACTTGATAAAGAACAAAAGTGAAGTTTTCAGTAAATTACAAGACTATGTGACAAAGTCGAGTAACAAGTTTCGAAGGAAGCCAATCATCATTAGAAGTGATAATGGAGGTGAATTTACAGGACACCAAATAGAAAACTACTTAAAACAGAATGGAATAGAACATCAAAAGACTGTTCCATACACACCCGAGCAGAACGGGGTAGCAGAAAGAAAAAACAGAACTTTGACTGAAATGATAAGACGTATGCTGACAGATTCCAAACTACCAGAGAAATATTGGGGTGAAGCAGCAATGACGGCCACTTATCTGCAAAACAGACTTTTAAAAAGAGAAAACGGAAAAAGACTCCATATGAGCTATGGCAAGGTAATAAACCAAGTGTGAAGCATTTAAGAGTTTTTGGTTGTAAAGCCTTTGTGTTTATTCCAGAAGAGAAACGATCCAAACTTCAAAACAGAGCCGTAGAAGGAATATTTGTTGGATACTGTGAAAACTGCAAAGGATACAGAATCCTAGATCCCAAGACAGACAGAGTTACAGTGAGTAATAGTGTGACATTCGTTGAGGATCTAAATGATGACATAATGACATCACTGGAAATGAGAAATGATGAAAGCAGTGATATCAATGCAGGAATATCTGATGAGAAAGAAGTGGAAATTGCCGAAAATCAAAACACTGAAAGTAAAGAGATACAACAACAGGCAAACAATGAACCAAGACGTTCGATAAGAGAGAACAAGGGAAAACCACCTGTACGTCTTTCATACAAGGCGAGTACAAATAAGATATATGAACCTACATCTTGGGAAGACATATCAAAACTCTCAGAAGAAGAAGCTAACAAATGGATAAAAGCAACAGAAACAGAAATGAAATCCATGCGTGATAATAAGGCCTGGACACTGACAGAATTACCAGAAGGAAGAAAAACTATAGGATGTAAATGGGTTTTTAAAGTAAAATATCGAACGGATGGCACAGCTGAACAATATCAAGCAAGACTCGTAGCTAAAGGTTATACTCAGAAATATGGAGAAGACTATGATGAAGTTTTTGCACCAGTCGTCAAACATACTACAATTAGAACCTTGTTTGCATTTGCAGCAACAAAACAAATGCAATTGAGACATCTGGATGTAAAGACAGCGTTCCTAAATGGAGATTTAACAGAAGATATCTACATGGAACAACCTCCAGGATACAAAGATAAAAGAAAACCAAACATGGTTTGTAAGCTACAGAAAAGTATCTATGGTTTAAAGCAAGCCGCTAAAGCCTGGAATGATAAAGTCACAGAAGTGCTCACAAATGAATATTTTCAAAGAAGTAAAGCAGATCCGTGTCTATACACAAAGAAACTGGGAGACAGATGGATCTATGTACTGATATATGTGGACGATATTTTAGTTTGTTTTGAAAAAGAAAGGGATGTAACAGAAATACTGAAAATTCTGGATCAACACTTTGAGATCAAAGATTTAGGAAATGTGAAACAGTACCTAGGGATACAAGTAGAAAGAGAAGAAGATGGAAGTTATCTTCTTAACCAAAGCCACATGATTCAGGACATCATTGAAACATTTGGATTGAAAGATGCGAAACCAATAAAGTCTCCAATGGAAATCAACTATCAGAAGGACATGAACAGTGAACAAAATATGTTGCCAGACAACGAACAGTACAGAAAGGCAATGGGAAAATTACTGTATCTTGCAACTGTTACAAGACCAGACATTGCAGCAGCAGTAGGGATTTTGACCAGAAAGGTGTCAAAACCAAATAAAATGGACTGGAATGTGAAGAGAGTAATACGTTACTTAAAAGGAACTATTGATGTTAAACTAAAACTACCTGCAAGTAACAAATGCATTTTAACTGGATACGTGGATGCAGACTGGGCTGGAGATACACTTGACAGAAAATCTACCAGTGGTTATGTTTTCTTACTCTCAGGTGGACCAATTAGTTGAGCTAGTAAAAAACAATCAATAGTGACACTGTCGACAACAGAAGCAGAGTATGTTGCCGCAGCACAAGCAGCTCAAGAAGTCTTATGGTTGAGACAACTACTGACAGACTTAGGAGAACAACTGTTGGAACCAACAAAGTTGTATGATGACAATCAAGGTTGTATTGTTCTTGCTCAGATGGAAAGAGTTAATCCAAGAACAAAACACATTGATATAAAGTTTCATTTTTTGAGGGATTACCAGGAGCAAGGAATGCTGAAGTTAGAATATTGTCCAACTGAAGATATGACAGCCGATATTCTTACTAAGGCATTGAATGCTGAAAGACATCAGAAACTGATGAAGAAATTAAGTTTGACTGAATAAGTCTTTATTGTTGAGAAAGGGTATTGGTATATACATATATGCAACAGATATAGACTTATTGTGTTATACTGTGTTGGAGGAACTTACAGCTTCCAGACATTAGATGGCGATGTTATTATTGTTATGTGCTGAATACATGTAATGATATGCTATGGAGACTTGTCTGTATCTCACATTGCTGCATCTTTCTGTGGTTAGTTCTTTCCAGTGTGCTCTTTGTTGTATATTGCTGTATAGACATGCTGATGTATGTTACCTCATGGTCTCATAAGTAAACTGAAGATTAACCCATATAATCTACTCTGAAGCTTTCTTCTGCGACTGCACTCTGCAACATATTAAGACACGAATGACAGAGGCCTGGCAGGATCGTGAAGAGGTAAGTAACAGTGTTTTTTATGTTTCTTACCTCTCCCGGGCCTCCGATCATTATACTCGGGGGTCTGCAAAGACCCCCGAGTATAATGATAGTGTTTGTGGGGCCCGCGGTGTCACTTGCCGATCCCAGCCCAGCCAGGATCGGCAAGTGAATAGGGCCCATAACGGCCTATTGAAAGAAAAAAAAAACGCAGCGGTAGCGGCTGTCACCGGGCCCCCTAATGGCCCGGGCCCTGTGGCAGCCGCCTCCGCTACCTCTACGATAGTTACGCCACTGGCTCCGAGCACAACTTCATCAGAGCTCAAGTGCTGCCTACTGTGCTGTTCCTTAGACGCTCCCAGAGACATCATGGTACTCCTCTTCCCTGACACTGTTTTCGGCGGAATCTGAGCCCAGTGAGAACACCCCCTGACGTCAGGCTGTTTCCCTAAGGGGTTATAAGTGTAGCAGTCCTTTCAAACAACTGATCCGCAGGAATCCTAAGTGTCTAAGCTCTATTGATCTTTTATTGATGAACTGGAAAACCCTTTTAAGCTAAGGCCCCATGTAGTTGAGCCATAGCTAAAAAAGCAATGCGGAAACAACTGTGGTGGAAAAGCATTTTTTCTCACAAAGCTTTTCACAGGACTTTCCTCTATGTACTTTCTGTCCCTATTATACCAGTATTTCCATAAGTGTAGTTCCATAAGTGTGTTTGATGTATGTTTGTTGCGATTTATAAAAAAGAAGTGACAATTTTTAAATATCTGCTGTGGATATTTTTCTGCAATGTGTTAATTGCAGTATCCAGAATCCCATCCACTTCACAGGGACTGCGCCATGGCCAAAAAGCGACATTTGTACAACATTGGGCCTCAATTAGGAAGGACACAGGGGTCTTTATTAAGAAGGGCACTATTTAAGAAGGCACACATGGGCATTACTTATTTATAGATGACCCAGGGGGTATCATTTATTCCCAAGGGGGTTTTATTATATATTTTATATTTGGGGGTAACAGCAGGATGGGGCATTTATGTAGGATGAGAAAAGTGTGGGTTGGGTGCTTGGAAAATTGAGGAGTCTCCCACTTTTCTGCAACCAGCAATGCACCAGGTCATAAAGCTAAACTACAGCTAAACTTTAGTATAAATTTATTTAGTAACCTCTTCCTCTTGTGGTTTAGTATTTCCCTTATATACACAGCTGGATTTTGTACAGACTCCACATTAGTCTTTATTTCTGTGTCTCTCTTGCACAGTAATACATTCCAGTGTCTGCAGCCTCCATGTTAGTCATCTGGAGATAGACCTGCTTCTTGGAGTTGTCTTTTGTGATTGTGATTCTGCTCTTCAGTGAATCAGCATAATGAGTACCACCGCTACCACCATATATTCTTCCAATCCATTCCAGTCCTTTCCCAGGAGCTTGTCTGATCCAGTGTATGTAATAGCTGGTTAACTCAAACCCAGAACATGTACAGGTCAGTGTGATCTGCTGTGAAGGTTTCGCAAGTTCTGGACCGGACTCCTTTAATGTCTGAGAGAGGACGCCTGTAATACAGAGAATATATTAGAAAGGAATACCATATACATGTAATAATAATATAAATGTGTGTTTCTGCTTCATCTTACATATTGGAGAAAGTAATAATAAGAGTATAAGAAGAGCCATGTCTGTATGATCAGTAATGAGATTATTGTGTGTAGTAATATCCTCTATGTCCTCTTATACTGATAAAGTGTCCTGTGTTATTTGCATATAGGGCTCCACCATGTGGTAGGATTATATAAAGTCTTATTCACTCATACAAATGTCTAATAGAGGAGAATTCAAAGAATTAGAATAAGAATTACAAGCTTGGTAGAGAAAAAAGTGACTATGATAAATAACTATTGTCTTATATCTTTTGTATCGACAACCCAAGAAGAGAAAAGACAATGGTGGCTTAAGCAGAATCTTCTTCTCAGTTTTGAAATAAGCGGGAAAGGGAAGAAGTATCTGCTGCGTTGTCTCCTTCAGCTTCTCTCCGCCAGGCTTGACTTCAATGACAAGTCTTTCTTCCTTATGAAACCAGTTAAAGTGAAAACAAGGAAAATGCTGGGAAAGAGAATTTTTTTCTCTAAAAAGCAGCAGTTAGTGTGAATCATGAGGAAACATGAGTATTTGTCAGCACCATTTTCTTCTACGATGATCTTCATAACCCCTGCGCCAATAGAGAATATGCCTGGTGATGAGTTGAAGGCTTTGTTATTAGAGATGAGCGAACACTGTTCGGATCAGCCGATCCGAACAGCAAGCTCCTATAGAAATGAATGGAAGCACCTGGCACACAGACTTTGCCGGCGGCCAGCCACTTAACCCCCCGCTTGCCGACTGCTTCCATTCATTTCTATGGGAGCGTGCTGTGAGTGTGCTCTTCGGAACGGCTGTTCCGAACAGTGTTCGCTCATCTCTACTTGTTATAAATTAGGTGCATTTTCCATCAGCCTGGATGCCAGTACTGATATTTACACCAGATCATAGTAGTTGTAGATTTCAGTCATCATTTATTGCAGAAACCTGCTGGAACCAGTAGTGCCACCCACACCCCTCCACTGCTATGGTCTCTTTATGTGCCAAGTATAAAAAGTTACAAACCTGAGGGGCGTAGGAAGTTGAGAAATCTGCCCCATAGTTCTTTGTAATATGGGAGCCTGTCAGTATTTTATGCTGAATAAAGGTGACAAAATAATATGTATTATAGAAAATTAACCCCTTAACAACCGGCCCATAGTAAAATTACATTGGCACTGACAGGTCCTTTCTGACTGCCCTATAGTAAAATTATGTCGGGCAGTCAGGATAGGATTTAACCCTATCAGTGAACATCTGTGGGCTCGCCATTATCCGACCCCAGTCTGGCGATCGCCACTATTCAATGAACAGTGACAGCCGCCATCTTGGAAGGCCTTGCGGCCTAAATCTGTAGTTTTTAGGCCACATCTCTGATCAATGTGAGAGATGTGGCCTAAAAGCTATAGATTAGGCCTATGAAGTAAGTAGAAAGAGATGGCTTGCAACACTCTTCAGATGTAAAATTTCACCTTTAATTTACTTCTTTAAAAAAAATACAGCTTCCACACAAATAGAAAAACATGACAGAAGAAAGAAATTAAATTCTTCTGTCACGTTTTTCTATTTGTGTAGAAGCTGTATTTTTTTAATGAAGTAAATTAAAGGTGAAATTTTACATCTGAGGAGTGTTGCAAGCCATCTCTTTCTACTTACTTCATCGTGTGAATTACCCTCCTGAGTCCGAAGGGTTGGTTTGGCACCTCGAAAAAACGTTTATGGATGTGGTAAGAAACAGTCTAATATCTTTTTGTACATAGATTAGGCCTATACTTACCTTCCGCTGATCTCTGCATTTAACCTCCTCCCCGCCAACAGAAACACCCAAGATGGTGCCGCTAGCGTCATGACGCGGGGAGGAGGAATATAGTTCACTCCCAGCGATTAAGCTGAATGCGATCACATACTGCCTGAACACGCCCATAACCCCTCCCCCTTCCTAAACAAAATACACACACACATCTGACTGGATTTAATTTGGCCTGTTCAGGCCGATTTATTTAAACAATTAACATAGTACGAAAATACTGTACAACAATTACAACACCGCCATCTGACTGGGCAGTGTATAATTACCCCCCATGTAAACCCTTACAAAGCGACCCCTTTTATCAGTGCAAACTAAAACACCCTAGCCACTCCCACCGAGGGGATAGGCACCACCCCGAATCTGCCCAGGCGCAAGGACACCAACCTCGAGCAGGACTTGACAATCTGACAGCATAAGCCTGAGACCCCATAGGGACCCGAGCCCAACTAGGAGACACCCCAGGCTTGAATCATACCCCACTAGGAACCCCATACCACAGATGAGGTCGTAAAAACAGCCTATTAGGCCTCTAACACCCCAACCCCCCCCCAGGCCACAGACTCCCGGCCATGACCCCTTATGGCCGAGAGTCCCGCCACACCTCCAGAGCTCGCTCAACACCACCCCTCAAACCAAGCATCCAGATATCCGTACCGATGGCATTCAAATGAACGCCATCACGACGCAAATGTTCAACCGAAGGCACCTCCAACTCCCTATGACGAACCACTAACCCACCATTGCGCCAAACAAAACGCGCCACCTCCCGATTCACCTTAATGTGCGTTTTTTCAATACGTACAGCAGAACGCGCATGACGCCAAACGAGACGCGCCACAATATCGGACCAGACAACTATGAGGCCCGGGAACTCAGTCAGCAGGCGCAAAACGTCAAACTTGATATCCTTGATCAGCTCCCGCGACGAGCGAGCACCAAGATCATTGCCCCCGACATGCAGTACCAAAACATGCAGGGGGGGATCAACCCGGCAATAAAAATGAAATTCCGGCAAAACCCTGCTCCACGGCATGCCGCGAACTCCAAGCCACCGGACAACAGCTTCTTCACGACGTAGCCCCAGCTGACGCCCATCAGGACGGACCTCGCCACGCAGGGCCCCCCAAAAGACGTAGGAATGGCCCAGAATCCAAATTAAGCACGGACCTAGAAAAGAAGAAAACAACTGCCACCACAGAAGAAAAAACACAAGCACAAAGAACAACAAAACGCAACCAACAGCCAAACGACCAAAACAACCTACGGCAATAAATGCGGGCGTACGTACATGCGGAACCGCTCAGATTCCCAGCGCCCGATACGCCGCTCCACGTCATCACCCAACCCCCAGCGCGCCGCTTCGGTGGCGGTGCCGATTCAGAACGAATGCGTCCCAAACTTGCCAGGAGACTCCCCAACGGCCACCAAGGCCTTCTTAAAAACAGAACTGAAAACGCGACAATGCTCCACCGCCTACGTGACACAACAGGGGGCCAGGCAAGGACCCCCTAACTCCCAGAAAGGCAGAAACCCCCGCAACAGGACAAGAAGAGTCCCCGGGCAACCCATACAACACCACCAAACGACCTCTGCCTAACGGGTCGGTCTTAGACCGGCGCAGAAAACACTCCACACGATCAGCAAACAAAGAGACCTCGCACAATTGCAAACCACCACCCGAGGCCACAGAGCCACTCACTAGTTCACCAACGCGAAAAGCCCCAAAGAAAGCCAACAAGAAAGCAGCACGAAACAAAAGAACTTTGTAAGCATCGAAACACAAAGCAGGCAACACACCCAGCAAATGGCCCAATAAATCAAAAGACACCGGCCGGCGGAGATCCCGCCGCCCGGCACCACGCCGAAAGCCACGCATGGCCTGCCGGACAGGAAAATCTTTCGTGACATCCCGCACGCCCTGCAAATGAAATAAAAAGGCCAATCCCGCGAGACGCTGGGACACAGCCGAAACAGACTTCCCCTCACAAAAAGCCACCCCCACCCAAGACAAAACCAAACACAGCCGATCGCATCACTCAAATCACCCCCAGACCCGCCAGACAAACTCTCCCAATCCTTCCAAACCTTCAAGTAACGAGCCCAAGTCGAATCAGCCACAGACCGCCGAATCAGGTCCGCTGCGGAACGGAAACCAGAGACCAGAGATGAGGTGGACAGTCCTCCCCCGCCGCGGCCGCGTCCGGGGCCAACTCCCGAAACCTGTCGAACTGAAACCGTGACAGAGAATCAGCAACTGAATTAAGGACCCCAGGAACATGACGCGCAGACACATGGACATTCAACTCAAGACATCGCAAAACCAGATGCCGCAAGAGCGAGACCACCGGGGGGGAGGACGCGGACTGCGAGTTAATCAAAAACACCACGGCGCTATTGTCACAATTAAAACAAACACGCCGATCCCACAGGTCACTGCCCCACAACTCGACAGCAACCAGAATAGGGAACAACTCCAACAAGGCCAAGTTTCGTACCAAACCAGCCTCCACCCAAGAAACCGGCCACGCCCCCGCACACCAACGACCACCAAAGTAGGCCCCAAAACCCAAGGACCCAGACGCATCCGTATGAAGATTCAACTCAGCACTAGAGACCACCGACGACAACCACAAGGAACGACCATTAAAACGACGCAAGAAATCATCCCAAACCAACAAATCTGCCTGCACCGCGGCAGTCAGGCGCACACAATGGTGAGGTGACCGTACTCCTGCCATCAAAGCAGCAAGCCGGCGACAAAAAACTCGGCCCATCGGCATAATGCGACAGGCAAAGTTCAACTTACCAAGAAGCGACTGCACCTCTCGCAGACGCAGCTTGCGCGCCCCCAAAAACTGACGAACAGACAACCGCAAGTCCTCCAATTTATCCGCCGGCAAACGAGATTCCATACGCACGGAATCCAATTCAATCCCTAAAAACTTCATAACCACCCCAGGACCCTCAGTCTTCTCTGGGGCCAGGGGAACACCAAACAAATGCGCCATACGCTCAAAGGTGCGCAACAAAACCAAACAGTCAGAAGAATCCCCCGAGCCAACACACAAAAAATCATCCAAATAATGGATGATGGAGGACAAACCCGACATATCCCGAACAGTCCATTCCAAAAAAGAACTAAAAGCTTCAAAATAAGCGCAGGAAATGGAACAACCCATGGGAAGACAGCAGTCAACGTAATACTGACCATCCCACATGCAACCTAACAAATGAAAACTTGGCCATAAGGGCCCCCGGACCAGCCCTGCGCACCAAAGCAACAGCCCTGTCAAACGACGCATACGTAACAGTAGACAATTCGGGAGCAATCCCGTCATTAACAGAAGCACCCGCCGGAAAGGACAAATGATGGATGAGCCGAAATTTATTCGGCTCACGCTTCGGGACCACCCCAAGGGGAGACACCCGCAAATTAGCCAAAGGAGGGGACTCAAAAGGCCCCGCCATACGGCCCAACTCCACCTCCTTCCGCAGCTTAGCGCCCACGACCTCTGGATGATCCCTGGCCGACTTCAAATTCCCGGGACGAAAAACAGGAGCCTCCACATCAAACGGGATGCGAAAACCCACACTAAACCCCTCAGCCAACAGGCGAGCAGCGGCCCTGTCCGGGTACCTACTTAGAAAAGGGCGCATTACCCCGACCTTCACCGGAGTCCTCCCTCTTCTCGCCAACGGACTCACCCCCCTTTCCCTTACCTCGCTTAAAGCACTTATTAAGCCTGTGCGACCCACCACAACCGGAGCACTCGTGCTTAAACCGGCAAGTGGCACCGAACTTGCACAGTCCCTCGTTGTACATCCAACAAAAACCCTTTCGCTGAGAAGCCGAGGAGCCGGCCGTTGAGCCAGCACCCCCGGCACCCCCCCGAAAGGACTGGGCAGCAGGCGCAGTCATCAGCCGCATCCATAAAGCGATATCCTTGTGGTCCCACCGGAGCCCCGGCCGCGCTGCCTTGCGCTGCCGAAACTGTTCATCGTAGCGGAGCCAAGCCACCCCGCCATACACACGATGAGCCTCCCCAATCGCATCCATGTACCCAAAAAGGGCGGAGCAGTGCTCCGGCTCCTTCTCCCCGATCACACTTGCCAATATGGCGTAAGCCTGAAGCCAATTGAGAAATGTGCGAGGAATCAAGCGGTACCGCCGCTTCTCCTCATCTTCCTTCTTAGAATCACTGGGCTTCACCCTATCCAGATTGAATTTATCCAAGGGGAGAAGGGAGAAAATCTCCACATACTCCCCTTTCCAAATTTTCTCACGCACTTCCTGCTTGAGATGCACCCCGAGGGGGCCCTCAAAACAAACATAGACCTCCCCCTTAGCCCGGTCATCCATACGCACCACATCAACGGCCTTTTCCTTCTCAACCGACGGAGCCCCAACATCCGACCCCGCTAACGCAGACGCACCCACACCAGAAACAACCGCATCCCCCGCAGAGGCCCTATCCGCCCCCAAAACAACCCCAACAGACTCACCAACAGAATCAGAGACACCCACCGCGACGCCCCCAGACCCCACAGCAGACAAAGAGGACACCCCGGAGAGAGCACCCGCAACAGACCCTGCGGCACCCGAGGGCCCGTGACCCACCCAAGCTGCAGCCGGCCCAATGCCCCCAGAAGACGCACCCACCAACTGACGCAACAAGGACACCACCTGACGTAAATCCTCCCCAGCAGAAGCAGCCCCATCGGAAGACCCCGACACAGCCCCCCCCACCCCACTACTCGCAGGCACAGAACCCACACCCAGCCCAACAGAGCCCCCCAAGACAGAAGAAGGAAACCCCAATGTCTCACCAGGCTGCACCACGGTCCGTCCCGGATCAGCCGCCACAGGTCCAGCATCCTCAGGAACAGGAGAGCACTGTCCCTCTTCGCCGCTGGATTCCCCAACGTCAGCACCAGAAGGAAGGGGCGTGGCCGGCACGCCGCACTGGCGCCGCCCTGCCGGAGACAAGCCAGCCCCTACTTCAGCCGGCCTCTTCCGGCCCAGGCCCGAGCTCCCACGAAACGAAGGCCCAGCCTCACCCACCTCGTAGGCCGCAGCAGGACCAGCACTATCAGGTGCCGTCAGCAGGGAAGAACCGGGGTGGCGCCCAGGAGAGCCAACCCCGCCCGCAGCACCCACGCACCGGGCCCGCCCCCCCGCCACACGGGAGGCGGCCGTCCGGGTCCGGGACACTGAAGAGGAGGAGGGGGATGCGGCCTCAGATTCCCCCTCCGGGCGACTGCGGCCCGCGCGCGGATTCCTCCCGCGCTCCGGGTGAACCACAGGAGAGCTGGCCCGGGCACCCGAAGCCGGAGGGTTCCTCCTGGGGCTCCGAGATGGCCGCCGTGCCGCCCGCCCCCTATCCGGAGAGTAGCGCTCCGGCGGCCGTGACCGTCGAGCACGCGACGTGGCCGGGGGAGACGAGTCCTGGCCAGGGGGCAGCCGAACCTCCGCCACCAGCTGATCGAGGACCCGGTCGCCATGAACTGCCGCTGCCGCCTGCAGCAAGGCCCTCAGGGAAGCTAAGTCCGCCATCGTGAACAGGTAGATCCACTAAGGTAGGTCCACTTCGCGCTGTGATGACTCACGACTGAGACCCACAGGCCACACCCCTAACTTAAGTAACCTCCGACCCCACCCACTATTTCCCGCTCTTTACCATTAAATTAACCCTTCCGTTTCCTAATCCTCCCCCCTGTCATGCCGTCCCCAGTCCCAAGGGCCTAGGGCCATTCCTTTACACGAAGATCAGCTGGCGGGGAGGGGGGGAAGGTGAAGGGCCCCTGCTGTCTGCTACCAGAGGTAGCAGACATCAGGGAATTGTGACCAAGGACAGAAATTTTCTGTCCTTGGTCTCGCAATCATCACTATTCAATGAATAGTGATGGCAGCCATTTTTTTTTAGGTCGTCGCCTAAGTTTAGAGTTTAGGAGTTGGAGATGTGGCCTAAAAACTCTAAACTCAGGGTCCACTTATCCTCCTGCTGGACCCCTGCTGCTCCACGTCCTTTTCCTCCGGCAGCTGGCTCCAAAATGGGGCTGGCACCGACACATGTGCTGCTGGGCCGGAGGAGAGGGAGACCTTGCTGTCAACTGCCTCAGGCAACTGACAGCAAGGAGAGGCGATCGGAGACTCTCATAGAGGGTCTCCTATATGCTGATCACCGGTATACACTGTATACCGGTTAGGGTTGAGCGATCGTGTTCGGAAAAGATCGGATTCCGATCGGCGATCGAGAAAATTTCACGATCGCCATCGGAATTCCGAACAAGATCTTTTTATGTGGGATTGAGGTCGGTGATTTTTCCCTCAATGCTTTGCTTAGCCTTCACACTGAGTATACGCGGTATATTCAGTGTGAAGGCTCCGCTGCAGTTCCATAGGAATGAATGGAAGCAGCCGACACACAGCCTTAACCCCCTGCGCGCCGGCTGCCTCCATTCATTCGAATGGAAGGCTAAACTAAATCTCTAGCAGCTACTTACCTCTAGAGATCCGGTGCCCTCCTTCTTCTTGCCTCGCTGCCCCGCCTCCCAGGTTAGTGTTTAAAGCGCTAGTTAGGCGGGGCTTGCGGCTTAGAGTGTGGGTGGGTACAGGGCGGGGAGACGTGACATCTCCCCTCCCAGTACCCGCCCACACTCTTCTAACCCGCCTACATTCTCCTAACCTGGCAGGGAGGGGGCAGTGAAGGAAGAAAAGCAGCGTGGAGCAGCAGCGAGGTGAAGAATGAAGGCACGGGGCACAGGACCAGCCATCTCTGGAGGTAAGTGGACACCAGGGGGGACTAAGTAGCCAGAGGATTAAAAAAAAATCCTCTGGCTACTTTAGTGATTCACTACACAGCGTGGATTCTAACAATTCTTAGATTCCATGCTGTATAGTGAATAGGATTGCTTTTAAAATCCGATCTCCGATTAATAAAAAAATCCCATTGACTTGCATTGGGATCGGAATTGGGATTGAGATCGGGTTCGAATGAAAAATGATCGGAAATCGGATTTTAAAATCGATCCTGAAAAGTCAAGATTGGCTTAACCCTAATACCGGTGATCAGCAATGTGTAAAAAAAAAAAAAAAGTGAAAGTGAAACAAAGTAAAGTTTATTATTTCCTCCCTCCCCAATTAGTCGGGGGGGGGGGGGGCAATAATAAATGATACACAGGGCCCCTCACACAAAACATACATAAAAAAGTTTGATTTACATACTGACAATTAGCCCCTACTCCCCCCCCCACCTCGAAATTTCCAGCGCCGTCTCCATCTTCTTCAGGAACGGCCTCTCTGTGCGTCTTCTTCCGGAGCTGGCTTCAGATTTCTATGCATAAAATGAAGAAATTTGCAGAAATGCAGAAAATTGCAGAAAATGCAGAAATTTGAAGCCAGCTTCGGGAGTAGACGGGCAGAGAGGCTGTTCCTGAAGAAGATGGAGGCAATGCTGGAGAACTCATTTGTATACAGACGAAAATTGGGATTTCTGCTGAACAGCCGCAAGTAGAAGACATCTAAAGGTAGTAGAAGAATAGCCTTTCTTAAAGCTATTCCTATGTGTGATCGAGAAAAAAATGTGATTTTAATTACAGAATCCCTTGAAATCCAGTTGGCGCTCCCTTCTTCTTGGGCCCTACAGTGCATACGTACATAGGTTAAGGCCACAAAGTGCACATTTTTGAGCACGGGAGAAGTGGGGTGATATATTTTGGGGTATGTTTCTTCATTTTCATGGGTTGTGGGCAAAAAAAAATGCTTTTAAAGTGACACTTTTGTGTAAAACATAGGAACATTTTTTGTTTGAGGCAAGTTTTTTCAAAACCTTTCAAATACCAGAATTCATCCATTATTTGAATCACAATACTTTAGGTCTAAAATTCACCTATGAAAATAATCAAACCATCATTAATTTTTTGGATTTAACATTGATGGGTTCAGTTGATGAAGGCTGTGTTCACACCAGTCTATACAGAAAACCTTCTGCGGGTAACGCAATTCTTAAGGCTGGCAGCTGTCACCCAACGGCCACTATTAAGGGCATCCCTGTGGGGGAATTGACTTGGGTCAAAAGGGCTTGTAATCGGGAGGCAGATTTTGAGAGTAGGAGCGCAGATGTCTTGCATAGGCTAAAACAACGGCAATATCCCACTTGGATGCTCAACAGAGCATCCAAAAAAGTTAAAGCTAAACCCAGGGATGCTTTGTTGAGGGAGTCCAACAGAGTTGAACCTGAGGTTAATATCCTCACGTTTTCCACTCCGTACAGTCTGGAGTTCAAAAAAATTAAACAGATTATCAGCAGGAATATTCCAATTTTAGAAACCAACCCGACAGTAAGGGAAATTTTGAAGCAGGGTATTCGATACGTGCCCAGACGAGGCAGGACTTTGGGCAACATGTTGTCACCCAGTTTTTTACAGCCCTTACAGGATGGCAGTCAATCATCCTTATGCATGAAGGGCTTTATAAAATGTGGCAACCCGAAATGTAGGGTTTGTAGGTATACCAGTAATCTTAATGAAATCATAGCCTATAGTACTGGACTAAGTCACAGGATTAACTACTTGCTAGACTGTAACACCGCGGATGTAATATATTGCATAAAATGTGTTGAGTGCCAAATGGACTACATAGGTTGTACATCTAGACCCCTTAAGACAAGGATCCTTGAACTATAGCAGATAGCACAAGACCCCTTAAGACAAGGATCCTTGAACTATAGCAGATAGCACAAGACCCCTTAAGACAAGGATCCTTGAACTATAGCAGATAGCACAAAAATATCGGGGGACTATATGTCCGGAGCCGCCAGGCATTTTAACACTAAACACTCAGGATCGGTAAAAAGTCTATGGTTTTGGGGCATTGATAAAATAGTCAAATCGGTAAGAGGCGGGGATAACAGGAAAAAACTATATATCAAAGAAGCTTCATGGATTATAAAGTTTTGTTCACGATTCCCAAAAGGTATGAACATCCGCACTGATTTGTCTTATATCTATTAATATGATAACATCACTTTAAAAAGGGCCCCCGCGCAGGTTGTCATATGCGGTTTGCACCTTACTATTGGATTTTAATGGTTACCAACATTTTCAGTCGTAATACCCTATTATGTATTCTTAGCTATGACATGTTATGCGGTCCATGATGGTACTAATAACAATTGAGATTGCTGATTACCAAAACAACAAAAAGGTTTTTATTTCTGAAGCCCAATGGGATGGTGGGTTAAAGTCAACTCATTTATGAGTCTGACCCCATTGATATGAAGGAGTTAAAGCAATTTGTAACGGGGCAGTATTTCTATTGGTTATTTGAAAACACGTGACCACGGGAACCTCATGAATGAAGGCCTGTCCAGCTTGCTGTTATGGCAACGGCTTACGTTCATACGCACTGGTTGACGTTATACACGTGACTAGTGAATTGAAAGCATTATGGTATTGCGACTGTGGCGGGTCGTGTCGGTGGTCCGTCACAATAAGAAGTAAGTAAAAATCTTGACGTTTTTGGAGGTTGATCATAGGAATCTGGATACGATTATGTTAAATGTAGCGCATCTTTCGAGTACTTTCCATTTTGGTACGTAATGCTTACTATAGCTCTTGTTGGTATCTTGTGTCAGTCCTATCTTTCTTTATTCATTGTATTTTTATTTATTTTTTTTTTTATTTATTGTGTTTCAATATTTCATTGTGCCTCCGTGCCTGTGTTTGGAGACAAATCAGAGATTTCTATATGATGAGATTTAGTGGCATGGCGGCCACATTAATATAAGTGGTTTAGAAATGTTTTTGTCATAAAGTTTATATTTATATTTATGTTTATATGTATATTTATATATTTATATATTTTTTATGAGGACTTTGAGATATATGATCTTTTATTATCCAAACCACAGTGAATGTCCTTTTCGAAAAAACTTTATTGTGCATGTGCAAGGTTATGACATCATAACAATTAAGGTAATTATAGGGTTCAGATGTTGTGGTGAACATATAAGTTGAAATCGTCTATAACTCTCCAGAACACTTTTCATTAGCGATGCTAAGACTAAGGGATTATTAATCCCGAAACGCGTCTGTGGCTGTTTTATTTTATCTTCTGTTTGCACCATGTTTTTCCTATCTTTGTACACTGCTGATTTTAAATTGAATATGGATTAAAAGTTATATTTTAAGAAGCCGGGCTGTGCATCCGCACCTTCTTCCTATTATTTACTACTCAACTCGATAAGTCCCGAGGCTGGAATCGCACACCCCGAAGAAACTTCTTTGACATGGTGAGTGGCAACTGACCTTTTTTCTAAAGCCCTCTCCAAGTCGGTCAATGCGTGGATGAGTTACCCCCATCCTTGAGGCCTAGAGAATCAACAGAGACACACTTAGTTGGTTGGTGTTTCAAATGGATTCTAGTTTATTGTTACAAAGAGATGGTTCTTACACAGGTTGGGTTGTTCTAATATCATGACATAGTAACATAACATGGCACATGGTTATTGGCTAAGGCCTAATGTAATTTACATCTAATTAGTACATTCCAATATGGGATGATCACACACACATACACCCTAGATGTCTATCTCATGGTATTCTAAAGACAATAGACATCCTGTGTTTACATCCTTGTTGGAGACAATTAGCTTACCGTATATACTCGAGTATAAGCCGAATTTTTCAGCCCAGTTTTTGTGCTGAAAAAGCCCCCCTCGGCTTATACTCGAGTCAGCAAAAAAAAAAAAAAAAAAAAAAAAATTTTTTTTTTTTTAGGAGGGAGGGTCTATGACCAGCCACAATATTAATGTGTAGAATCTCCCATAAAATAGTGCAAAAGAAAAAAAAAAGATTTTAAAAACATAAAACATAGTTCTAAAACACTCCTTTTCCTAGAATACATACAAAAGTAGAAAATGACTGTGACACACATACACATTAGGTATCCCTGTGTCTGAAAGTGCCCGGTCTACTGAATATAGGGGATCTGCAGTGCTCCTGTTCCATCGGGAAGGGGTTAATAGAAGCACTGCAGATCCCCTATATTCAGCCAGACTGAATTCCAAGTGGGGGGAAGAATAAACCCAGTCCTCAAGCTCAGGGAAGGGGCAGACAACCAAAACACCCCCTCCCCTTTCCCAGCAACTACTGCACCCAAAAACTCTGACCATTTTAATTTTTGAAATTTTCCAGTAGCTGCTGCATTTCCCCCCTCGGCTTATACTCGAGTCAATAAGTTTTCCCAGTTTTTTGTGGTAAAATTAGGGGGGTCGGCTTATATTCGGGTCGGCTTATACTCGAGTATATACGGTAATTACCCTTCTCTTGTCCCTTTATATTAAAAGGGGTCTTTCGTCTTTGAACTTTTCCTAACAATCCCCCTGGTCCCAGCCAAACTGTCTCAGTTTCTTTGTAAGATAGCATAAATCCACTACACAGTGCATAGTGTCTGCATAACCAGTCTGGCAAGATCCAAACTGCTCATCTCTGGGAGAGAGAAATGGACTGATAGAACAATCTCTGCCCCTACCTCTATACATAATTTTTCATATATAATTTTAGGCCCCCTACACCCACGTCCCCTGCTGCTACGCTGCATGATTTTCTAGCTAGCTAGCTAAAATTGAGCTCTGAAAAGAGCTATTATTCACAATTCCTGCCTAAAAAGCACTGTATTGCACTGTATCGCACTGACAGTCTGATGCCACACTCTCTCTATCACTCCAACACAAGAATGAGACGAAAATGGCCGACACTATTCTTATGAATTGGGAGGTCACATTTTTTCCGCAGGCAATGGGTTTTTTCAATTTATTTCACTGCCTCCGTTGTCGTAGTTCCTGTCCCACCTCCCCTGCACAGGTATTGGTGCAAAAAACGCGCCAGGGAAGGTGGTAGGGGAATCAAATTTTGACTGCGTTTGCCGCGTGTTATTCAATTGCGATCGAATACATCGAACCTATTCGATTGAACAGCGTTCGCTCATCTCTAGTGATTATCCTTATATTTAAACAAAGAAAATATAGAAAATATAATTTATGCATTAATAAATAACATCATTTTTACAGAAATCCTTGTATATATACATGTGAACACACACATGTAAACATAAGGTACCTGAAAATACAAACAATGGTTTACAATGGAACCGTCATAGACCCAAAGTAGGCGTAAATGAAAATATTCAATATATAATAAAAAGCAAATGATGGATGTAATAAATGGGACATATTTTGTAGTAAATAGTACAAACAAAAAAGAGAAAAAAAAAAGTTTTTATTTTTATGTAGAAATATGTGTACATAAATATTATTAGCCTTACATACTATTATGTTGGCAGTATAAATTCTCTGATTCAATACACATTTTCCAGGGTTTCATTTAGGACTAGTGGGACTAGATTATTCATTTTAACAATCTAATGAATCTCTCACTCTTGTAGCAGGTCACGTCTTTTGCGCTTATTGGTTGCTATTTGTTCAGACGTTTTCAATATCTTAGGACAGCGTTGTCATTGTTCCTAGCGCCACCTCTGTCTTCTCTTCCTGATGCCTCCCTTGTGTTTCTCCTCCGCATCCCTGCTATAGCAGCCAAGCTGAGATATGCAGTAGGGTTCCAGTAGAGAGCCAGTAGGGCAAGGTACTTCCAGAATAGACTGTCAAGGAACTTTTTAATATCAAAGGCCAAAAGGAAATGAGTTTACAGCAACTATTGGCCCAATGGACTGTATTACAAAGTTTCCTGTCTGCCTTGGATGAAACCAAATTGATCAGAATGAACGAGGATTTGCAGAAGTCTATTCAAGTGGGAAGCAAGAATAGAACAAAACAACTTAACATCTACATTTAGGAGAGACATAGGCCTATAATTAGCTTGGGAAGTTGCGTCCTTCACAGATTTGGGAATAACTTTAATGGAAGCACACAACATATCATGGGGGAATTTTCCTTCTTGAAGGATGTGATTAAATAGTAAAAGGAGGTGGAGGAAAGGATCCCTTTAAATTTTTTGAAAAAGGTCCTCTTATGTTCTGGCTAGGGGCCTGGCCTTACATTATCTAGAGCAAAAATTGATGCCACCTATACATTCTATCCAGGCAGCAAGAATATTCATGGAAATGTGATCTCCATGGAAGTATATCAGTTACCTGTAGAATACTTATTCTATTATCATGTATATGTAAAAAGGATCTTGGGAAATTTTACTTTTTAGAAGTTTGGAATAAAGCTATGTGTTTCTATAATAAGGTCACTTCATGTATTAATCACAATGAATTATAGAAATTACTGCTAAGAAGTCATGGGTTTCTTAGTTACTCAAAGTTGTGGTGGACAGCTTGTGATAATACTGGTCTATTGATACATGTCATATTGTCATATAGTTTGGAGTCCTGGAATACAATTAATAGACTATAGTTGAACCTGCAGCTCTGCTTTGAAGATAAGCAATGTAAAGAGACCTAGTTATGGTGTTTGAGATAACTAGGATGCTAGGAGTCCCACTCCCAGCACAAAATTCAAGCTGGTAAATCTGGCTAACACACGGACCGTGTTTCATGGGTGAAACACGGTTGCGTGCTGCTACCCTAAAGTTAATATCCATAGAGAGTGTGAAGCTTCCTGTTATTGTCCTCCTCAAAGACCAGGACTCCAAACAACCGCTGATATAAGAATGTCTTATCGTTTTAGGCATCATTGTGACAGCCTGGTCACATCTCCACAGTAAATAAGCAGTGAAGCCTTTCAGTTTCACAAGCTGTAGAATCTGTACAGGCTTTTCCTGCCTTTCTCATACTGTGCGTCCTGCAGCACAGAAATACATTGCCGAGTCCCCTGTCTCTATTGCTCTTACTTCTAGAGACACTTCATTATTACTTGTGTCTCTTGATAGGGTAATTCGACTACTTAGTGAAGGATTGTAAGCTGTGTTTTGAGCATAATTAAGGTGGGCAAGAAATAGAAAATTATGACTGGCATCTTGTCTTACGAAGTTAACAGCATGTATTTTACTTCCATCAGTAATTGGAGCCCCAGTAACTCTACAGGTCAACTTCATTGTCTGTGAAGGTTGAACCAAAGAAGGTGCAGATAGTGACAAGGACATCTGTGATAGGACACCTAGGAGAATGGAAAATCTTGGTCAGTGATAGAGTTTAGATCAGAGATACAAAAGATGCGTATAATGAAACAACAACAACAAAAAAAAACTGTCTCCCTTACATGGCAGAGCTGAGATCACATAGAAAACCAACAGTCCAGAAGACATTGTGGTGTTGTACAGACCTCAATAATCATACTGGTATACTGAGGTTAATATTAGAAAATATGAAGATCATTTGCATGTCTTGCATATTTAACCAAATTATCATGCCTTAGATAGATAGAAAACTATTCCACAACCCCCTCCCCGCCACATACTCACATAGATCTACTAAAATATGCTCATTGACTTGATGATTTCTAAAATGAATACCATATTCACTTGTTTGAAAAGGTAAATGCTTTTGTAAAGGAATTGCTAGAGGAGCAATTTCCCAGTAGCTACTGGTGAACCCTGGGGGTAGGGTTATGACAAGATAGTAAGCCCTAAGCTGAACCTGTCCCCTCTCCCTGCCTACTTGCCTCACTTCCCTAGGCGGTGGATGACAACTTGGTGGCAAAGCCCTTCCTAGATGTATAATGACACAGAATGCAGACAAGACAAACAACAACAAAGGGAGGTCAGCTAGCCAAGGGGTCAATACCAGTCAAGCCAGAGGTCAGGAATATGAATACAGGTAACAAAACAGCAATAGTAAATAGCCAGCATGCACAAGGCAATAGCAAGCACCAATGTGAATGTGAGTAAACAATAAATAGGAAGAGAGAACCTGCCCCAGACCTGATTGGAAGATAAGCTGTCAATCACCCATGTCCGCTTCTTAGAGCCATAACCCTTCCAATGTACCAGATATTGGATGGAGTTCTGTACCCAAAGGGAATCTAGAATTTTTGCGACCTCATATACTAGTTCTCCCTCGAGTGGAGTGGATGACAGGCGTAATGTATAGAGATGAGCGAACACCGTTCGATCAAATAGGTATTCGATCGAATATCAGGCCGTTTGTATTTGTATTCCCTCCCACCTTCCCTGGCGCATTTTTTGCACCAATAACTGTGCAGGGGAGGTGGGACATGAACTACGAAAACGGAGGCATTGAAAACAATTGAAAAAACCCATTGGCTGCTGAAAACATGTGACCTCCCATTTATAAGAACAACCGCCGCCATATTCGCCATATTCGTCAGAGATAGGGAGAGAAACATATCTGCTGAGGGCTAGATAGGCATTAGCTTCAGATAGGCAGGGAAAAACCGAAGAACAACAACAGCTCTTCTCAGAGCTATACACTGCAGGGACAGGAGTCCAGCTTTCCAAGGACGGTGGAAAACAGGGATACAGAACAGTTACTTGTTGCTATGTACGTGCAAACCAGCTTTTGTTAGGGGTGTCCCCCCACAAAATAGCAGGAATCCACAGCAGTTACTTCTTGCTATATACGTGAAAAACAACTTTTCTCAGGGGTGTCCCCTCAGAAAAATAGCAGGAATCCACAGCAGTTACTTCTTGCTATATACGTACCAACCATCTTTTCTCAGAGGTGTCCTTCCACAAAATAGCAGGAATCCACAGCAGTTACTTCTTGCTATATACGTGAACACCAGCTTTTGTTAGGTGTTCCCCCCCCAAAAAAATAGCAGGAATCCACAGCAGTTACTTCTTGCTATATACGAGCAAACCAGTTTTTGTTAGGGGTGTCCCCCCAAAAAAATAGCAGGAATCCACTGCAGTTACTTCTTGCTATATACGTTCTAACCAGCTTTTGTTAGGGGTGTCCCCCCAAAAAATAGCAGGAATCCACAGCAGTTACTTCTTGCTATGTATGTGAACACCAGCTTTTGTTAGGGGTGTCCCCCCAAAAAAATAGTAGGAATCCACTGCAGTTACTTCTTGCTATATACGAGCAAACCAGCTTTTGTTAGGGGTGTCCCCACACAAAATAGCAGGAATCCAAAGCAGTTACTTCTTTATATATACGTGCAAACCAGCTTTTGTTAGGGGTTCCCCCCCCCAAAAAAAAATAGCAGGAATCCACAGCAGTTACTTCTTGCTATATACGTACAAACCAGCTTTTATTAGAGGGCGTCCCCCCACAAAATAGCAGGAATGTAGAGCAGTTAGTTCTTGCTATATATGTGCAAAGCAGCTTTTTCGTGCAGTGTGTTACCCCAAAACAGGGATACAGAGCAATTAGGGACGGCTATGTACACACAATCCAGATATCCAGGGTGTGTACCCCCAAAACCTAAGTGGGAGACAGCCGTTCATTCAGTCAGGCCAAGTAGGCTCAAACCTGTTTTTAATGCTGTACCCCCCCCCCCCCCAAAGATGAGTGGGATACACAGCAATTCAGTCAGTCTATATACACGACATCCAGCTTTCCACATGCTGTACCCCCCAATGCTAAATGGGAGACAGTCCTTCATTCAGTCATTCCATATCCTCAACATCCAGCTTTCCTCAGTGTATTCCCCCCAAAAAACTGTAAACGCTACTGTAGCAAGTCACAAGTGGAAAAAAGGGATAAAGAATGCCTACTGGGGGTGGTAGGGCTGAATTGACACAGAGGGGCACACGACAAAAGTCTCTGCTTGTCGTCTAATGCAAAGAGAATAGAACATGTGTCTTCTACTCGGCACAAGATGTTAGTACATAGGGTTTGCATAACATACAAAGCCATGAGAACATCAGAAAGTTAAGGTTGGCGTATATGAGCACTGCTGGACTTCCCATTGCAATGTCCTGGGGTTAGTGATCACAAATCACAAATTCTAAAAACTGTTTTATTTGTTCACAAGCAGTTCCTTTCATTAAGCTGTAGGCTTGGATCTGTGTTTCTGTAGCGCTCAAGTACAGCGTCTCCAGGATTTTATCAAGAAATCAGGTCTAAAGCTGTAAAGGCACATCTACAGTCTGCAGAAGATTCATAGAGGATTGAACAAAATGAGGGAGACGGCCAGAATAGTCATTGTCAGTACAGACATTCCCATTTTAGTTGAATCATTATGGACTTTGGGTCGGCCATTAAGCAGATTTCAGAAACATTAAGGTTTTCCTCATTACTTGATGCTTTCTCAAGGGTTGATCAGCTATTGAGAGCTCGGCTACTTCTCCAAGAGAGATTAGCCTAGAACATGATTTTATTCTCACCATAATCCATCATGATCCAATACTACAACATATCCACCCTTCTCAGAGACCTTAATGACTATTGATTTATCCTCTGCAAGACCAACTTACAACCTAAGTCTTATACAACGCTGAGCCTCCACAAGCCTAAACTTGCAACAGGACCAGCATTTTTAAGATGTGGCCGTTTTAAGGCTTGGGCATGTGGGTAGGTTGCACTGTACTTCTGCCTGCGATCAAACACCTGGGAGATGGAGATTTGCTGGGATGAGGCGCATAATGGTGCAGGCAAAAGGAGCAGAGGCAGGAAAAGGGGAGGATGAGGGTGAAGTCTCCAAAGTGTCAGAGGCAGATGTGGAGGTGTTCTGGGTGGTGGTCTGGACTGCAGTGCCAGCACTGGAAACAGCGGAAGAGTCAGTGTCGGCAACGCCGGGCAACGATTGTCCTGCGTCTCTCCCACTGAGCCCAGGGCTTGCCTTCCAAATGACAGTGCATGCAAAAGGTGGTAAGGTTGCTCTTTTCAGAGCCCCTACTCAGTTTAGACTTGCAAAGTCTGCAAAACACACTAAATTTGGCATGGAACTGGTGACACTAGGCCCTCAGTGGCGGTAGTTTGGCCAGGGGGTGCTGCTAGCCTCCTGTGTGACAATGAGATCATCTGCCACTTCGTCATCCTCCTCTTCCCCCATCAATACACGCTGTGAAGCGGATAGGAGTGTGCACTGACTATCTTGCTGGTAGGTTCTGCTCCTATGCCCGACTCCTCAGCGTACAATGCATTATCCCTGATGGCGATGTGGTATTCTTGCATCACGCACAGGAGTGGGATTGTTACACTCACTAATGCGTCGTCACAGCTGACCCTCTTGGTGGACTCCTCAAAGACTCGGAGAGATCTTGCATAAGCCTGCCAACTGCCTGCGAGTTTTGCATGAGTGGCTAGTACACGGAAAATCTTTGGCCTTGCTGCCTCTGGACATGCTTCTGCCTCTAGCCACCTTTTTTCCTGCTTAACTTGCCTCCACATCTACACTGCTTTGCCCGCTAGACATCACCCCTGTCCATGCTGGGTCGGTGGCCTCGTCGTCCACCAACTCCTCTTTCAATTGCTCACTCTCCCCTTACTGCAAACCGCACATAACCACAGCTTGACCTGATGGCAACTGTGTTTCGTCATCATCACTGAGGCCCAGAAACGCTGGTTGCAGGTCCACAACCACAAAATTGGTAGGAAATGGCGGATACTCCAATATTTGGGCATCAGGACACACAAAGTCGTCTGGTAGCTCCTGCAATTCGGGAAGTGGTTCAACAGAAGGAGAGACAGTAAAAGGATCCGAAAATAGATCCTGGGAGGGGGCAAGGGTGGGATGACTTTGTTGGGAAGATTGGGCATGTTGGGAGGAAGGAGGGTCATGAACACGACTGGAGGTAGTGGCTGACTGACTGGTGGAAAAGCAGCTGGAAGCATTATCCGCTAGCCATTGTAACACCTGTTCCTGGTGCTCGGGCCTGGTCTGCATTGTACCCTGCACCCTGCTTAACACAGATGTCATATCATGAATTGTGAGCGCATGCTAATGTTTCTTGTCCAGTGAAAAGGATGGGATAGGATTATGTGACCGTAAATGCGACCGTAAATAGCGCGGTGCAAACGCGCGTATACGCTCCCGTAACGCGGCTCTCGGCGTCAAAATAAGCACGAAATGAGCGCCATGTTACACCGTGTGAATAGCCCCTAAGTCTGCCACCCATGGAAACTCATGTTCCATAAACTGATGGAGCTGACTTTGATGAACCCTTGGGTTTTGGAGATGGAACTCCATTAAAGGTCTCTGCTGCTCACACACTCTGCTCAACATATGGTATCTAGGGTTTCAGCGTGTGGTGACCTCACACAACAGCCAGTGCTTCAGGCAGATGTAGGTGTTGCTGGAGTGTATTCAGGCTAGCACCAGGTACTGTAGACTTGCCCAAGTGGGAGCACAAGCGCCGCACTTTAACCAGTAGCTCGTGTAAATTGAGGTACGTTCTTAGAAACCGTTGCACCAATAAGTTGAAAACGTGGGCCAGGCATGGACTGTGTTGGAGGCTGGCAAACTCCAGAACCGCTACCAGGTTCCATCCATTATGACACACAACAAAAATGCCTGGCCCCAGGTGCAGCGGGGAAAAACACATTGCCATCTCATCCAGGATGGCATCCCTGACCTCGGAGGCAGTGTGCTGTCTGTCCTCCAAGCTGATGAGCTTCAGCATGGCCTGCTGACGTCTCCCCACGCCAGTGTTGCAGCGTTTCAAGCTCGTAGCTGGGGTCGATTTAACGGCGGAGGAGGAGGGTGGTGTTTCAGCACTCCTGCCAGGAATATTGGGCAGGGAGACAAGGCAGGCCACCACAGTTTGCGACCCGGTCCCAGCCTCAACTACAGTACATTTAGCCAGTGTGCTGTGATTGAGATGTAGCGTCCCTGGCCGCATGCACTTTTACACACACACACACACACACACACACACACACACACACACACACACACACACACACACACACACACACACACACACACACACACACACACACACACACACACACACACACAATGACAGTTAAGGGTGGGTACTGTTGGATTTCTCATTGCCTATTCCATCTGTGGTTGTCATGGGCATCGTGATTTAACCCCTTAGTGACCAGCCTGTTTTGGACCTTAATGACCAAGCCACATTTTGGAAATTTGCCCTGTGTGACTTTATCAGTGAATAATTCTGTAACAGTATTAGGTATCTAAGCGATTCTGATATTGTTTTTTCGTGACATGTTGTACTTTACTGAGAAGGTAAAATTAGACTGATATAACTTGCGTAAATTTATTAAAAAACTCGCAAATGCTGAAAATTTTGAAAATCCAAGGGGCCACACGGTGGCTCAGTGGTTAGCACTGCAGCCTCGCAGCGCTGGAGTCCTGGTGTTCAAATCCCGCCAAGGGCATAAAACCATCTGCAAGGAGTTTGTATGTTCTCCCCGTGTTTGCATGGATCTCCATCCCATATTCCAAAAAAAAAAAAAAAGACATACTGTTAGGAAAAAAATGTACACTGTGAGCTCTATGTGGGGCTCACAATCTATATAAAAAAAATAAAAAATTTTTCAATGTTTTCCATTTTCAGCTGCGATATCTCACATATGCACAATAATACAGTGCAAAAAAGTTAGTAGTTATATACTTCCAAATGTTCCTTTTGTGTTTCAAGCATATTTGAAATAATTTTAACATATTTGAGTAATTTAGACAATTTAGAAGTTTATCAAGTTTATAAGCAAATTTTGGAAATTTTGAGTTTGTGATTTTTTTCCTGTACCAAGCTCTGTTTGCAGACATGAATTGGTGGCATAATGACAGAAACTCCCATTAAATGACCCAATTTGTAAAACTAGACCCCTTCAGGTATTCTTTGAGGGGTATAATGAGCATTTTGATCAAACAAATATTGTTTTGCAAGAATTATTACAAATGATGAAAAAAATTACATTTTCATTTTCTTCAAATATGTGTCATTTTAAAGCCAGTTTTTTTGCACACAACACATCAAAAAGAAGAAACACACCCCAAAATATATCACCCCACTTCTCCCGTGTTAAAAAATGTACAATTTGTGGCCTTAGTCCTATGTACGCACATACAGTAGGGCCCAAGAGGTAGGGAGGGCCAAATGGATTTCAAAACACAAATTTTGCTTGCAGATATTTTAGGCCCATTGCACATTTCAACAAGATTTGAGTTACCAAAGCAATTGAAACCCCCCATAAATGACCCCATTTTATAAACTAGACCCCTTAAGGTATTCATTGAGGGGTATAGTGAGTACTTTGGCCCCATAAGTTTTGAGAAAATTTGCATCAAACAAAAAAATTTCATATTTTTTACACAAGTGTCATTTTATAGGCAGTTTTTTTGCACATATCACATGAAAATGAAGAAAAACACCCCAAAATAGATGACCCCATTTCTCCTGTGTTCAAAAATGTACACTTTGTGGCCTTAATTCTATTTACGGACGCACGGTAGGGCCCAAAAAGAAGGGAGCCCCAACTGGATTTTAAGACACAAATTTTGTTTGCAGATATTTTAGGCCCATTGCGCATTCAAACAAGATTTGAGTTACCAAAACAATTGAAAACCCCAATAAATGACCCCATTTTATAAACTAGACCCCTTGAGGTATTCATTGAGGGCTATAGTGAGTATTTTGACCCCATAGATTTTAAAAGAATTTGTGTCAAACAAAAAATTCTCATATTTTTTACACAAAAGAGTCATTTTAAAGCCAGTTTTTTTACACAACAATGCATGAAAATGAAGAAAAACACCCCAAAATAGATGGCCTCATTTCTCCCGTGTTCAAAAATGTACACTTTGTAGCCTTAATCCTATGTAAGGACGCACGGTAGGCCCCAAAAAGAAGGGAGCACCAACTGGATTTCAGAACACAAATTTTGCTTCCAAATGTTTCAGGCCCATTGCGCATTCAAACAAGATTTGCGTTACCAAAATAATTTAAAACCCCAATAAATGACCCCATTTTATAAACTAGACCCCTTAAGGTATTCATTGAGGGGGTATAGTGAGTATTTTGACCCTATAGCCGTTTCACAGATTTTACTAACCTTGGGATGTGTAGGTTAAAAATTACTAAAATGTCCCTTTATCCCCAAAGTTTTCATTTTCACAAGGGGTTAAAAGAGAAAAAGCCCCCACAGTTTGTTACACAATTTCTCCTGAACACGGCAATACCCCATATGTGGCCATAATCTGCTGTATGGGTACATGGGGGGGATCAGAATGGGAAGAGCGCTATTTGGCTTTTGGAGGGCAGATGTGGCTGGAATAGTTTTCAGGTGCCATGTCGCATTTGCAGAGCCCCTAAAGTATCAATACAATGGAAAACCCTCAAAAGTGACCCCATTTTAAAAACTACACCCTTCAAAGAATGTATCAAGGTGTATTATCACTTTGAGCCTAAAAATTCTTCCAAAAAATTAATGTACAAAATGAAAATTGAAATTTTTAAAGAAATATGCCATTTCGGTGCCCAATACATTGCACCCACTTTGTGACTTTGTGTTGTCAGAGACCTGCACTCCTAAAACTATTAAGTGGGCCATCCCGAGGGGCAAAAAATTATATATTTGGGTATAAACTGCTGCTTGGGCACAAAGCAGGGCTCACAAGGGAAGGTGCATTGCACTTTTTAGATTTTGGGGTACAGAGTTAGAGGGACCCTCTGGGTGCCATGACATTTTTGCAGAGCCCTGGAGGTGACAGTAAACTGGAATTCCCCAAGAAGTGACCCCATTTTGTAGGGGCAATTTTAGGGTCTTCCCAAATGTGACATGGTGTCCAAAAACGAAGAATCTAAATCTGAACTCCAAAAGCACATATCGCTCCTTCACATCTGCGCCCTGCTGTGTACCCAAATGGTGGTGTATGCCCACATGTATGACACTGGTGTACCCCAGATAACGTACTTAATGCCATATGTGGGTAGAAATGGCTATTTGGGTACAGCCGGGCACAGAAGGGAAGGTGCGCTATTTTGGTTTTTGGAGCACAGTTTGGTTTTAGGACGTCATGCCACTTTTGCAAAGCCCCTGAATTGCCAATAAAGTGGAATCCGCAGACATGTCACCCCATTTTGGACACTACCCCACTCATGGGATTTATCAACTGGTGTAGCGAGCATTTTAACCCTTGAGTGTTGCATTTATTTAGTTTCCAGAAATGAAATCGCAACTGATAATGAGAAGTTAAAAATGAAATTTTTCCAGAGATTCGCCATTTCAGTGCCTGATATGTTGTGCCCAACTTATGTCAGCAGAGATACACACTCCAAAAACTGTTAAGCGGGTATCCCGGGCACAACAGATTTTAGAGCGTTCATCTCTGTTACAAGTCGGGCACAACATATTACGCACTGAAATGACGGATTCCTGGAAAAATTGGTATTTTCACTTCTCACAATCAACTTCATATTCATTTATGGATAATAAGTTATAGCAACATTTGGGGTTAAAAATGCTCTCTGTACCCCTGGATAAATCCTTCAGGGGTGTAGTTTCCAAAATAAGGTCTCATATCAGGGGATTCCACATTACTGGTGTTTCAGCTCTGCAAAAGTGTCATGGCATCCAAAAACCAAACCGTCTGCACTCCAAAAACCCAATAACCCTTCTTCCCTTCTGTGTCCGGCTGTGCCCTAATATCAGTTTATTCCCACATATGACATTACGTCCATTATCCCGGGTACACCAGTGTCATGCATGTGTCATACATGTGGCATAAACTGCAGTTTGGGCGCACAGCAGGGCGCAGAAGGGAAGGAGCGCGATGCGGCTTTTGGAGCACAGATTCAGATGTTTGGTATCTGGACGCCATGTCATGTTTGTAGAGCCTATAACGTACCAGAAAACTTGATTCCTCAAAGGCGTGACCCCATTTTGAAAACTGCACCCCTCAAAGAATTTATCAGGGGGTGTAGTGAGTATTAGTATCCCAGACGTGACTGCACAGCGGATGGCGAAGAGGGAATATGTAAGCTGTGCGGAGAACATTGGGAACACCAAATTCCGTACTATGTCCCAGTAGCTCCTATGATTGGGGGAGTCACTCTGGGGGTCACTTTGGGGTCACTTCTGGTATATTTTCCCTCGTAAGCTCTAAATCTGGGGTGTCCCCTGATATCCGCTCGCACAGCTTATATATTCCCTTCCTGACGCAGCCAGTTGTGTTCTAATAATTTGGCGATTTTGGGGCTTTTTTGCCTTCACATTACTAGATGCTATATTTTCTTTATTTTTCTGGTGACGTGGCCATATAAGGGCTTGTTGTTTGCGGGATGAGATGCATTTTGTAACAACACCATTTTTGGGTGCCTACAACTTATTGAATACATTTTATTAACCCTTTTTTGCTGGATTTAAAAAAGAAAAAATCAATTCTGGCATTGCATTTTACCTTTTTAATTTTGCGCCATGCAGCGTACAGTATAAGTAACATGTGACCTTTATTCTGCGGGTCGGTACGGTTACGGCGATACCTCATTTGTATTATTTTTTTATGTGATACTAATTCTGTAGAATAAAAACACATTTGGGGACATAAATCAGTGATTTTTGCATTGCCATCTTCTGAGAGGCATAACATTTTTATTTTTCAGTTGACAGTGTTGGTTGGGGGTTTATTTTTTGCAGGACAACCTGCGCTTTTTATTGGTACTGTTGTGGGGTGCATATGACTTTTTGATCACTTTTTATAGCATATTTTGTAAGGTAAGATTCGAAAAATCACTACTTTCGGCGGGTTTTTTCCTTCTTTTTTTTCCGACGTGCACTGTGTACATTAAATATTGCTTCAGTTTTATTGTACAGATTGTTACGGACATGGTGATACCAAATATGCATTGTTTTTATTAATTTTTAGGTTTTTTTTATACAATTCATTTTCTATAAAAAAGGGCATTTTGGGGGCTTTATAACTTTATTCATTTTTATTATAAACTTTATTTATTTTTCACTTTTTTTCTTTTACTTTTTCATGTGTCCCTTTAGGACACTTGGATTAGTGATGCTTTGATAAAAGCATCACTAAATCTGAATTAGACGCTGCAGGACACAGCTGTCAGTGTCTTGCAGCGTCTAGAGGAAGTCAGTCGCAGGGGCTGCCTGCGGCTGACTTCCTCTTACCCCGGGCAGGATCAACCAGGTATTGGGGGTTTTTAGCAGTCTGGGGTCACTGGCCAGACCCCAGACTGCATGTTTGAGACACTGGCACCCCCCGATCTTGCCGCGGGGGGTGCCGATCAGACCGGCAGCATCACGGAACCGCTTCAGTTCCGTGATCGTGTTTGATCACGGAACTGAAGGGGTTAAAAAACCCCGATCAGAGCCCCCTCCGATGGGGGGTAATGGAGCAGGATCTTAGCTATCAGGTACAGCTAAAATCCGCTCCATTTACGTCGGCACTGACAGGGAATCCTTCCCTGACTGCCCGACGTAATTTTACTATAGGGCAGTCAGGAAGGACCTGTCACTGCCGACGTAATTTTACTATGGGCCGGTCGTTAAGGGGTTAAAGGGGTGCTTGTTAATGTTTGTTTAGCTTAAATTTGGGTTTCTGTCCATCCATTTGTGGAGGAAAGAAGGTTTCCAGGTATTTTCCCACTTTGATAGAGGTTTTTTTGAATGTAGAAAGTGTGTAGTTGATAGGCTGTGATGGTGGGGTAAAACAGTGACTTGGGCATGTTAGATGCCCCCAGACATGCTTCCCCTGCTGTCCCAGTTGCATTGCAGAGGTGTTGGCATCATTTGCTGAGGTGTCATAGTGGACTTGGTGACCCCCCTTGAGTTGAATGGTGGGTTCCCCTGAAACGAAGCATTTTTCCCCAAAGACTATAATGGGGATCAATATTTGATTGAATAGTCGAATACTGAGTGGCTATTCGAAACGAATAACGAATAACGAATAGCGAATATTTTACTGTTCGCTCATCTCTAGTAATGTACTTTTTCAAAAGAGATTGTAAATGCGGAAAGTTTTATGTAGTTGTAGTTTATTTGAGACCAGAATAATAACATCAATGATGGTGTACGGCTCAATATAACGAAGAGCAAATTTTGCAGATGCATCCCTAAGGTACAATTTTTTTTGTGGACAGCCAAACCCAATCCTCCACCTTGTAAACAGGACCCAGCAAGTTTCTCTTATTGGCCTCAATTTTTTCTTGGGCTTTTACCAGGTTCTGCGGAGCCTGGGCCCATACTGTGCACAGTCATCGATAAGTCTGTTTGGCGGTAGGAGTTATAGATTCAGTGCTACGAAAAGACGAGTATCTAGGGTTAAAACTATAGTTACAGTAAAATGAAGACATCTAAGGGGGCGTTCACACTACCGTCAATGTTCGACAGGTAGTGTCCGCTGCTAATGTCCGTGAAAAATCTTGCACGGACATTAGCAGCGGACACTAGCTGTGTCCGTGACATTCTTCATTAATTTCAATGGCAATTGGGTGTGTTGTTTTACACTCCGTGCCCGTGCTTAAGTGTCCGTTCTTAAAAATGTCCGACTTTTCAAGCAGATAGAAAAACCCGACATGTATGTTTTTTCTGTCCACTTGAAAAGTCGGACATCTTTAAGAACGGACACTTAAGCACGGGCACGGAGTGTAAAACAACACACCTGATTGCCATTGAAATGAATGAAGAATGTCACGGACACAGCTAGTGTCCGCTGCTAATGTCCGTGCAAGATTTTTCATGGACACTAGCAGCGGACACTACCTGTCGGACATTGAAGGTAGTGTGAACGCCCCCTTAGTGGTGGAGTTCCTTCTGTTATTAAACGCAAACTCTGCCAATGTAACAAACTTCCTCCACTGCTCCTGGATATCAGACACAAAATACTTCAGGTATTGTTCAAGAGACTGGTTCAGTCTCTCCATCTGTCCATTGGTCTCTGGATGGAACGTGGAAGAAAAAGACAAAGAGACCCCCAGACTACCACAAAATTTCCCTCCAAAAACCTGGAAACAAATTGTACTCCCCTATCAGATAATATATTCTCTGGTACCCCTTGCAAACAAAGTATTTGGCTAATAAACTGAGAGGATAAGTGTAGAGCACTAGGAAGTTTTTTTAGCGGTATAAAATGGCACATTTTAGAGAATCTATCCACCTCAAACCATACCACAGTTTTCCCTTGAGAAACATGCAGATCTGTAATGAAGTCCATCAAAAGATGGGACCACAGTTTTTTAGGTAATGGAGAGGATGAAGAGGGCTCTCTGGCAACCTTCTAGGTCATCCAAGCAAATACCTTACACGCTGAAACAAACTCATGAACACCCCGGGACCATCTAGGACACCAGTATGAGCGAGAGAGAAAATATTTGGTACCAGTGATGCCAGCATGTCCTGCTAAAGAGGAGCAGTGAATTTCCTCTAACACACAAAGACAAAGGTTGGGGGGTACAAATAATTTCACATTAGGAGTATTTCTCGGAGCAAGAGCTTGTTAATTAACCACAGATGTGGCCAGATCAGGGTTTATAATGGCAATTACCACACCAGGGGACAGCATTTTTTTCCAGGACATTTTCTGAAGCATCGCTCGCACAAAGGTTGCGACATAGAGCATCAGCTCGCACATTTTTAGCACTTGGATGATAGGTTACAACAAAGTTAAAACGCATGAAGAACAAGACCCAGTGAGTGTGCCTAGGAGAAAGTCGCTTAGCCCCACCCACATACAATAAATTCTTATGATCAATAATTACTGTGATTTTATGCTTAGACCCCATCCAGGAAGTGTCTCCATTCTTCGAATGCCCATTAAATAGTTAAGAGTTTGTGATTACCTATTTAATAATTGCGCTTTGAAGAGGAGAATTTCCTCGAAAAAAAGGCCACGGCTCGCAAATGTGTGAGGGTCTCTGGGCCCTGAGACAAAACCGCACCAACCGCTACTTCAGAAGCATCAACCTCCACAACAAATGGTTGATCCAAGTCTGGTGGTATTAAGACAGGAGCTTCAACAAAACATGTCTTAAGTTGTTCAAATGCCTGTTCAACCTTAAAAGTCCAGTTGGTCAAATTGGCACCCTTCTTAGTGAGATCCGTCAATGGCTTAGCAACGATAGAGACATTGTTGCTAAGTTTCCAATAATAATTGGAAAACAGTAGCGAAAGTGAAGTGAAAAGAACGATCTGCAAACGCTCCACAGCCTTTAAAACGTTCAACTTTTATTCCATTTGGTTAAAATGAAGATTCACAGAAAAGGGTGTCCATTAGAAATCACACATGGTGCGTTAAAAAAGACGCTTACGCGTTTCGGGGTGTCCCCCCGAAACGCGTAAGCGTCTTTTTTAACGCACCATGTGTGATTTCTAATGGACACCCTTTTCTGTGAATCTTCGTTTTAACCAAATGGAATAAAAGTTGAACGTTTTAAAGGCTGTGGAGCGTTTGCAGATCGTTCTTTTCACTTCACTTTCGCTACTGAATTCTTCCTCATGGTCCGGAGGAAAGATCCTGCACCTCCACACAAAAGCCCTGCAAAGTGGTAAGATACAGCCCTAATCTTTTCTCTTTTGCAATAATTGGAAAAGCCTAGGAAATGTTGCAGTGCTTTAAGACTAGAAGGGCATTCCCATTTTTTTATATAGCCGTGACCTTAATTGGATCCATACAAAAAGATTTGGGGGTAATTACATAACCCAGGAAAGTGACTTTTTTTCTAGTATCTTCAACTTAGTCTTATTTAAGTGACCAACAACCCTCAGCATGCCATTACTGGTTTTAAGTTGATAATAGGGCTTTTTGTTTTAACAATATTTCACTTTACACGTGTACATTTCAGTTTGTGTCAAAGGCACTTTGCTACATATTATGTATCACAATGACCTCACTTTGGGCAATGTCCTTTGCAGATAGACGCTTTTCATATGTGCCAACCAAAAGAATCAGCATTAGTGTTCTCAATATGATAGCATTGTACAATGTAAATTATAAAATTGCAATGGTGTCTACAAGTTTTATCCATCTGGAGGAGCTTTCAAAGTGATGACAACCCAAACCGAACCTCTCTTTGGATTTAGTGACAAAGGCATTAACTTTAGAACAAAACTCTGGATTGCTGTCAGCGTCTTGGAGGCTGAAGTTTTCTTCAGTAGAATTCTCTTTGGTCTGGTTCAGCAAGAACTCTGGACCTGTAACCAAGAAGAATTTTCAAAGGTGCTAACAGATACCGGTCTGGTGTCACAATCTGCAGGGATGTAATGGAACATAATCAGGTTTAGAGAACTTACTGATGCTTTCAGTTCAGTTACTGACCTAGACATAGGAACGTTTTGTCTGAATGTATATGTAACCCAGAAAAACTTTGATATCTGTGTACAATTTAATGTCATCGACATGAATATCTACACTCACCGGCCACTTTATTAGGTACACCATGCTAGTAACGGGTTGGACCCCCTTTTGCCTTCAGAACTGCCTCAATTCTTCGTGGCATAGATTCAACAAGGTGCTGGAAGCATTCCTCAGAGATTTTGGTCCATATTGACATGATGGCATCACACAGTTGCCGCAGATTTGTCGGCTGCACATCCATGATGCGAATCTCCCGTTCCACCACATCCCAAAGATGCTCTATTGGATTGAGATCTGGTGACTGTGGAGGCCATTGGAGTACAGTGAACTCATTGTCATGTTCAAGAAACCAGTCTGAGATGATTCCAGCTTTATGACATGGCGCATTATCCTTCTGAAAGTAGCCATCAGATGTTGGGTACATTGTGGTCATAAAGGGATGGACATGGTCAGCAACAATACTCAGGTAGGCTTTGGCGTTGCAACGATGCTCAATTGGTACCAAGGGGCCCAAAGAGTGCCAAGAAAATATTCCCCACACCATGACACCACCACCACCAGCCTGAACAGTTGATACAAGGCAGGATGGATCCATGATTTCATGTTGTTGACGCCAAATTCTGACCCTACCATCCGAATGTCGCAGCAGAAATCGAGACTCATCAGACCAGGCAGCGTTTTTCCAATCTTCAATTGTCCAATTTCGATGAGCTTGTGCAAATTGTAGCCTCAGTTTCCTGTTCTTAGCTGAAAGGAGTGGCACCCGGTGTGGTCTTCTGCTGCTGTAGCCCATCTGCCTCAAAGTTCGACGTACTGTGCGTTCAGAGATGCTCTTCTGGCTACCTTGGTTGTAACGGGTGGCTATTTGAGTCACTGTTGCCTTTCTATCAGCTCGAACCAGTCTGGCCATTCTCCTCTGACCTCTGGCATCAACAACGCATTTCCGCCCACAGAACTGCCGCTCACTGGATGTTTTTTCTTTTTCGGACCATTCTCTGTAAACCCTAGAGATGGTTGTGCGTGAAAATCCCAGTAGATCAGCAGTTTCTGAAATACTCAGACCAGCCCTTCTGGCACCAAGAACCATGCCACGTTCAAAGGCATTCAAATCACCTTTCTTCCCCATACTGATGCTCGGTTTGAACTGCAGGAGATTGTCTTGACCATGTCTACATGCCTAAATGCACTGAGTTGCCGCCATGTGATTGGCTGATTAGAAATTAAGTGTTAACGAGCAGTTGGACAGGTGTACCTAATAAAGGGCTGGTGAGTGTAGCTCACACTGTACGTCTGCAATCTCAACAGCCACTACAGTTCCACAAGTTTCAAGTCTGGGGTTAGTATGCTCAGGTTTATGAGCTAATATAGCATTCCTAAAAAGAAATCCAACATGAGTTTTATTGAAAGAATTTATTACCTTAAAATATATTACAGTTGTTATGGCTTTGGTTGTGCATCTGAGAATATATGGATCTCCCTTCTCTGGCTCACGGCAATGGGCACATTGTGAGATGTAGATCCTGTCCAAAGCATGTAGAGCTTCTTTCCAGGACTCCAACTTTTGTTGTTGGTGGGATGTGTGTGTGGTGGTGGTGGTGGTGGTGTGGGGGGGTAAGGGGCGTAATGGAACATCCCAGTCCTCAATAGTCTCTGAGAGCCACCTTTTTAGATATTTGTCTTGTACAGGCAAGGACTCTGTGAATCCCAATGGATCATATAGGCTGTTCACTACAGAGAGGACATCATGTTTAGCAAATGGATTGTCTGCACAATTAACTTGAAAGCCAAAGAAATCATTTAGAAAGTGCCATCTTAAACCTAGACTTCATGACATCAGCACTGTTGGAAGCAGTTTTATGTAACCTCAGGTGAGTCTTAGAAAGCACTCCTTCAGTTCATTAGAGAAGATTTATCGCTTTTTCTGTTGTTGGCAGGATTTTAACCTGTCATCTACGTAGAACTCACTTACCATAAAATGTCGGGCATTTTTCCGCCAGTAGCAGCAGTCCTACATAGGCAATATGTTCCAACTGCAGGTGAAGGACTGTTACCAAATTGAACCTTCAGGTGGTATTCATTTCCTCAGTAGTATCATCGTCTTTGTGCCACAGAAACATAGGTAGTTCCTGTGATTAGAGATGAGCGAATACTATTCGAAACGGCAGTTTCGAATAGCAGGCTCCCATAGGAATGAATAGATGCAGCTGGCACGCACCCAGCGCCGACGTCCGCTGCTTAACCCCCTGCGCGCCGGCCGCTCCCATTCATTCCTATGTGAGCGAGCTATTCGAAACTCCCGTTTCGAATAGTATTCGTTCATCTCTACCTGTGATCTTGTTGTACAATATAACAATGAAACATTTGCTGAATGTCAGCCGTAATGGCGACCAGCGTTTTCCTGAATCTTATAAATACTCCTACCAGATTACTGGTCAAGTTTGGACCTGTCAGGAGAAAGTCGTTCAGAGATACTCCACATTAGCACTTGAGCTGAATCCCAGCCTGATCTGTTTAGATTTTGTGGGTGATATACTTCAAAGGAATTATGAAAAATAAAGTGGGACACCGAGTGCCAATATAGTGTAGTAAATGGTAAATATCTGGGGAGTTAGACGGCTAATAATTAGCCTCTTACCTTCTGCGGTTGTGAAATTGTCACAACATCACAGTAGCACGTAAGTAGTAATTCATGTTATATGGCAGCAGCCTTTCCCCTTTCGCTACGGATAGCGTGGAGTACCAAGAAGAAATTCCTTAAGGCGGACCAATCAGGAACGGAGGAGTCGGGGGTGGGCATGCACAACCAATCACTTCCAAAGATTCCTTTCAACAGTTTTATTACGCACAATGTGTTTCGGGCTCTGCCCTTTTTCAAGTGCAATATAAACTAAAAATAACAAAATACACAAAAAAGATGCATACACATATAAAAGTACATGAGTGAGTGTATAAAAAAGAATACACTTAACTGAGGTCTTAAAATCATCTTAACAGTCATATGTAACTTAAGGTATGACCGCTAATGCTCATGATCTAATTTCAAAATCATATCCTATTTAAAGGTATAGGAGAGTGTAAAATAAGTAAATATATATACACACATATATCATAAACTGTATTCCAGTTCAGCTGTTAGTAGCCATAATATACTATATATCCCCTATACAGACATGCCTATAGGTTTTTTTTGTGGTCATTAGTTCATAAAATAATCTATTTACGTCTTATGAATTTATGCAGATTAACGCAGAATACAAGTTTTTATCAGGAATACTATAGAATCCTTTAGTCAGCCATAGTCCAAAGAATTATTTGTAAGTTAAAGAGTAAATGATGGTCTCACGTGAGTAGTAGTTAAAACTGATGCATTGCTTGACATTGCAGTGAGCATCAGGGCTTTAAATAGACTCTGTCATTCTCCTTTGTTTCCCAGGCTATTTCAGTACAAGCGTTCTTGAGATAACCAGATGCATGTGGATGGAGCCAGCGGCGTCTGGACATCTACAGTGCGCATGCCTCAGCTGTTAGACTACACCGGTACACAGTCCCCATCTACAGTGCGCATGCCGCGGTTGTTAGACTACTTCGGTATGCAGTCCCCATAGAATGATAGCAGAGGACTAGGGTATATTTGTGTGCTCTATGTCACTTCCCATTGATATAAGAAGGGGGGGGGTTACATCTTTTAAGGTGTCCATACTATTCCTAATTGACTTTCCCATTGCATAATGGAAAAAATATTGAATAAATCAATTGATTCTCTAATTCATTTTATAGTCAGTCTTGATTATATAAACAGTCAGTCACATGGTTGATTAGAACATAGTCAAGTAATTAAATATATAAATATAACTCAATATATATATATATATATATATATATATATCTCAAGTGGCTACAATGAGTAAAATAATGACTAGATATGTATAAATTTGAATAAATAAATAAATAAAAAGATGTAAATATTATGTAAATATTAGTTGATTATTAGGATGGTAAAAAGTTACATTAAAATAATTGATTGAATCCCATTAAATCTATAAATTGTACATAATCATATAAAACAATAGTATCAGTGATTTAAATAATAATGATTACATATATATACACATACATATAAAACTCATATAACAAATATAACACATATAACTTTACATATATGCATGTACGTTTGCGCCTATCAGTGATATAATGATAATTTCACGTTTATTGTTTTGTTATATCCTCCAATGTTTTGCTCAATCCCAATGGGGTCAGATTATTAATTTTGTAAATCCAATAAATTTCCCTTTTAATTAAGCTTCCAAATCGGTTGTGTTGACTTTCTGGTATATGGTCTATGGGTATTACTGTAAAATCTTTAAAATTACAAGAGTGTTGTTGTGCTGCATGGCGTGATACACTATGTTTGGTTAACCCGTTAGTTACGTTGGAGCGGTGTTTGTTTATGCGTTCTCTTAAAGCCATTATCGTACCCACATGTACTGTACATTCCAGCAGGTATATAATGTGATTCGATGAGCAGTTCAAGAGATGTTTTATTTGGAACTCCTCTCCAGTTACGTTACTTTTGAAAGTGTTAATATGATTGATAACGTACAAAAAAGATGCGGGTCCGCAACACTAAGGTACGTATAAAATGACTTTATTCCATCGGATTAAAAATAGGTCGGAATGACCATCCAGACAGAGCGCTGGTACAAAGACAAGTGCAAAAAAGATTAGAAAAAGTGAAAAAACAACATGCTGCCGAGGTCTGACGCGTTTCGGGGTCTGGTGTGCCCCTTAATCATAGCTCTACCAGTCAGTGTTCGTTCCCCATATAAATAGCTAAAGAGACATGCATAACTCACCACCCACTACAATCTAATTGGGTCAACATACGATTATATAAGATGCACCTGATGCGTCCTGTTCAAAGGCAGAAGGTTGTTCCATCACAATAAAGATTTGTTCAAACTCTAACTGTTTCCAATATGTTACATCTACACATTCTTAACAAAATAAACAAAATATCATATTCTTAATCAAGTAGTGATAAGAAAGTAATAACAAACACCGATACAATGAGAAACACCAGATCGCAAAACTAATATAACAGTGTCGTCTTATACCGTTGCGTAATCACGTAACGCAACGTCTTCCCATGTTGTTACATAGTCACGTGACACGCCCTATCCAATCAGAAGCGTCACGTGACTAAAGCTGACCAATGAAAATCGGGTGTACTGTAAATAATAATTTTTTAGCTATATACTAGTGAAATGTACATCCGTATAGATAGAATTCAACCGATCGCCAACCAATAAGCAAGCAAAGGGAACAGGTGAGTAGAGTAAATAGTATAGTAATGGAAACCAGTATATGATGAAAAACGACCTAGTCCCATAGGATGGTAACACACAAAAAAGGGATGTTGATACATTAACTTAAATGTTTAACCCAATGACACATCTATAACCCAAAGACCCATATGAGACCTACTGCCCCATATAAAGAGCTAGTGAGTATCAATAATGGCTTAGTAGATATTATCACACCATTAAAACCGCATTTAAACCGCGGGCAATCTGAACTGGCGCCAAAAGCTTTATGCAAATAACATGTTTTAAATTATAACTCTAAACATATAATCGATAGATACCTAATGATCAGTAAATTAAAGCAAGATCCGTCTTAATATTCATCCCAGAAGGGGAACGACATCCAAACCTAAGTATCCAAAGAGCCTCTTTTTTGAGTAATATTTTTTTCCTATTACCACCCCTGGGGTTCTCAGGTATTCTTTCAATGCCCCAGAACTGTAAGGAATTAACAGAGCCTTTATGCACTCTGGCAAAGTGCCTTGAGGCCCCTGATATATTTTCAGAATCCAATTTTTTACAATCTCTGACATGTTCTAACAGTCTAACTTTTACAGGGCGTGATGTACTGCCTACATAGTCTAAATTACAATCTAGACATTTAATGCAATATATCAGGTAATCCGAATTACAGTCCATAGCAGATTTATAACAAACTTGGAAATCAGTAACAAAACTACGAAGGGTTTTGATGTTCGTTGTATACTGACAACTCCTACATTTTAAACGCCCACACTTGGAAAAACCATAGTCCAAAATGGATGTACTTTGTTCGGGGGGAACAACATTCAGGAAACTAGGTGACAATTCGTTACCCAACGTTATACCCCTTCTAGGAACAAAATGTATTCCAGATTTTAATATATTCTTGACCGTCGGGTCTATTTCCAAAATGGCTAAATTTTTTTGGATGATCTTCCTAATTTCGCCAAATTCAGGACTGAATTTAGTGGAAAATACAATAGGCATGTTGTCAGTATCAACCATAACTTTATGGGAAAACAAACTATCCCTCTCTCTCAATTCAACTTTCTTGATGGCTTGATCTAAACAACCATCTTTATACCCCCTATTTTTTAAGCGTTCCACTATCAGATTTTTTTCTCTATCAAAATCATCTTTCGAACTGCATGCTCTTTTGGCACGTAGTAATTCCCCCACAGGGACACCCCGGATCGTGGCAGCTGGATGACAACTGTTTGCTTTGAGAACCGCATTCCCTAATGTGGGTTTGCGGTACAGCGTGGTATGAACCTGACCAGAGGTAACACACCCCTTTAACGTGATATCCAAGAAATTAACTGCAACAGTGTCATGTGAATGGGTAAAATTTGTGTTTTAAAGTGAGCTATTTGTCTCAGCTGGTTTAAGTCCTGTTTATATGTGGTGTGAGCCATGGATAATTTCCTAGCCACAAACAAGGATAAAATTGCTGCTATTTTTGGCAACCAGATCAGTTCTACCAACAATGATGATTGTAATACTCTTAAAGAGTTAATGAGGAATAAAGAGAAATTAAAGATCCAGGAGTTAAAATTATTCTGGGATCTTACGACTCTCACACAGTATATCGATAAACTAATGATCCCTAGAGGTTTGAGGCTTCGGAAATTGCCTACATTTGCATATGACAATGCTTTTTTACAAACCTGGAACAGCATACTTAGTGAGTGCTCTATTAAATTGATGCAACTCATTGTGGAACATGAAAAAACTAAAGTTGATAAAATTAGAGAAGATCTGTCAGTTACACAAGAAAAACTTGATAATCTCAAATTACCGGACACTATAAAAGACTGGGAATTAAATCTTAAGAAAAAACTGGATAACATCGAAAATAAAATTACGGAAAATAAAAAAAGAAAATTTATCAGAGACACTCAAGATTATAATACTGGATATGTATACCAAAAATCTCCAACAACTTCTTCTCCGTTTCCTAGACCTATTCTCAAACGTTACCATAAACTAGGTGCACGGCCGAAAACCAAAAGAGGTGTATCCTTTAGTTCCGTGGATGAGCCTGAATCTTCCTCTTCCTTCCTTTCGGAGAGACAGTCGAGCAATATGAGTAATACTGTGGATACAAGTATTGACTCCTCTAAGGAGAGGAGAAGACATTATAATTTCAGGAACTCTTCAAAAAACGGGGAAGATCGGTCACCCGACGAGGTGGAAGAAAGAGGCAGAAAAAGACCACGCTATCCGACGAGAATGAAACGTTGCTGAACACAGGAGACATTACCAACGTAGTCTCCAATAGTGTCGTCAATTTCTCTAGTGCTAAATTTAGCCATTCTGAGTTGGAATTACTTGATAAAGGTTTAAATTTCGTACCTACTAAGCATTTCAATACTTTTGAAACCATTCTTGACATTAATAAATTTGTACGACTTTTAAGTGTCAAAAAACATTTTTCTGAGAATACTGGTGATGACAGGACTTCCCTCTCCTTAGGACAGTCTACTAACAGTATTATTTCTGAACGTATAGGGTTACCTCTGAATGCCAATTTAAAGGAACATACAGCCACACAAACTTTGATTGATCTCGACTACGAATGTAGAGAGACTATCAAAACTATAGATAGATCAGATGTTAATAGGAAAAATCCTGAATTCTATCCAGTTAAGGCAAGGAGTCCTTGCTTTAACTTGTTTCAGCAAAAAGTTGAAGAAGATCTAGTGGAATTAGAACAACATATTAAGGTCAGAAATAATTTCAGTAAACACAATTTAACTAGGAAAGAAAAACAGGCTTTAAGCAATATCAAAAAATCTAAAAATATTATTGTGAAAAAGGCTGACAAGGGGGGGAAGACTGTCATCATGGATCAGCAGGATTACATCACAAGCTGTTTGAGTATCCTTAATGATACTAGTACTTATCGAGTACTTGATCATGATCCAACTAAAGAGTTCAAAAATTCGCTTCAAGTAATATTAGACGAAGGGATTGCTTTAGGGATTTTTATTAAGACTGAAGTGGAGTTTCTTATTAATCCAACCCCTACCACTGCAACAATGTATGGTTTACCTAAAGTGCATAAAAATATTAAACCAATCCCGTTGCGCCCGATAATCTCCGGTCGAAATTCTCTCAACGAGAGATTGGGCAACTGGTTGGATCAGATTCTCCAACCTTTGGTCCATAGAACACCAGGCTATATTAAAGATAGCCGGGAAGTCCTTAGGACCTTCAAGGACTTTAGATGGACTGCAGAGATGTCATGGCTTTGCTGTGACGTCTGTGCACTTTATCCAAGCATCCCCCACAGGGAGGCCCTGGATTCGTTGGCAATACATTTGTACAAATACAGTACATACACTCCTAGTATGTGTGAATATGTCATTTCTGTCACTTCTTATTTACTCAGTCACAATTATTTTGTATTTTTGAACACTTTTTATTTACAGATCAAGGGGGCCCCTATGGGAGCCCCCTTCTCCCCTTCACTTGCCAATTTGTTTCTTTCAACATGGGAAGAGAAATTTATTTTCTCTCCAACAACTCCGTTTTTTGATTTCATTTTCTGGTATGGGCGCTACATTGATGATATACTGATTGTTTGGTATGGAGATGTAGCGCCCATACCAGACTTTATTTATTTTTTGAATAGTACTTGTGCAGGTTTAAATTTTACCCATTCACATGACACTGTTGCAGTTAATTTCTTGGATATCACGTTAAAGGGGTGTGTTACCTCTGGTCAGGTTCATACCACGCTGTACCGCAAACGCACATCAGGGAATGCGGTTCTCAAAGCAAACAGTTGTCATCCAGCTGCCACGATCCGGGGTGTCCCTGTGGGGGAATTACTACGTGCCAAAAGAGCATGCAGTTCGAAAGATGATTTTGATAGAGAAAAAAATCTGATAGTGGAACGCTTAAAAAATAGGGGGTATAAAGATGGTTGTTTAGATCAAGCCATCAAGAAAGTTGAATTGAGAGAGAGGGATAGTTTGTTTTCCCATAAAGTTATGGTTGATACTGACAACATGCCTATTGTATTTTCCACTAAATTCAGTCCTGAATTTGGCGAAATTAGGAAGATCATCCAAAAAAAAATTTAGCCATTTTGGAAATAGACCCGACGGTCAAGAATATATTAAAATCTGGAATACATTTTGTTCCTAGAAGGGGTATAACGTTGGGTAACGAATTGTCACCTAGTTTCCTGAATGTTGTTCCCCCCGAACAAAGTACATCCATTTTGGACTATGGTTTTTCCAAGTGTGGGCGTTTAAAATGTAGGAGTTGTCAGTATACAACGAACATCAAAACCCTTCGTAGTTTTGTTACTGATTTCCAAGTTTGTTATAAATCTGCTATGGACTGTAATTCGGATTACCTGATATATTGCATTAAATGTCTAGATTGTAATTTAGACTATGTAGGCAGTACATCACGCCCTGTAAAAGTTAGACTGTTAGAACATGTCAGAGATTGTAAAAAATTGGATTCTGAAAATATATCAGGGGCCTCAAGGCACTTTGCCAGAGTGCATAAAGGCTCTGTTAATTCCTTACAGTTCTGGGGCATTGAAAGAATACCTGAGAACCCCAGGGGTGGTAATAGGAAAAAAATATTACTCAAAAAAGAGGCTCTTTGGATACTTAGGTTTGGATGTCGTTCCCCTTCTGGGATGAATATTAAGACGGATCTTGCTTTAATTTACTGATCATTAGATATCTATCGATTATATGTTTAGAGTTATAATTTAAAACATGTTATTTGCATAAAGCTTTTGGCGCCAGTTCAGATTGCCCGCGGTTTAAATGCGGTTTTAATGGTGTGATAATATCTACTAAGCCATTATTGATACTCACTAGCTCTTTATATGGGGCAGTAGGTCTCATATGGGTCTTTGGGTTATAGATGTGTCATTGGGTTAAACATTTAAGTTAATGTATCAACATCCCTTTTTTGTGTGTTACCATCCTATGGGACTAGGTCGTTTTTCATCATATACTGGTTTCCATTACTATACTATTTACTCTACTCACCTGTTCCCTTTGCTTGCTTATTGGTTGGCGATCGGTTGAATTCTATCTATACGGATGTACATTTCACTAGTATATAGCTAAAAAATTATTATTTACAGTACACCCGATTTTCATTGGTCAGCTTTAGTCACGTGACGCTTCTGATTGGATAGGGCGTGTCACGTGACTATGTAACAACATGGGAAGACGTTGCGTTACGTGATTACGCAACGGTATAAGACGACACTGTTATATTAGTTTTGCGATCTGGTGTTTCTCATTGTATCGGTGTTTGTTATTACTTTCTTATCACTACTTGATTAAGAATATGATATTTTGTTTATTTTGTTAAGAATGTGTAGATGTAACATATTGGAAACAGTTAGAGTTTGAACAAATCTTTATTGTGATGGAACAACCTTCTGCCTTTGAACAGGACGCATCAGGTGCATCTTATATAATCGTATGTTGACCCAATTAGATTGTAGTGGGTGGTGAGTTATGCATGTCTCTTTAGCTATTTATATGGGGAACGAACACTGACTGGTAGAGCTATGATTAAGGGGCACACCAGACCCCGAAACGCGTCAGACCTCGGCAGCATGTTGTTTTTTCACTTTTTCTAATCTTTTTTGCACTTGTCTTTGTACCAGCGCTCTGTCTGGATGGTCATTCCGACCTATTTTTAATCAGATGGAATAAAGTCATTTTATACGTACCTTAGTGTTGCGGACCCGCATCTTTTTTGTACGTTATCGGTAATACAGCTCCGTGGAGTCGGGAGGATGGGTCGTGCACCTAGGTAACGTTACATGGACTTAACGATCATTTCTTCTGAAGGGTGAGCTTACCTTGATACTTTTTTTCAAATTGTATGTTAATATGATTCTTGATGGTCATACAACATTTACATTTGGGGTGGTTACACTTGAAGCTCCCCATGATTGGTTGCAAAATCAAGAAAAACATTCTCGTCTCTATTCAGACAAATCACTCAAAAAAACATTCAAGGGTAAGAAAATCAATCCCACAGAAAACAATATGGATATACCCCCCAAGACCAATGGTCAGTCTACAAAAATCAATGCCAGCTCAAGTATTGTTGCTAGCAATAACAATATTAGTAATAATAACAAAACTCTCACTATCACTACTCATCAGACTTCAAACCTGTTCCAAGGAGCTAAAAATTTGTCCTCCTCATCTTTAACTGCCGCAAGGTTTGGCGATCAAGCCTCAATTAGCAATAATAATGAAACACACACTCCTTCTGCAAAAGACCCAGAGAAAGACACTTCCACCAATCCCAAAAATACAGAAACAATAGAATCTACAAATACAGTATCATCACATACTGGCACTGGGTCACCATCCAATACTCCCACAGCACTTATAGAAGCAGTGGAATATACCTCAGAAAAATCACCATGCACTCCACAGCATGTGCCATATACATGTCGGACAAGATCCAATAGCAACTCCTCCAGTGTTACAGAACTGCAGGACTCATTAGTAACAGTATACACTACACCAATGGAAAAGGCCCCCCCAAGGGACATTGATCCCACTATAGACCAGTCGGTTTTTTCCAACATCTCAACCCGCAATATGTCCACTTCTTTTTTAGCGCTTCCCCAACACCAATGGATATGATACACACGAAAGAAACCCTAACCAAAATATGAGATTATGTTACTCCTATGGAGAAAAAAGGAAATTGAAAAAAGACTCTCCCACCTGCCCACAACAAAATCCAAACCCAAGATGGGCTGCAGAGGGAGAAAGAAAAAAAAAACCTGGAAACGGACTTAGTCCGGAATGAAAGAAAAGCAAAAATCTAGGATAGGGCAAAACATATTCAATCTATCAGATTATTCCTTAAATCCATCCAAAATAAAAGTCCTACCCAAGGGACTTTCTTTTTGTCCCTCTCAAAAGCTTTAATGAGATTAATCTATTTGTTGACCTCAACAACTTCATCAGAAAATTGACACTAAAGAGACATTTCAAAATACTCGAAACACAATCCGGATAATATTACAAATACGAACCCTGAGGAGGAGACACCAACTTCAAGTATCATGTCCTCCAGTCCCCCACCCATACATACGGATTTAAAACCAAAATATAGCTTTTATCCCACTCACCATAGAGGGAGTAATTTGGAAGCCTTTTATTCACTGGTTTCCACTGATTTCCATAATATCTCACAGTGTGAAATCCATAACCCGGGTAAAAATAACTTAACTAAAACAAGAAATAAAAGCTATACAATCCCTAACTAAGAACACAAACCTGATAATCAGAAATGCCGATAAAGGTGGTGGAGTAGTAATCCAGAATAGGACTGATTACTTGGAAGAGGCACACAAAATTCTCTCTGATACCAATTACTGTTTTCGGTTGGAAACTGATACATCTGAATCACATCTGTCAGAATACAATGAGCTTATACAGAAGGCCTTCCAACAAGGAATCATAAATAAAAAAGAAAAGGGCTTCCTCACCTTCTCTCATCCGTCCATAGCATTGTTTTACCATATTCCCAAGATTCACAGAAATGCCAAAAAACCACCTGGTAGACCAATCATATCAGGTATTCATGCTCTCACAAGGAATCTCTCTCAGTATATAGACCACATATTACAGAGCTATGTTTTATCCTTACCCACATATCTCAGGGATTCCACTGATGTCATCAATAATATTCCATCAATAGAATGGAAAGAAACGTATAGATGGGCCACCCTTGATGTGAGTTTGTTGTATAGCAATATCCAGCATCATCCGGGCATCAAGGCCATCAAATCAGTTTTGGATCAAGATCTGACAATACCAACAATACAGAAGGAATTTTTACTCCAAAGTATTAAATTTATATTAGAGCACAATGTTTTTGAGTTCAACTCTAGAATATACATCCAAACACGGGGCACCACTATGGTTACGTGTTTCGTGCCAGGTTATGCTAATCTGTTCATGGGTGTCTTTGAACAAACCTATATCCTCAGTAATAATATGTGGCGAGGCCAAATCATTTATTTTAAAATATATATCGACAATATTTTGTTTATTTGGGATAGGGATGAATCCTCGTTCACTACATTTCAGGAATATCTTAGCGCAAATTCTATGGGAATCGAACTAACCAGAAAATGTACTGAACACCATATTGATTTCCTGGACTTACTGCTAAAGCAAATAAGGTTATAGCAAGCACACATTTAAAAAATCTAGACTGTAATAGCTTTTTAGATTTTCCAAGTCTTCATTATAATCAATGGAAGACGAACGTTCCCTACGGCCAATTTTGGCGGATAAGAAAAAACTTTACCCAAAATCATGATTACAATGTTCAAAGCAAAATTTTAGCGGAAAGATTCTATGATAAAAAACTACCCTAAGAATCTTGTAAAATCCGCACGTAGTAGAGCAGGTCAATTAACCCAATGAGAGTGTCCAGCACCAAGTCGAACAAAGAAGGACGACTCTCATTACTACAATTTTATAACTGCTTTTAGCTCTTCACATGGGACCATTAGAAGTATCCTCAACAAACATTGGTCGGTGGTTCTAAATGATCCCATACTCAACAAATTAGTACTACGTCAACCAAAAATCACATTTAGGAGGGCACAAACTTTATAAAATATTATACTGTAGCTCCAAGTAGACTTAGACCTGTCAATGGAAAATATGGTTTACATCCCACGAAATAAATCATGGGGAGCTTCAGGTGTAACCACCCCAAATGTAAATGTTGTATGACCATCAAGAATCGTATTAACACCTTCAAAAGTAACGTAACTGGAGAAGAGTTCCAAGTAGAACATCTCTTGAATTTCTCATTGAATCACATTATATACCTGCTGAAATGTACATGTGGGTACGATAATGGCTTTAAGAGAACGTATAAACAAACACTGCTCCAACATAACTAACGGGTTTACCAAACATAGTGTATCACGCCATGCAGCACAACAACACTCTTGTAATTTTAAAGATTTTACAATAATGCCCACAGACCATATACCAGAAAGTCAACACAACCGATTTGGAAGCTTAAAGGGGTTGTCCCATCACAAGGATCCTATCTATAATGCTTATTAATGTGAATGTAAGACTTTTCCTAAATACACTGCTTCAGCAAAACTGCTTTGTTTGTCCACTATCTTACTTTATTCATTTTTTTGTGGCCACAGCCCTGACTTAGCTGCTCATGAGTCAAGTGATGTATCTGCTGCTCTCAGGGGGGGGGGGGGGGAGGGGCTAAGTGCAGGGAGCGAGCCTGGAGGGGGGGGGGGGGTTACCCTATGGTAGGAAGGGGCCGCCAATACAGGGTTAGATGCCGGCACAGGTGAAGCTAACAACATCGCTATGCTTCTGCCCTGCATGAAGCCAGCAGCGGGAGAAGCGATGCTGCTATTCCGGGGCGGAGGAGCGGAATAACGGCATCGCTTCTGCCGCTGCTGGCTTCATGCAGGGCAGAAGCATAGCGATGTTGCTGGTTTCACCTGTGCCGGCATCTAACTCCCCGGCATCATCTGTAATAGAGAGGCGGATGCTGGGGACTGTTAGACGCCGGCACAGGTGAAGCCAGCAACATCGCTGTGCTTCTGCTCTGCATGAAGACAGCAGCGGCAGAAGCGATGCTGTTATTCCACTCCGCTCCGGGGTCACATATGCAAAGCCAAGCGGCGAGATGCCGCCGGCCCTGCGTGTACGCTCATAGACCAGTCTAGCCTTCACAATGCGAATACAGACCCGGCACCCTGTCGGGTCTCTATTCGCATTGTGAAGCCTAGACTGGTCTATGAGCGCGCACGCAGGGCCGGCGGCATCTCGCCGCTTGGCTTTACATATGTGACCCCGCCCACCAATGACGCAACAAAGCCGGAAGACAGAAGATTTCACAGAAACGAAGACGGGTGAGTATGCGACGTGGGAATACCCCTTTAATTAAAAGGGAAATTTATTGGATTTACAAAATTAATACTTTGACCCCATTGGGATTGAACAAAACATTGGAGGATATAACAAAACAATAAACATGAAATTATCATTATAAGATAAGATAATCCTTTAATAGTTCCACAATGTGGAAATTTCAGTGATACAGTTTCATAGATGGTACAGTGATATATAACAAGAAAACACATACAAGCTCATGGCAGATAGAGAAATCCTAGGAATCATAGCAACTAAATGTTAATAATACAGCCTGACTGTGGTTGGAGGACACGAGGAGGGGGCACAGCATGTATATATAACAGGCAGAAACGTTTTTGCAGAGGTGGTGGACATATGCAGCTATCACAATAACATGTGGCAGTTCCTTTGGTAGGTAGTGAGATCTCATACTCACAGCTGATAGTTCGGTACCCTGCATCAGCACTATTGTCCATTAACCACAAAAAAAAATGCCCCAAATGTCCATATCTCTGATACATGCATATATATAAAGTTATATGTGTTATATTTGTTAAATGTGTTTTATATGTATGTGTATATATATGTAATAATTTTTGTTTAAATCACTGATACTATTGTTTTATATGATTATGTACAATTTATAGATTTAATTTAATTTAATCAATTATTTTAATGTAACTTTTTTACCATCCTACTAATCAACTAATATTTACATAATATTTACATGTATTTATTTATTTATTCATTCATATTTATACATATCTAGTCATTATTTTACTCATTGTAGCCACTTGATTGATTTTAATTTATATATATTTATTGATTTATATTTATATATTTAATTACTTGACTATGTTTTAATCAACCATGTAACTGACTGTTTATATAATCAAGACTGACTATAAAATGAATTAGCCAATCAACTGATTTATTCAATATTTTTTCCATTATGCAATGGGAAAATCAATTAGGAATAGTATGGACATCTTAAAAGATGTAACTCCCCCCCCCCCCCTTCTTATTTCAATGGGAAGTGACATAGAGCACACAAATATACACTAGTCCTCTGCTATCATTCTATGGGGACTGCGTACCGAAGTAGTCTAACAACTGCGGCATGCGCACTGTAGATGGGGACTGTGTACCGGTGTAGTCTAACAGCTGAGGCATGCGCACTGTAGATGTCCAGATGTCACCAGCTCCATCCACATGCATCTGGTTATCTCAAGAGTGCTTGTACTGAAATAGCCTGGGAAACAAAGGAGAATGACAGAGTCTATTTAAAGCCCTGATGCTCGCTGCAATGTCAAGCGATACATCAGTTTTAACTACTATTCAGGTGAGACCATCACTTACTCTTTAACTTACAACTAATTCTTTGGACTATGGCTGACTAAAGGATTCTATAGTATCGTACCACAGGCGATCCCAGAGGACGCTTCACACTAAACTCTCAAGTGGGCAATAGCGTGGTGGACTATGCCATTACAGACGCAGACCTGTCAGACATTGAAGACTTGACAATCGCACCTGACTCCCATCTATCAGACCATAACCAGATCCTACTATACATGAGAACCAGGAACAAAACACCCACACATGAGCCCCAACAGTCCGGCCTCTACAACCTACCAAGACATTTCAAATGGGCCAACCACCAGGCCATAGAATATACCAATGCAATCAACCGACCCGAAATCAAGACACTGCTCACAAACTTCCATACAAACACCTATCAGCCAGACCAACAGGGAGTCACCAGAGCTGTGAAGGATCTCAAGTACATCCTACAGACCACAGCAGAACTAGCAGGCCTGAAACCAACCAAACCCATAAGACAAACCAACAAACAGTCCCACAAATGGTTCGACAGCGACTGCAAAGCACTACGCCATACCCTAAGAACAGCCTCCAACCAAAAACACAGGGACCCCAACAACAAGGAGGTGAGGGAAGCCTACAGCAATCTATGCAAGCAATACAAGGGCACCCTCAGAGAGAAGAAACAGAGATACCTCTCCCACAAAATTGAGCAACTAGAGGACTCCCTCCAGGACAGCTCATTCTGGGAGACCTGGCACCACATGGGCACAAAGCCCAAGAAAAACTCTCTCCACATCCAAAATGGCAATATCTGGCTCAACTACTTCAGAGGTCTCTACAAAAACATCCCAGAAGAAGAACTAACTCCAGAACAGCAACAGATAATCACCAAACTGAGGGACATGGAGAAAGTCATCAAAGACTTCCAGAACCCTCTGGACTCACCAATCACCATAAAAGATATACAGGAAAGAATTGTCCTGCTGAAAGGCAAAAAGGCCAGTGGCCCTGACGGCATCCTACCAGAGATGATCAAATACAGCCCTCCAGCAATACACGCGGCACTGGCAAAGCTATTCACCCTCGTGCTCAATGCTGGACACTTCCCCGAAGACTGGAACAAAGGGCTCATAACCCCCATCTACAAGAATGGGGACCAATATGACCCCAACAACTACAGAGGGATCTGCGTCAGCAGCACGCTGGGGAAACTGTTCAACAGCATCATCAATAACAGAATCCTCGCCTTCCTCACACAACACGGGGTCCTCAGCAAGAGCCAAGCAGGGTTCATGCCAAACCACCGCACCACAGACCATATCTACACCCTGCACAGCCTCATCAAGACGCACGTCCACAACACCAGAAGAGGCAAGATATTCGCCTGCTTCGTGGACTTTAACCGGTTAAGGACCAGGCCCAAAAGTATGTTAAAGACCAGGCCTCTTTTTTCAAAACTGACATGTGTCACTTTAAATGGCAATAACTTTGAGACGCTTTAACTTACACAAATGAATTTGAGACTGTTTTCTTGTAACACATTATACTTCATGTTAGTGGTAAACACTAATCAATATTTTTGCATTTATTTATAAAAAAACTAGGAAATTTGATGGAAATTTGAAAAAAATTGCAATTTTCAAAATGTGAAATTATCTGCTTTTCAGGCAGATAGTCATACCATCCAAATACATGAATAAATATTATCTCCCATATCTCTGCTTTATATTGGCATCATATTTTGATTGTCTTTTAATTTATTTTGGACGTCACAAGGCTTACAAGTGTAACAGCAATTTTCCAGATTTACAAGAAAATTCTCCAAACCAATTTTTTAGGGACCACTTCAGTTCTGAAAGTAATTATAAAGGCCTGTATAATAGAAACCCCCATAAATTACCCCATTTTCAAAACTGCACCCCTCAAATTATTCAAAACAGCATTTGGGATGTTTGTTAACCCTTTAAGCATTTCATAAGAATAAAAATAATATGGCAGTGAAATTTAGACATTTCATTTTTTTTCACTAATACATTCATTTAGACCCAAAATTAACACATTCACAAAGGGTTGAAGGAGAAAATGCATCTGACAGTTTATTGTGCAATTTCTCCCGTGCACAGAAATACCCCACATGTGGGTGTAAACTGATTTTTGGGCACACGGCAGTGCATGGAAGGGAAGGAGCGACACTGGGTGTTTGAACAGCAGATTTTGCTGGAATAATTTTCAGCGCCATGCCTTATTTGCAGAGACCCTAGAGTACCAAAACAATGGAAACCCCCCAAAAGTGACCCCATTTTAGAATCCACACCCCTCACAGAATTCATCAAGAGGTATAGTCAGCATTTAGACCCTACAGTTGTTTCACAGATTTTACTAACATTGGGATGTGTAAATGAAAAATTACTAAAATGTCACTTTATCTCCAAAGTTTTCATTTTCACAAGGGGATAAAGGAGTAAAAGCCCCCCACAGTTTGTTAAACAATTTCTCCTGAACACGGCAATACCCCATATGTGGCTATAATCTGCTGTATGGGAACATGGCGGGGCTCAGAATGGAAGGAGCGCTATTTGGCTTTTGGATGGCAGATTTTGCTGGAATAATTTTAGGTGCCATGTCGCATTAGCAGAGCCCCTAGAGTACCAATACAGTGGAAACCCCCTAAAAGTGACCCCATTTGGGAAACTATACCCCCCACAGAACATATTAAAGGGTAGAGTGAGCATTTTGACCCTACAGCTGTTTCACAGATTTTATTAACATTGGGCCATGAAAATGAAAAATTACTTTTTTTCCAACAAACTGTCAATTTAGCCCCAAATTTTTAATTTTCACAAGAGGATAAAGGAGAAAAAGCTCCCTAAAGTTCGTTACACAAATTCTGCTGAACACAGAAATGCCCCATATGTGGTCATAATCTGCTGTATGGGAACATGGCGGGGCTCAGAATGGAAAGAGGGCTATTTGGCTTTTGGAGGGCAGATTTTGCTGGAATATTTTTCAGGTCCCATGTCGCATTTGCAGAGCCCCTAAAGTACCAATACAGTGGAAACCCCCTATAAGTGACCCCATTTTGGAAACTACACCCCTCATAGAATTTGTCTAGGGGTAGAGTGAGTATTTTGGCCTCACAGGTGTTTCACAGATTTTATTAACATTGGGACGTGAAAATGAAAAATTACTTTTTTTCCCAATAAACCGTCCATTTAGCGCCATAGTTTTAATTTTGCAAATAGTTTAAGAATTAAAAGCCCCCCACAGTTTGTTACACAATTTCTTCTGAACACGGCAATACCCCATATGTGGCCAAAATCTGCTGTATGGGTACATGCTGGGGCTCAGAATGGAAAGAGCGCTATTTGGATTTTGGAGGGCATATATTGCTGGAATAGTTTTGAGGTGCCATGTCGCATTTGCAGAGCCCCTAAAGTATCAATACAATGGAAACCCCTCAAAAGTGACCCCATTTTAGAAACTACACCTGTCAAGGAATGTATCAAGGGGTATTATCATTTTGAGCCTAAAATGCTTCCCAAAAATTAATGTACAAAATGAAAATTGAAATTTTTAAAAATATGCCATTTCGGTGCCCAATACGTTGCACCCACTTTGTGTTGTCAGAGACCTGCACTCCTAAAACTATTAAGTGGGCCATCCCGGGGGTCAAAAAATTATATATGTGGGTGTAAACTGCTGCTTGGGCACACAGCAGGGCTCAGAAGGGAAGGACCACTGTGCGTTTTAGCTTTTGGGGTACAGATTTAGAGGGACCCTCTGGGCGCCATGATGTTTTTGCAGAGCCCTGGAGGTTCCAGTAAACTGGAATTCACCAAGAAGTGACCCCATTTTGTAGGGGCAATTTTAGGGTCTCTGCAAATGTGACGTGGTGTCCAAAAACGAAGAATCTAAATCTTCACTCCAAAAGCACATATTGCTCCTTCACATCTGCACCCTGCTGGGTACCCAAATAGCAGTGTATGCCCACATGTATGACACTGGTGTACCCCGGATAACGTACTTAATGCCATATGTGGGTAGAAATGGCTGTTTGGGCACAGCCGGGGACAGAAGGAAAGGAGCGCTATATTGGTTTTTGGAGCACACCATGCCACTTTTGCAAAGCCCCTGAATTGCCAATAAAGTGGAATCCGCAGACATGTCACCCTATTTTGGACACTACCCCACTGATGGGATTTATCAAGTGGTGTAGCGAGAATTTTTAACCCTTGAGTGTTGCATTTATTTAGTTTCCAGAAATGAAATCGCAACTGATAGAGAAGTTAAAAATGAAAATTTTACAGATTTGCCATTTCAGTGTGCAACATGTTGTGCCCGACTTATGTCAGCAGAGACACTCCAAAAACTGTTAAACGGGTATCCCAGGCACAACAGCTTTTAGAGCGTTCATCTCTGATACAAGGTGGGCACAACATATTACGCACTGAAAGGACGTATTCCTGGAAAAATGGTCATTTTCACCTCTCACAATCCACTACAGTTATAGTTATATATATAAAGTTATAGCAACACTTGGGGGTTAAAAATGCTGTCTGTACCCCTGGATAAATCCTTCAGGGGTGTAGTTTCCAAAATAAGGTAATTTATCAGGGGATTCCAAATTACTGGCGTTTCAGCTCTACAAAAGTGTCATGGCATCCAAAAACCAAACCGTCTGTGCTCCAAAAACCAAATGACCCTTCTTCCCTTCTGTGTCCGGCTGTGCCCTAGTATCAGTTTATACCCACATATGACATTATGTCCGTTATCCGGGGGTACACCAGTGTCATACATGTGTCATACATGTGTCATAAACTGCAGTTTGGACGTACAGCAGGGTGCAGAAGGGAAGGAGCGCTATGCGGCTTTTGGAGCACAGATTCAGATGTTTGGTATCTGGACGCCATGTCATGTTTGTAGAGCCTGTAAGGTACCAGAAAAGTGGATTCCATGGGGTACCAGGAGTGACCCCATTTTGAAAACTGCACCCCTCAAAGAATTTATCAGGGGGTGTAGTGAGTATTAGTATCCGGACGTGACTGCACAGCGGATGGCGAAGAGGGAATATATAAGCTGTGCGGAGGACATTGCAAACACCAAATTCCCTACTATGTCCCCGTAGCTCCTATGATTGGGGGAGTCACTCTGGGGGTCACTTTAGGGGTCACTTCTGGTGTCTGTTCCCTCATAAGCTGTAAATCTGGGGTGTCCCCTGATATCCGCTCACACAGCTTATATATTCCCTACATGACGCACCCAGTTGTGTTCTAATAATTTGGCGATTTTTGAGGGTTTTTGTCTTCACATTGTGAGATGCTATATTTTCTTTATGTTTCTGGTGACGTGGCCATATAAGGGCTTATTCTTTGCGGGATGAGATGCATTTCGTAATGACACCATTTTTGGGTGTCTACATCTTATTGAATACATTTTATTAACCCTTTTTTGCTGGATTTAAAAAAAAAAAAATCAATCCTGGCATTGAGTTTTACTTTTTTAATTTTGCGCCATGCAGCGTACAGTATAAGTAACATGTTCCCTTTATTCTGCGGGTCGGTACGGTTACGGCGATACCTCATTTATAGTATTTTTTTATGTGTTACTAGTTCTGCAGAGGAAAAACACATTTGGGGACATAAATCAATGTTTTTTGCATCGCATCTTCTAAGAGGCGTAACATTTTTATTTTTCGGTTGACAGAGTTGGTTGAGGGCTTATTTTTTGCGGGACAACCTGCGCTTTTTATTGGTACTGTTGTCGGATGCATATGACTTTTTGATCACTTTTTATAGCATATTTTGTATGGTGAGATGGCGAAAAATCATTACTTCCGGCGAGTTTTTTCCGGTTTTTTTTTCCGGCGTTCGCCGTGTACATTAAATATTATTTCAGTTTTATTGTACAGATTGTTACGGACGCGACAATACCAAATATGCATTGTGTTTATTACTTTTGAGTTCTTTTTTTATATAATTCATTTTCTATTGAGAAAAAGGGATTTTTGGGCTTTATAACTTTATTAATTTTTTTCATACACTTCATTTTATTTTTTTTTACATTTTTTTTTACTTTTTCATGTGTCCATTTAGGACACTTCAATCAGCAATACTTTGCTGATATAGAATGCCATGTGAGACACAGCCTGCAGGTGTCCCACATGGCATTCCGTAGCAGGATGTCAGGCTGTGTAGACGCACAGCCTGACATCAGAAGGTCCTGGCAGGATCACCAGGTATGTGGGGGCTTCGGGCAGTCTGGGGTCACTGGCCAGACCCCAGACTACCTTTTACTGCTATCGGCATCCTCCGATCTCGCCGCGGGGGGTGCCGATCTGATTTAATTGTCGGCGGATGCCTTTCGATCGCGCCGTGATGTTTCACGGCGCGATCGAAAGGGTTAAAACTTCCAGTCGGACTCAGTTCCGACTGGACGTTATGGAGGAAGGGGTTAGGTGTTAGTAACACCTAACCCCTGTCCCCCCCGCACCCCTCCCCCCGCCAGAAAGGTACCTAAAGGCCGGACGTATTTCGGCAATAGTCCGGTCTTTAGGTACCAGCACATGAGGCCGTAAATTTACGTACGGCGGTCCTCATGTGGTTAAGAAGGCGTTTGATTCAGTATGGCACCCAGGCCTACTTCTAAAACTCCTAGAGAGTGGAATAGGAGGAAGAACATACGACGTCATCAAGAGCTCCTACACCGGAAACCAGTGCAGTGTGAAGGTGAATGGGAAAAGGACAGCATACTTCCAACAGGCCCGAGGGGTCAGACAAGGCTGTAGCCTGAGCCCAACGCTCTTCGACATCTATATCAATGAACTGGCTACAGCCCTGGAGGCCTCACCAACCCCAGGCCTCACCCTGAACAATCGAGAGGTGAAGTTCCTGCTATACGCCGATGACCTCCTACTCCTGGCCCCCACCGAGAAAGACCTCCAAGAAAGCCTGTCAGTGCTGGAAAAATTCAGCACCACATGGGCCCTACCCATCAACCAGAAGAAGACCAAAATCATGGTATTTCAGAAGAAAGGCCACAATAAAGCCTCCACCACCCCACAATTCACACTGAACGGCTCCACACTGGAGAAAACCAACAACTACACCTACCTGGGGCTGGAGCTCAGCCAATCAGGAAGCTTCAAAGCAGCAATAGAAACCCTGAAAGCAAAAGCCTGCAGAACCTTCTACGCCATCAGAAGACAACTGTACCACCTCAAACCACCGGTGAGGGTCTGGATGAAGATATTTGACGCTGTCATCTCCCCGATCCTTCTCTATGGCAGCGAGGTTTGGGGCCCAGCCACCTACCCAGACCAGTCAAGGTGGGATTCCAGCCCAACAGAGAACTTCCACCTGGAGTTCTGCAAATACCTGCTCCATGTCCATCGCAACACCACCAACATAGCCTGCAGGGCAGAGCTAGGCAGACTCCCCCTATGGCTCACCATACAGAAGAGGGCGCTAGCTTTCCAGGCACACATCCAGGGGAGCAAGCCCGACTCCTACCACCACCAAGCCTGGCTAAGCCACCCAAGCAAACCAGACATTCAACAACCAAACAGCAGACAACCACCAAACCAAAAACACCAACAGATGATAACCAAGGCCGAAATAAAGGCGACCACAGAAGCAAACAGAGAGCGGTACATTGAAGAATGGAGAAATGAAATAAATAACTCCAAGAAACTCACCGTGTACCAATCCCTACAAAGGGACTACACCATGGCCACCTACCTGGAGAGAATACGCCACCCCAAGCACAGACAGACCCTGAGCCGGTACAGACTGAGCGCCCACAACCTAGAGATAGAGACGGGGCGATACAGGCAGACGTACAAGCCACGGGAGAAGAGACTGTGCCAGCACTGTGACCAGGGGGCCCTAGAAGACGAGACCCACTTCCTGCTACACTGCACCAAATACTCAGCTGTGAGGGCCGTCTACTACCAAAGACTCTCTGCTCACATCCCAGACTTCATATCTGCAGACGAGAAGAGGAAACTCTACATCCTACTGGGAGAAGAAGAGGCCACTGTGGAGATCGCTGCCCAATACGTGTCCAGCTGTCACCAAACAAGAGGAAGATGAGACTCCATGGACTGTTATATTTATCCCAAAACACCCGCCCCACCCACCCCCACCCCCACCTCCCCATATAGCAGTCACCAACGAAGAGGAAGATGAGACTCCATGGACTGTTATACCCCAAACCAACCGCCCTGCCCCACCCCACCTCCAACCCCCCCCATATAGCAGTCACCAACGAAGAGGAAGATGAGACTCCATGGACTGTTATAACCCAACCCCCTCCCCCCCCATACCCACCACCCACCCAACCCAACTCCCCCCCACCCACCCACCCACCCACCCACTTTACTAGCTTTGGCAATGCCAAATACCTATTCGGACGTGCCAATAAAGCATTTTTTGATTTGATTTGATTTGATTTGTATTCCTGATAAAAACTTGCATTCTGCGTTAAGCTGCATAAATCCATAAAACGTAAATAGATTATTTTATGAACTAATGACCACTAAAAAAACATATAGGCATGTCTGTATAGGGGATATATAGTATATTATGGCTACTAACAGCTGAACTGGAATACAGTTTATGATATATATATATATATATATATATACAGTCCTATGAAAAAGTTTGGGCACCCCTATTAATCTTAATCATTTTTAGTAATATTTCAGGATTGAAATGAGGTTTATTGTACTAACAGAAAATGCGCAATATGCATTAAACCAAAATTTGACCGGTGCAAAAATATGGGCACCTCAACAGAAAAGTGACATTAATATTTAGTACATCCTCCTTTTGCAAAGATAACAGCCTCTAGTCGCTTCCTGTAGCTTTTAATCAGTTCCTGGATCCTGGATGAAGGTATTTTGGACCATTTCTTTCTACAAAACAATTCAAGTTCAGTTAAGTTTGATGGTCGCCGAACATGGACAGCCCGCTCTCAAATGATCTGAAAACAAAGATTGTTCAACATAGTTGTTCAGGGGAAGGATACAAAACGTTGTCTCAGAGATTTAACCTGTCAGTTTCCACTGTGAGGAACATAGTAAGGAAATGGAAGACCACAGGGACAGTTCTTGTTAAGCCCAGAAGTGGCAGGCCAAGAAAAATATCAGAAAGGCAGAGAAGAAGAATAGTGAGAACAGTTAAGGACAATCCACAGACCACCTCCAAAGAGCTGCAGCATCATCTTGCTGCAGATGGTGTCACTGTGCATCGGTCAACTATACAGCGCACTTTGCACAAATAGAAGCTGTATGGGAGAGTGATGAGAAAGAAGCCGTTTCTGCACGTACGCCACAAATAGAGTTGCCTGAGGTATGAAAAAGCACATTTGGACAAGGCAGCTTCATTTTGGAAACAAAAATTGAGTTGTTTGGTCATAAAAAAAGGCGTTATGCATGGCGTCCAAAAAGAAACAGCATTCCAAGAAAAACACATGCTACCCACTGTAAAATTTGGTGGAGGTTCCATCATGCTTTGGGGCTGTGTGGCCAATGCCGGCATCGGGAATCTTGTTAAAGTTGAGGGTCGCATGGATTCCACTCAGTATCAGCAGATTCTTGAGAATAATGTTCAAGAATCAGTGACGAAGTTGAAGTTACGCCGGGGATGGATATTTCAGCAAGACAATGATCCAAAACACCGCTCCAAATCCTCAGGCATTCATGCAGAGGAACAATTACAATGTTCTGGAATGGCCATCCCAGTCCCCAGACCTGAATATCATTGAACATCTGTGGGATGATTTGAAGCGGGCTGTCCATGCTCGGCGACCTTCTAACTTAACTGAACTTGAATTGTTTGTCCAAAATACCTTTATCCAGGATCCAGTAACTGATTAAAAGCTACAGGAAGCGACTAGAGGCTGTTATCTTTGCAAAAGGAGGATCTACTAAATATTAATGTCACTTTTCTGTTGAGGTGCCCATACTTTTGCACCGGTCAAATTTTGGTTTAATGCATATTGCTCATTTTCTGTTAGTACAATAAACCTCATTTCAATCCTGAAATATTACTGTGTCCATCAGTTATTAGATATATCAAACTGAAATGGCTGTTGCAAATACCAAAATATTTAGAACTAAAAATGATTAAGATTAATAGGGGTGCCCAAACTTTTTTCATAGGACTGTATATATATATATATATATATATATATACATATATATATATATATATATATATATATATTTTTATTTTACACTCTCCTATACCTTTAAATAGGATATGATTTTGAAATGAAATCTATGAGCATTGGCGGTCATACCTTAAGTTACATATGACTGTTAAGATGATTTTAAGACCTCAGTGACGCTGGGTTCACACCAGCGTCTGGACTCCGTTATCAGGTTTCCGTCTTCTGCATGCAGAAGACGGAAACCTGTCAGGCCGAGTCCGGCCGAGAGCACCGGTGAGCATTTTGAGCTCTCCGCGCCGAAACAATTTTTTTTAAACGGGACACAGAATACTGCATGTCCGACTCTGTGTCCCGTTTAAAAAAAACGGTTTTGCCACGGAGAGCATAAAACACTCACCAGCGCTCACGGCCGGAAACTTTTCAAACCCATTCAAATGAATGGTTTGGAAAGATGCCAGCAGGTTTCCGTTTCCTGCCCTGCAGAACGGAGACCGGGCGCAGATGTGAAAGAGCCCTTAAGTGTATTCTTTTTTATACACTCACTCCTGTACTTTTATATATGTAGGCATCTTTTTTGTGTATTTTGCTATTTTTAGTTTATATTGCACTTGAAAAAAGGCAGAGCCTAAAACGCATTGTGTGTAATAAAACTGTTGAAAGGAATCTTTGGAAGTGATTGGTTGTGCACGCCCACCCCCGGCTCCTCCGTTCCTGATTGGTCCGCCTTAAGGAATTTCTTCTTGGTACTTCAAAGGAAGGTAGATAACAACACTCTTCATGCACTTTCAAAGGTGGAGCTGGCTCTGCATGGTCATTGCCGAGGGAGCACAGGACGCATTCCCTCTGTGCTCCGAGCACAACTTCATCAGAGCTCAAGTGCTGCCTACTGTGCTGTTCCTTAGAAGCTCCCAGAGACATCATGGTACTTCTCTTCCCTGACACTGTTTTCAGCGGAATCTGAGCCCAGTGAGAACACCCCCTGACGTCAGGCTGTTTCCCTAAGGGGTTATAAGTGTAGCAGTCCTTTCAAACAACTGATCCGCAGGAATCCTAAGTGTCTAAGCTCTATTGATCTTTTATTGATGAACTGGAAAACCCTTTTAAGCTAAGGCCCCATGTAGTTGAGCCATAGCTAAAAAAGCAATGCGGAAACAACTGCGATGGAAAAGCATTTTTTCTCACAGAGCTTTCCTCTATGTACTTTCTATCCCTATTATACCAGTATTTCCATAAGTGTGTTTGACATATGTATGTTGCGATTTATAAAAAGAAGTGACAGTTTTAAATATCTGCTGTGGATATTTTTCTGCAATGTGTGGATTGCAGTATCCAGAATCCCATCCACTTCACAGGGACTGCGCCATGGCCAAAAACCGACATTTGTACAACATTGGGCCTCAATTAGGAAGGACACAGGGGTCTTTATTAAGAAGGGCACTATTTAAGAAGGCACACATGGGCATTACTTATTTATAGATGACCCAGGGGGTATCATTTATTCCCAAGGGGGTTTTATTATATATTTTATATTTGGGGGTAACAGCAGGATGGGGCATTTATGTAGGATGACAAAAGTGTGGGTTGGGTCCTTGGAAAATTGAGGAGTCTCCCACTTTTCTGCAACCAGCAATGCACCAGGTCATAAAGCTAAACTACAGCTAAATACAGCTAAACTTTAGCATAAATTTATTTAGTAACCTCTTGCTCTTGTGGTTTAGTATTTGCCTTCATACACAGCTGGATTTTGTACAGACTCCACATTAGTCTTTATTTCTGTGTCTCTCTTGCACAATAATATGTTCCAGTGTCTGCAGCCTCCATGTTAGTCATCTGGAGATAGATCTGCTTCTTGGAGATGTCTTTTGTGATTGTGGTTCTGCTCTTCAGTGAATCAGTATAAGCAGTACCACCGCTACCACCATGTATTGCTCCAATCCATTCCAGTCCTTTCCCAGGAGCTTGTCTGATCCAGTGTATCCAATAGCTGGTTAAATCCAACCCAGAACATGTACAGGTCAGTGTGATCTGCTGCGAAGGTTTCACAAGTTCTGTACCGGACTCCTTTAATGTCTGAGAGAGGACGCCTGTAATACAGAGAATATATTAGAAAGGAATATCATATACATGTAATAATAATATAAATGTGTGTTTCTAGTTTATCTTACATATTGGAGAAAATAATAATAATAAGAGTATAAGAAGAGCCATGTCTGTATGATCAGTAATGAGATTATTGTGTGTAGTAATATCCTCTATGTCCTCTTATACTGATAAAGTGTCCTGTGTTATTTGCATACAGGGCTCCACCATGTGGTAGGATTATATTAAAGTCTTATTCACTCATACAGGGAAGAAGTATCTGCTGCGTTGTCTCCTTCAGCTTCTCTCCGCCAGGCTTGACTTCAATGACAAGTCTTTCTTCCTTATGAAACCAGGTAGAGTGAAAACAAGGAAAATGCTGAGAAAGAGAAATTTTTTCTCTAAAAAGCAGCAGTTAGTGTGAATCATGAGGAAACATGAGTATTTGTCAGCACCATTTTCTACGATGATCTTCATAACCCCTGTGCCAACAGAGAATGTGCCTGGTGATGAGTTGAAGGCCTTGTTATAAATTAGGTGCATTTTCCATCAGCCTGGACGCCAGTACTGATATTTACACCAGATCATAGTAGTTGTACATTTCAGTCATCATTTATTGCAGAAACCTGCTGGGACCAGTAGTGCCACCCACACCCCTCCACTGCCATGGTCTCTTTATGTGCCAAGTATAAAAAGTTACAAACCTGAGTGGCGTAGGAAGTTGAGAAATCTGCCCCATAGTTCTTTGTAATATGGGAGCCTGTCAGTATTTTATGCTGAATAAAGGTGCCAAAATAATATGTATTATAGAAAATTAACCCCTTAACAACCGGCCCATAGTAAAATTACATTGGCACTGACAGGTCCTTTCTGACTGCTCTATAGTAAAATTATGTTGGGCAGTCAGGATAGGATTTAACCCTATCATTGAACATCTGTGGGCTGGCCATTACCCGACCCCAGTCTGGCGATCGCCACTATTCAATGAATAGTGACAGCCGCCATCTTGAAAGGCCTTGCGGCCTAAATCTGTAGTTTTTATGCCACATCTCTGATCAATGTCGGAGATGTGGCCTAAAAGCTATAGATTAGGCCTATACTTACTTTCCGCTGCGCTGATCTCTGCATTTAACCCCCTCCCTGCTGGCAGAAACATCTAAGATGGTGCCGCTAGTGTCATTAAGGGGTGAACCATGGGTTTCTGCCGCCTGAGGCAGACGTCAGAAAGCGGAGCGTAAGGAGGCGGGGCCGAACGGAAGGGGGCGGGGCCGCATGGAGGGGACAGGGCCACACAGAGGGGGCGGGGCCGATCGGAGTGAGCGTTTTTAGCAGGCAGAGAGCAGGCAGGGAGAGGACCTGCTCTCTGCCTGAGCGTGAGGGGCGGCCGCTGGAGCAACGCCTCCCCAATCCACCGCTCAGTGACGGTGACCCTAAGCCAGTCCAGGACAGCTTGTCCTGGACTGGCTTAGGTCAGCAAAAATTCCGCCCGGCCCCTTTCACCTCATGGGAGGTGCGGCGCTGGTGTCATTACATGAAGATCAGCGGCCGGGGAGGGGGGGGGGAAGGTGAAGGGCCCCTGCTGTTTGCTACCCAAGGCCTGACAGCAGAGCCGACTGCGCATGTGTAGAAATTTGAAGCCAGCTCTGGGAGTAGACGGGCAGAGAGGCCGTTCCTGAAGAAGATGGAGGCAATGCTGGAGATTTTGCCCGTGCAGCATTGGAGACGCGTCCGTGCTGTTTGAGCGCTGGGGACCGCCCCCAGTGCTGCGAGAGAACTCATTTGTATACAGACGAAAATCGGGATTTCTGCTGAACAGCAGCACAGAGAAGACATCTAAAGGTAATAGAAGAATAGCCTTTCTTAAAGCTATTCCTATGTGTGATCGAGAAAAAATTTGATTTTAATTATAGAATCCCTTGAAATCCAGTTGGTGCTCCCTTCTTCTTGGGCCCTACAGTGCATACGTACATAGGTTAAGGCCACAAAGTGCACATTTTTGAGCACGGTTGAAGTGGGGTGATATATTTTGGGGTATGTTTCTTCATTTTCATGTGTTGTGTGCAAAAAAACTGCTTTTAAAGTGACACTTTTGTGTAAAAAATAGGAAATTTTTTTGTTTGAGGCAAGTTTTTTCAAAACCTATGGGGTCAAAATACTCACTATACCTCTCAATGAGTATCTTAATGGGTCTAGTTTATAAAATGGTGTTATTTATGGGGGTTTTCAATTGCTTTGGTAACTCAAATTGTGTTTGAATATGCAATGGGCCTAAAATATCTGCAAGCAAAATTTGTATTTTGAAATCCAGTCGGCACTCCCTACCTCTTGGGCCCTACTGTATGTGCGTACATAGGACTAAGGCCTCTTAGTGTACATTTTTTAACACGGGAGAAGTGGGGTGATATATTTTGGGATGTGTTTCTTCTTTTTGATGTGTTGTGTGAAAAAAAGCTTTGATTATGAAAGATAATCTATTTTCCCTTAGTCATAACAGCAGCACAAGTGGGGTATTCTGCCCCTGTGTGCTGATAGGACAGATGAATAGGACCAGCCCACAAGGAGTACCGGGCAGAAAGATCACCAGCGCTCACTCAATATGGTATAGAATAAGCTTTATTGCACAATGCGTTTCGAGCCCTGAATGGCTCTTTCTCAAGTGCGTAACATTAACCTTAAAATCAATTATACAAAAACAACAATTACAAAAGAACACTTAATACATAAATAGATGAATAAATGAATAAATAAATAGAACCAAAGTATTTGAATAAATAAACTAATAGGTCTTTTTAAATCATAATAACAGTAAACAATTAAACCCAAAAAATGTATATATTAAAAAACAAAGCATATAATACTGGTATGCAAATGATAATAGGATAAAAAAAAATTAAATAAATAAAAACACACAAAGCCCAAATTTACTGGCACCCTAAGCATTAAAAGGTTAAAAAGTTAGTCCATTATTATATATAGTTACAATGACCCAATCCAAAGTACCATAAAATGGGACAAAATACAACCTTAACCCCTTAGCGACCCTTGACGTAACTGTACGTCATGGGTCGCATGGGGATGTATGGAGCGAGCTCACACGCTGAGCTCGCTCCATACACGGCAGATGCCGGCTGTATCATACAGCCAGGACCTGCCAATAACAGCAGCGGTCGGTGCCCGAGCCGATCGCTGCTGTTAACCCTTTATACACTGCGGTCAAACGTGACCGCAGTGTGTAAACGGCGCCGGCGGCATGGGCGCCGCCATGTTTCGCCGATCGCCGCCCTCCTGAACGTCACATGAGGGCGGTGATCGGTTGCTATGACAGCCGGAAGCCTATTGAAGGTTTCCAGACTTGTCTCTGCATGAGATCTATTAGACGATGCCAGAGGCATCGTCTAATAGAAGTGCTGGGATTCTGCTATTCACTGCAGTACTGTAGTATTGCAGTGAATAGTATGAGCGATCAGACCCCCTAGGTTTCAAGGTACCTAAGGGGTCTGATCATAAATGTAACAGAAGAAAAAAAAAAGTTTTTAAAAGTATTAAAAAAATAAAAAAAATATAAAAGTTCAAATCACCCCCCTTTCCCTAGATTAGCTATAAAAGTAATTAAAGAACATTAAACATAAACATATTAGGTATCCCCGCGCTCCAAAATGCCCGAACTATTAGAATATTAAAACATTTATCCCGTACTGCGAACGGCGTAGCGGCAAAAAAAATAAAAACCGCCAAAAAGCGTTTTTTTCAACACTTTGCCTCCTATAAAAAATTGAATAAAAAGTGATCAAACCATCAGATCTTTCCCCAAATGGTATCAATAGAAATGTCATCTTGTCCCGCATAAAAAGACACCACAACCAGCTCCATACATGGAAATATGAAAAAGTTACAGGTGTTAGAACATGATGACACAAAATTTTTTTTCTATTTTGCAAAGTTTATCATTTTTTTAAAAGTATCAAAACATTTCAAATACTATATAAATTTGGTATCACCGCGTTCGTACTGACACGTAGAACACAGGTAACATGTCATTTGTACCAAACAGTGAACGCTGTAAAAATTAAACCCATAAGAAAATGGCGCAAATGCATTTTTTCTCCAATTGCACCTCATTCTGAATTTTTTTCCAGCTTCCCAGTACATTGCACAGCATATTGAATGATGCCATTACAAAGTAAAATTTGTCCCGCAAACAATAAGCCATCATGTGACTCTGTGAACTGAAAAATGAAAAAGTTATGGCTCTTGAAATGTGAGGAGGGAAAAACGAAAATGCGAAACCAAAAAATGGCCGGGTCCTTAAGGGGTTAAAGGTATTCACAACCAAGTATATTTGTAGATACTAAGTAACCAAACACTAGTGTGGAATAATCACTATAAAAACCAAACAATATAAACCAAACAATAGGACTATGATGAAAAACACAGAGCCCATAACTTATTTGGAAAGCATTTGGATCCAGGTAAAAAATGCTTGCCTACCTTCCCATGGAAGAACAGCTGACCGTGCAGTTGTTAAAGAAGTGGTTATACTGCCCAAAATGGGCTTTTAAATAGCGCCTACAAAAGGAAGCCACGTCACGCGGCAAAAGCCTGCATGCACGTGGGTGAGTACTGACTCGAAACCCGGCGTCCGGATAGAACGGGCTGCGCATGCGCGTGTGTGTTGAACCGCGCATGCGTACTGGAAGCACCCGGGGAATTGTTTTTAAGATGTGATACCCTAATAAAGGAAGCCTTTTTATGAAGGGGTGTGGGTGAGTGCCCTTCCAACTTTCTATTTTTTCGTTATTACTACAGTGCTTTTTTTCTGGTTGTTGAGCACCCCCACGGCTCTTGATATATAAGGTTGAACTCCTCCGATTCACCTCCAGCCTACCAGTAATCATATTTACAGATCCAGCAGTGCCATCCTATTTACCTCTTCTGCAGTTTACTATATATATAGTGTGTAGTATCTTGTGAAAGAAAGGGCAAGAAAAAGGCAGGAGGGTATCCTCTAAATTGACCTTGAAAGTCACTTTCGACTTAGATACTATATATATAGTGTGTAGTATCTTGTGAAAGAAAGGGCAAGAAAAAGGCAGAAATCCTCTAAACTGATCTTGAAAGTCTCCATTGAATAGGAATTTGGGGCAGGAAGAGACAGTGTGTAGTAGGAAAGCACGCAGAACAGAATGGGAGAAGTGCAGAGTCAGCCAGTATGGAAAACAGCTCAAGAGATAGTAGAAGAGAGAGAGTAGAGCCATGGTGAACAACTGTTGCAAATTGTTGAAGTCAAGATGTTGTTGTACTGGACTTCTGAATAGTAGTCATTGGCAAGGAATTGACTCCATCCATAGAGGCTGGGTTCAGGATCAAAAATTAAGTAAGATATTGAAAAGTTGGATAACATTAAGTAAGGGTATAGGAAAGAATGGTTACAGAAATAAGGTATTAAGTGTTTGTATATTTTCCTTAGTGTAAGGAAATGTATTGTGAGCACCCACTCACAGTCCAGCTAAAGGGTTAATGTGGTCTGCATTGTGTTGTTAGCAGCTATATATGAGTGGTAACTAGATAAAGATATAGGGAGTAGGACTGAGAGAACTGATTGGATATAAAATGTGTAAAAGATTTGCTATACGTTACAAAGAGGAATATATGCTCTGATTGAAGGTAGTAACAGAGCACAGAAGGGACAGTCTGTTAAAACATATTATGGAAGACTACTCACCAAGGTAGTAGACTTTGGGTAAAATCAGGTCTATAATGCTTTGAAAAACACCATGATTGTTGAAGCATTTATGCAAGCAAAAATGGCCGAAAAGATCAGAAGCTCCTGTGTGTCTCTAATTGAGGTCAGGATAATTCACAATGAATGTCAGGCCCCTCCCCCACCTCCTATTGTCCTCTGTATATCCACAGCAGAGGTATCATGGTATACAGTATATACAGGTTTGGTAGAAGTCAGCAAGAAGGGGGAGGAGGAGAGGAAGGGGAGATAGGGCAAGTGGCTAAAATGTCAGTTTTAAGTGATAGATTGTAACACCATTGGTATAATGTATGGACAATTATGCATATATGGTTTAATAATTTGTAACTGTATAGGTTAAGCTGTTTTTCTCAATGTCAGTGTTTGATCTTTAAAGACTTGTGTAAGATTATTGTGATGTGTTACAGTGGTAAAAACTTTGATTGGAATCTTGTAAAGGAAAGTGTTAAAAAGTCTGGAGGTTTGTCCCTCAAGGCAAATCTCAAATATAGTGTAAGAGGATCTGAGCATCTGTGGTTATATGAGTGAGGTTTGACATGGAAATATAAAAAAAAAACTGCACAGAAATATTAATATGTAATGTTGGTATCAGTATTGGCTGTTTAAATCATATTTAATGTCTTTAGAATTGGATTAATGGCATAAATGTTAGATAATCATTATTATGTTTATTTTTCAGTGTTACACATTGATGAGAAGATGAAGCCATCTAATTACTTGTTTTGTTTATTTTTCTTCAATATTCAGCTGTGCAGGAATTATAACTAACTCTGTGATTATTTGTAGGAAAAGAGACAATACGTGATATCATTGTACAAAATATATGAAAATTGACAAGTTCTCTATGATTTAATGGATGTGTGTTGTCTGGAGCTCCAGTGTGAAGTTTGCATGTATGTATGGAAGTGAATGGGCCCATATGAGTTACATGTATTTGCTATATGTACATGCTCTGTTTGTCCATGTCTCTATTGTTACATTTTCAGTCTCCACAGGGAGCAGATGAAGAAATTGATAACCCCACAGAGGGTGGTTATAAGTAGATCTGAAAAGGAGACATAAGCTCTTTCCATCGTTGAATACATATACATATGTGTGTGTTCTGGTGAATATGAGATGTACTTGATATACCATGTACATGTGCTATGTACTCAGTGTTTACTGGTTATGGGTTTATACTATAAATCCATGAATGTTAACAATCGGGAATTATTTTGTGAAAAAGTTTTATCTAATTAATGAATTAGTAAATTACGGACGGCTTTTCCTATAGAACTCTATGTAAACGTTTTATGACGGCCGTAAAAGACACACAAATTACACACAAATGACGCCTGGCATTACTCTGTGTGAATGGAGCCTCAGACTGCAGTATGTCTTATTTATGTCTTCTAATGTAAGCTTTGCATTCCGTGCTGCACTACAAGTCCCATCTAAACCTGTTAACAATAGTTTCAGGGGAGGGAAAAGTCAGATAACTTAAAATTAATTTTATTTTTTGCTGATTTGGTTATGTAAATGATGAATCTATTGTTAACTCTGATGAGAGTTCTTTTATTTTAGATGATTCTCGATTTGGGAATGATGGTGGATTCTGCACCAGATATGTCATGGTCACTGAATATGAGGTAAACCAAGGGTAAAACCAAGCACAAGTAGAACCATCATGGAACTGTATGGGTCTCAGCTCATGAAGCTGAACTAGAAGCCATCACTGAGACAGGGTACAATGTCTGAGGGTAGGTGTTTGATATAGTGGGACTATGGTCCAATCTGGAGAGCGAGAGCTTTCTGTAGGGTTAATGTTAAGCCTAAAAGGATTTCCAGGCTGTTCAGATAGTGATGGACCCTGCTGCTGCCCCAACACAGGTGGGTATAGTCAGAAGTTAAGGCACACACCAAGGCTGATATGAAAGAAAGTAGAGGTAACATGTGGGCAGACACTGCCACTAACCCAGCTGCAAAGGCCTAGGGGATATGCTTTACTGATAATTGGTCACTATACTAGGCCCAAACCCCTTTTAGCTCTCTTTTCAGGTTTTACAACACTGAAGCACCAAAAATGGTCCAGGGACTGAAAGAGGATGTACAAGTCCTGATCTCCGGTGGTAAGAGAGTATTTTTACTGATAGCATTTGTCCCCACTGATGGCATATGCAGCTCATTTCTAAGTGCACTGTTTAGTAGTAGCCATGTGTGACCTGGTGAGCAGAGGATGGGCGGCTGCAGGATTTAGTATCACTACTGACAGATATATATGTAAGCCTGCATGGCATGTGGTAAGTGCAAAGTGTCTCTTAGCCATGCCAAGAGCCCTTGTACCTGTTCCAGGGATTGCAGGATAACTATATGCTATAACTATAACTTTAGTAACTACTAAAGGTGAGACGGTATAAGTACGTGCTTGTGTGTATAGTTATTTCTCTTCAGGATGGCCTGGGGCATATCTGGTGAAGAAAGCCATCACAAACGGGCTGCAGATAGACAGCGACTGGAAGAAGTAGTGTGTCACTTGTATTTGTATTTTCTGTAAGGTATCCTCCTGACAGAAGAATTGGTTTTAGCCCATAGCAAACTTTCTTCGGGTCAGCCCCTAGGTTAGAGTTGTATTATGGTGTACTGACTGTGTAACATCTCTGCGTGTTCGGGTCACTGTACCACCCTCTGCTCGCATGCTGCGGCGCAGGAGGCGTGTGCAGTTTGAGAATCTGCTTAAAGTTTTTAGTTGCACTGTGTGAACACGGCTCTAGTTCTTAATTGGATTTGCACCACACCCGTCTTCTGCCAAGGTTGCCTCTGTCCATTAAGTGGTTAATCTGGCCTTGCCCTGTGATTGACAGCTGCCTTTCTGTGAACTCCATGGGCGGGTTCTTCCTCCCTATTTAGCCTTGGTTCCCATTCACACCAGTGCTTGTTATTGCCGTGCGCATACCTGCTCTTACTGTCCCTGTTTGCTTATACTATTATACTTGACCTTTGGCTTTTCTCATTGACTATTCTCTTGACTCCGATTTGGCACTGCATCGCTCTCTTGTTACCGAACCCTGGCTACCTGACCTCCCTTTGTTGTTGTACGTCTTGTCTGCGTTTTGTGTTTCACATATTCAGGGACGGATTGTCCTCGTGGTTGTCGCCTATTACCTAGGATAGGGCCTGGCAATAGGAAGGGAAAAAGCGGGGCTTCAGCTTAGGGCTCACTGTCTCTTGTGCCCCTCCCAGGGTTTAACAGTTCTGGGAATTGCTGTCTTAGCAATTCCCTTACAGACTGACTATGTGATGTCTTGGCAAAAATATCTGACTAATGTATAGTTTTGAGTTTTCTCCTCCCTCTCAGATTTTAAGTTAGTGGACGGGACCTATTCATTTGAGCCAAGAGATTGATGACACGTGAGAAATCCTCTTGAACCAAGATTTTATGATTCCCTCCAAGTGCTGCTAATTACTAATACTTCTATGAAACTTGACGGAAAGCCTAATTGTATCCATGCTTCACATTGCAAGGAAGTCTCTACACACAGCGATGAAGATTCTCCTGATGTTACTGTTACAGATTATTCTGGCGATAAGCCCGCATAGAATATTTGACAATGAGTGGGACAATAAGTTTTTTTTTCCTTTAAACATCATAGGATCTTGAACAAAGATCTGAATGTGTCAGATTGTAGGATATGTACTCATAGCCCCATATTAGCCTATGTTTATTTTGTTTGAAAAATACAAAGCAGACTGAAAATAACAGGCCAGAACTATGATTGAGATAAGTTTGGAATACAGGAATATACGAGGGGAATCTGGAAAGGTCCAGCAGTAGACATTAAGTCACTGAAGTACCTAAATATGAATTCCTGTATCCAATTATCTCAAAATGGGGGAACTGTTAGGATCACATCTTCCATCTCGTATTCTGTCAGCCATCTTGTAACCTTTTTCTTATATAAACTTTATGAAAATGTCTGTATAACTATATATAATAATGGACTAACTTTTTAACCTTTTAATGCTTAGGGAGCCGGTGGTGCCAGTAAATTTGGGCTTTGTGTGGTTTTATTTATTTAATTTTTTTTATCCTATTATCATTTGCATACCAGTATTTATTTATATATGCTTTGTTTTTTAATATATACATTTTTTGAGTTTAATTGTGTTGGGGACATCAAAAGGGTCCTCATAGTATGTTGCAGAGTTCCAAATTAAATAATTAATTAACAGGCCTAGATGGACTGCAGCCATCTTCTTTAGGCCTGGATAACTGATTAAGACACAGATGGTGGTGTATCAAAAGAGTTCTGATTTATTGTTATAGAGAGTAGTATTTATACAGACAAAAGCAGGTTGGACTTGACATGATTGGTTATAACATAAGCTGTGGCACATGAATATTGGATAAGGCCTGCATCTCATTATTACACTCCAACCTGGGATGACCTTTCTCATGACATAAAGAAGAATCTAAAATATTTATGTGTAAACCAACATCTTACACTAATTCTAGATGTATATCACAGCAAGAGAGATAATGATCACATGCTGGTCCACTCTAGCCTTGGGACTAACGATCAACAGGTTATTGAACCGGTTTCTACACCCACCCTCAAAGATGAATACTCTTACCACAAACAGATAAGGAGTTATAACCCTAACCATCAACATTCCACACGCCTTATCCCCTAAAGGGGTCTCTTAGACTCTAAACAGACATTTTCATAAAGTTTATATAAGAAAAAGGTTACAAGATGGCTGACAGAATACGAGATGGAAGATGTGATCCTAACAATTGTTTACTGTTCTTATGATTTGAAAAGGCCTATTAATTTATTTATTCAAATACTTTGGTTCTATTTATTTATTCATTTATTCATCTATTTATGTATTAAGTGTTCTTTTGTAATTGTTGTTTTTGTATATTTGATTTTAAGGTTAATGTTACGCACTTGAGAAAGAGCCGTTCAGGGCTCGAAACGCGTTGTGCAATAAAGCTTGTTCTATACCATATTGAGTGAGCGCTGGTGATCTTTCTGCCCAGTACTCCTTGTGGGCTGGTCCTATTCTTCTTGTCTCCACGTCTCCAGGACGTCTCTCCCATCCAGCAGCTTCTCCAGTACCAATTGATTCTGACTTTGAGGTTGTTGTGTCCTACACAACCACATCAGGTGAGAGACTTTTCATCTGCTCACCTTTGAATACCAAAAGAGTTGTAATTACTACACTAGGGTCGGCTCGGTGTTCTTTCTTTTTTTTCTGGTAGGACAGATTCAATTTTTAATTAACCAATCACAACCTGGCCCTATAAGAGGGCACAAGGACCTCCCACCTGCGTGTTAATACAAGAGTACATAATCTATAGAACTCATAACAATAATATCGCAATAGTAATAGGGAGGGAGCCTTGTGCTGCTGTTATGACTAAGGGAAAACAGATTATCTTTCATAATCAAAGCTTCCCTGTTGTCATACCAGCAGCAAAAGTAGGGAGATAGCAAGTAATCCCCCACTTAGGGAAGGTTTTCTCGGCCCATAGAGGTCAGGACCGACCGCCCAAAGGCTGTAGCGTTGGAAGCCCGGGAGTTTAGGTGATAGTGCCTTACAAAGGTAAGAGGTGAGGACCAAGAGGTGGCCGCACAGATGTGCTCTAGCAGAACCGCCGACCTCTCTGCCCAAGATGATGAAACTGCTCTGGTCGAATGAGCAGTTAGGCAAGCTGGAGGGGAAAGGCCCTGGGATGAAAAAGCCATCTTTATGGCCTTTCTCACCCAGCGAGATATAGAGGCCTTTGAGGCCTTCTGACCTCTACATCTCCCAACTAATTAATCAGAAGGTGCTCCGACCTCCTAAAAGACAAGGCCCGGTTCAGGTAGATATGGAGGCCTCTACCTAAATCCAGAGAATGTAGTCCACCTCTTCGGAGGGTCACACAAAGCTGCCAGAACAATCCCAAGATCCTCTTGTGGGACGGGGGCTGACACTGAAGGTCTAATCCTCGTAGCACCCCTATGTAACCCCTGTGTGCAGTTCAAGGCAACGAGGGGTTAACAGTTTGCAAACATTATGCATGCAGCATGAAAGCAATTGTGTTTGTTTATCAAATCCTTGGAGGATGGGAGGGGCTGCTTGGCAGGGGAGACCATGTGCTCAGGCAGTCTGCAGGAGAGAGGGATCACAGGTGGATGCAAGAGTAAGATCTCCTGAGCTCCCAGAGGCTGAAAGCAAAAGGAAAGAGGATTTAATTCCTTCAGAGAAAAGGTTACCGACTCCACAGGACAATTTGCCAAATAGACAGGGTATCCATACCCTCCACAACCGCTACACCGGAACGTTCTTTCAGACTTAACCCTTTGGCAGCTTGTTGGACAGGACAGCGTTATTTCCGCTGGGATTGTAAATGTACCTATCACCAGCATTCTTATTTAGACTGCATCCTATGATCCAAGAGTAAATTGTTCTTGACTAGTATAACTGTTTAAGCTGGAGCACTGCAGAAGGAGTAAAAGAGACTTGATGCATACAGGCACCTGCTGTGCTGCCATGTCCTATTGTAAGGGATAAAGCCTGCTGCTGCTGATAGATGATTGTAGCCATTACTGGATTTTCTGCAGTGTACTAAATCTCCAGCACTAAGGAATACTACCCTGCTAGGAATGAACCCCTTCCCGACATGCGCCGTAATAGTACGGCGCATGTCGGGTCTGTAACTATGGCGACCGCCCGGGAGCCGAGCGGCCGTCATAGCCGCCGGGTGTCTACTGCTTTAAGCAGTAGACAACCGGCTCTGATGCCTCCGATCGGTCCCCGGACCGATCGGAGGCATTAACCCCTCCAGCGCGGCTGTCAAAGGCGCCGGAGGCGCCATTTTCCCGGCGGCGGCGCCGCCATTTTGGCAGGGATCGCCGGCTCCTGGAGCATGCTCCAGGGCCGACGTCATGTTGCCATGACAGCCGGGAGCCTTGTTAAAGGCTCCCAGCCGGACTGCAAATTCACTCTTTTGCAGGCTGGTGTATGCAGCCTGCAAAAGAGATGATGATTTTTTGCAATGCATTGCAATGCATTAGTATTGTAATGCATTGCATTAGTGATCAGACCCCCTGGGGATCAACACCCCTAGGGGGTCTAATAAATGCAAAAAAAATTTTTTTTAAAAAAGTAAAAAAAATATAAAAAAATATAAAAAGTATTAAAAGTTCAAATCATCCCCCTTTCCCTAGAACAAATATAAAAGTAGTTAAAAACTGTGAAACATATACATGTTAGGTATCCCCGCGTCCGAAATCGCCCGCTCTACAAATCTATAAAAATATTTTTCCTGTTCGGTAAACGCCGTAGCAGGAAAAATAGTCAAAAGTGCCAAACCACCGTTTTTTCACTGTTTTGATTCTGATAAAAATTTGAATAAAAAGTGATCAAAGCAATAACATTTCCCGAAAATGGTAGAACTAAAAAGTACACCCGGCCCCGCAAAAAAAGACGCCCTATGCATCCCTGTACACCTATGTATAAAAAAAGTTACGGCCGTCGGAATATGGCGACTTTTAGAAAAAAAAAATTTTTAACACCGTTTTGGAATTTTTTTTAGGGGTCAAAATGTAAATAAAACCATATAAATTTGGTATCCCTGGAACCGTACCGAAACACAGAATATAGCGGACATGTCATTTTGGCTGCACAGTGAACGCCGTAAAACCAAAGCCCGTAAGAAAGTCGCAGAAATGCATTTTTTCTTCAAATCCACCCCATTCTGAATTTTTTTTCCTGCTTCCCAGTACATTATATAGAATAATTAATGGTAGCATCATCAAGAAAAATTTGTCCCGCAAAAATTAAGACCTCATATGGCTCTGGGAGCGGAGAAATACAAAAGTTATGGGGTTTAGAAGGAGGGGAGTCAAAAACAAAAATCAAAAAATGCCATCGGCGGGAAGGGGTTAAAGGAGCATTGTTCATTTCTGACATATTTCATGTGCACCAACGAAAGAAGATTCTTTCCAGAACCGCGGCAACAGGCCTTGACTGAGCTTTGTGATTGTTATACATTGTCCTAGGGCTTTGCCATATAGACCTGCCATTTTCTAGATAGGTTTATCGTTTAAAGTATCACCTCTTACTGATGCTGTGAATGTTATTGCATATTGTACTTCACCATTACTTTTATTAAGTTCCATATAAAAGTTTCTTTGTTTATACCACAATCCTCTCTGGCGTGTTGGTGTGGGCGGGACTATCCCTTGTCAAGCCCCAGGCAGAGATCTGAAGAAAGGTACTGTCAACCCGGAAGCACCAGAATATCACCGACAAGGGTGGAGGCACTGCGCTAAGCAAGGTAGAACGGCAACTCATACTTATCCAAATGCCCCGGGGTGTGGCCAAAGGGGGCGTTACACCTAAGGAATCTTTTCACTAAGGGGTGTTGAGATAAATGCCTCCTTAGATAGGCAGACAAAGCGGCTACCTGTACCTTCAAGGTTGCTGGAGATAGCCCTTTGTCTAGGCCGTCCTGGAGGAACTCCAATATTGATTCCAAACTCTACGGTAGTTCCTACTTGTGGATTCTGCTCTGGCGCAGGAGATAGTTCTAAGGATGGCCTCAGACAGTCCACTATGACCTAATAGGGACCGTGGGAAGAATATTCAGTCAGGTGCCTCAGTGTTGCAAACCAATAGAGGGTGCTCACTGAAATGTGCAAGCCTGTCTTCCCTGATGTAAATAGGTGTGTGGAGACTTATTAAGCCTTTAGCTTAATAGGGACTGGTCAACCTCCAGGCTGTCAGGTTGAATCTCCTCAAATCCTGGCATCTCTGGCCTCCTTGAGTGACCAGGTCTGGGAGAGGGGGAAGCCTCCAATATACTCTGTAACTCATGCCTATGAGCTGGGCGAACCAAGTCCTCTTGGGCCAGAATGGTATTATGGCAATCGCCTGGACTTGGTCCTGTCTTATTTTCATCGGTACTCTGAGTATGATGGGTATTGGAGGGAAGATGTAAACCAGCCTGAACCTCCATGGGATGGACAGTGCATCCACTGCCAAGGGATCGTCCTCCTGGTACAGAGAGCAGGACTTCTCCACTTTGGCGTTGAGTCGGGTTGCCATGAGGTCGACTTCTGGAATGCCCTATTTCTGGACAATTTGTTGGAACACCTCTGAATTGAGGGACCATTCTCCTGATATGGTAATACCTCGACTCAACCAATCCGCTACTATGTTCAGGGAGCCTTTAATGTGAACAGCAGATAAATGGGTCAGATACTTATCTGCCCAGATTTGTTTCTTTCAGGAGAGCTTTGGACCTGGTTCCTCCCTGTTTATTCAGGCACAACACTGTGGTTATGTTGTCCGACCGGCCTCTGACAGCCTTCCCCTTAAGATATGGGGTGAAATGCAGCAATGCCAGGTATACCACCTTGAGTTCCCTCTGGTTGGAAGTTCCTACTTCCAGGCTGCTCCAACGACCTTGCACAATCCTCTCGTCCACATGGGCTCCCCATCCCAACTGGGATGCATCTGTTGTCAACAGAGTCCAAACTGGTTGGACTAAGGACCTTCTGAGGGAAAGACAGGTACGGGGAGAAAGGCAGATCCTCTTGAAGAGTCCTCCTAGAGACCTGTTCCAGGACTTCAATTCTTCTGTCTGGAGCGGATGGGAATGCCATAAAGCCTAAGGGATCACCCTAGCTGAGGATGACATTAGGCCTAGGACTCTCCTGGCGGCTCTGATGGAGACACGCCGCGTTTTGTATAGAAACGGGCAGCCGCCTCTATTTTCAGCCTCCTTGGGGAGAAGAACCACTGAGTCGAACCCTAGAACCTTCCTCTGGGTGGATGATACTACCTCAGATTTCTCCCAAATGATTAGCCAGAATAGCCTTTGAAGGAAGGAGATGGCTATCAGTGGACGTTATTGGAGGACTGGAGCTGACTGAGCTTTTATGAGCCAGTCGTTAAAATAGGGAACTATGAACAGACCTTGAAGTTTGAGGGCAGCAACGATGGGAGCCATCACCTTAGTGAAGGTATGAGTGGAAGAGGTGCAGAAGGGTAGGTCTGCAAACTGGTAATGCTTCTGTGACCGGAAACTTGGATGGCGATCCTGAGGTATTTTATGTGTGGCCGAAAGATGGGTACAAGTATGATCATTCCCCAGTCTTTGTATCCTACTGAAGGAGGAACTATCTCCAGGGCTACTTTCTAGATATAGTGGAGGAAGGAGCTCTCCAGGATAGAATGACAAGCAACAGGCAGAGGATTAGTTGCGACAAGTCAGTTGATCAGAAGATGGGAAAACTTGACAATGTAGCCATGTTCCACTACTTGCACCAAGGGTCTTAAATAAGAGCATGCCACACAGTCAGGAAATGGGAGAGATGACCCCCAACAGGGACTCCGGTCACAGGGAGTGAGACCCCGTCATAAAAAATTTGATATCTTCCTTGGATCCTCCTAAGGGCGTCCACATCCAGGCCTCTTGGGCGAAATTTTGTGTGCCTCTGTGACTGGGATATGGGGCCAGTAGATCCACGCCCTCTACCAGAGGCCTCCCGTATGCCTCTGGAGGCTTGGGGCAGGAACTTTCCCTTCATGTCCATGAGACCCTCCATCAAATCGTCCAGTCCGCGACCAAGAGTCTTCCCAGCTCAAACGGTAGCGTGCATAGCATAAATTGTAATGAGGTAACAGCCCTCCAGGGCTTAAGTCAGAGAGGTCTCCTTGTCGCAGTGGATAGGGCCATGTTCTTAGAGGCTATTTCCAATTGTTGACGGGAGGCTTTGCCCATGAAGTCAGCAGCCATAAACAGGGAGGACATTGAGAACAGTATATTCCATGGGGAATATAGGTCTGCCGGTACTGGAGCTTCGTCATCAGATGAGATGGTCTGATCATTCACGCGTAGATGCTCCAGAGATGGAAGGGATAATGAGTGCCTATCTGTGCGCAATTTTTTATTTTGGAGATATGGGATGTAGAACCCCTATATCCTTGAGAATCCTCTATGAATTCTTTTACCTCAGGAGGAGGGCCTCTCAGGAGCAGCAGCAGGATCAATGCAGATATAAAATCCCCATACAGGTTTTTTTTTTTCTTCTCCGGAATATCAGGCTAAAGTGAACTCATCCTACCATCAGGAAGAGGTACATCGCAGCCAGCGCAGCCATATGCCTCCTCTTGGAGGAAGACTCCCTCTTCTTTGGTCACTCGGAGGAGGGGTAGACGACCTACGTGGAGCCACTAGCCCACTCAACTCTGGAAAAAAGACATTTAACCACCGGTAAACCAAGACCTTCTATACTTACGGGACTGAGGCACTTCAGCGCTAATACACTTTTGTGAGAATACACAGGAACCAATTCTCACCACCTGGGGTGGTTACAAATACAATTTTCCAAATATGTCTGTAAGCTACATCCAGCTACAGGAACCCAACCTAGAGGAATAGTAGGTAGCCCCACCGGAAACTACTACGGCAGTGCTTCCAGTGCAAGCTGCCCCTTAAATAGGTCCAGGGCCGGAGGCGGCGTGGCCTGCTGCTGCATCAGGCCCTCAAACTTAAAAACATACCCTCCCAGAGGGTTTTAATAAAGAAAAAAGAAAACCACCGCTCGCCTCTAAGGGAGCTTTTTTTTTTTTTTTCCGTAAAAGGGACACACTCACTATCAAGAATAGTCTTTCTTTGAGCACCGTCAGCATACCTCACCTGGGGCTGTGAGAGTTTCTGGAAATCAGCGATCCTCAAACTCACTGACATAAGATTGGCTGCTGTTCACATTAGCTGCGATTTAAGGCAGTGGCAGAGGCTCAGTTTATCAGCGGAGCGAGACCATAGAGCCTGATGAGGGAAGAGAAAGTCCCCTCAACCTCAGCTGTGACTGCAGCCTGGGTAAGCAATAGACATTTAGTGCTTTAGTTTCTGCACTGAACACAGAGAACAGCTGAAAGCTGCCCACAATGTCCACCGCTGCAACTGCAGCCCAGGTAAGTGTGCACAGGCACTGACAAAGACAACAGAATGGGAGTTGACAGAACAACCACAGTAATAGATACAGTCCTATGAAAAAGTTTGGGCACCCCTATTAATTTTAATCATTTTTAGTTCTAAATATTTTGGTGTTTGCAGCAGCCATTTCAGTTTGATATATCTAATAACTGATGGACACAGTAATATTTCAGGATTGAAATGAGGTTTATTGTACTAACAGAAAATGTGCAATATGCATTAAACCAAAATTTGACCGGTGCAAAAGTATGGGCACCTCAACAGAAAAGTGACATTAATATTTAGTAGATCCTCCTTTTGCAGAGATAACAGCCTCTAGTCGCTTCCTGTAGCTTTTAATCAGTTCCTGGATGAAAGTATTTTGGACCATTCCTCTTTACAAAACAATTCAAGTTCAGTTAAGTTTGATGGTCACCGAGCATGGGCAGCCCGCTCTCAAATGATCTGAAAACAAAGATTGTTCAACATAGTTGTTCATGGGCAGAATACAAAAAGTTGTCTCAGAGATTTAACCTGTCAGTTTCAACTGTGAGGAACATAGTAAGGAAATGGAAGACCACAGGGACAGTTCTTGTTAAGCCCAGAAGTGGCAGGCCAAGAAAAATATCAGAAAGGCAGAGAAGAAGAATAATGAGAACAGTCAAGGACAATCCACAGACCACCTCCAAAGAGCTGCAGCATCATCTTTCTGCAGATGGTGTCACTGTGCATCGGTCAACAATACAGCGCACTTTGCACAAGGAGAAGCTGTATGGGAGAGTGATGAGAAAGAAGCCGTTTCTGCAACCACGCCACAAACAGAGCCCCCTTAGGTATGTAAAAGCACATTTGGACAAGCCTGTGGACTGTTGAAACAAAGATTGAGTTGTTTGGTCATACAAAAAGGTGTTATGCATGGCGTCCAAAAAAAAACAGCATTCCAAGAAAAACACTTGCTACCCACTGTAAAATTTGGTGGAAGTTCCATCATGCTTTGGGGCTGTGTGGCCAATGCCGGCACCGAGAATCTTGTTAAAGTTGAGAGCCGCATGGATTCCACTTAGTATCAGCAGATTCTTGAGAATAATGTTCAAGAATCAGTGACGAAGTTGAAGTTACGCCGGGGATAGATATTTCAGCAAGACAATGATCCAAAACACCGCTCCAAATCGACTCAGGCATTCATGCAGAGGAACAAGTACAATGTTCTGGAATGGCCATCCCAGTCCCCAGACCTGAATATCATTGAACATCTGTGGGATGATTTGAAGCGGGCTGTCCATGCTCGGCGATCATCAAACTTAACTGAACTTGAATTGTTTTGTAAAGAGGAATGGTCCAAAATCCCTTCATCCAGGATCCAGGAACTGATTAAAAGCTACAGGAAGCGACTAGAGGCTGTTATCTTTGCAAAAGGAGGATCTACTAAATATTAATGTCACTTTTCTGTTGAGGTGCCCATACTTTTGCACTGGTCAAATTTTGGTTTAATGCATATTGCACATTTTCTGTTAGTACAATAAACCTCATTTCAATCCTGAAATATTACTGTGCCCATCAGTTATTATTCAGGGGATATTGTCACTCCTTAGGGAGAGACCACCATATAGGTGTGTGGAGACTTGTTAAGCCTTTAGCACTCCACTTTGCAAGGAACTATGGGAAGAATATGCAAATCCGCCTTCCATGATGTAATTAGGAAGACAGTTGCTGCCTCATTGTTGCAAACCAATAGAGGGTGCTCACTGGAATGTGCAAGCCTGTCTTAAGACAGGATTCCAGTGAAAAAACCCAATAATGGCTGCTCCCTTTAGCCTCATGCCCGACCTTCCAAGAGGCCTTTGTTTAGCAATGATGCTGGGATTAATACCAGGTATAGTCTCTCAATCGAGGACAGCTGTTTCAATCTGGTTGGCTCTCATCAGCCCGATGTAGAGAGGACTATAACCTGGTAGAGGTGAGAGGCTTAGATAGGGTTCGGGGGATATTGTCACTCCTTAGGGAGAGACCACCATATAGGTGTGTGGAGACTTGTTAAGCCTTTAGCACTCCACTTTGCAAGGAACTATGGGAAGAATATGCAAATCCGCCTTCCATGATGAGGCATGAGGCTAAAGGGAGCAGCCATTATTGGGTTTTTTCACTGGAATCCTGTCTTAAGACAGGCTTGCACATTCCAGTGAGCGCCCTCTATTGGTTTGCAACAATGAGGCAGCAACTGTCTTCCTAATTACATCATGGAAGGCGGATTTGCATATTCTTCCCATACATCAGTTATTAGATATATAAAACTGAAATGGCTGCTGCAAACACCAAAATATTTAGAACTAAAAATGATTAAGATTAATAGGGGTGCCCAAACTTTTTCATAGGACTGAATATAGTGCAACCTGCACTAAGACAAAAGGAAAAGCTGAAAGGGGATTCAGCTTACCTTACTGCTGGCAATGAATCAAACTGCAGCAGCTGAAATAATGACTGCAATATAATCCTCAATCTTTCTCCAGAAAGAAGGTTTGCAAACACCTTCTTCCAAACCATACAGGAGACCACACAGGCCTCCTCCACCTGTCCCATCATCACAGGACAAAAAAAAACATGCAGGTGGGAGGTCCTTGTGCCCTCTTATAGGGCCAGGTTGTGATTGGTTAATTAATTAAAAATTCCATCTGTCCTACCAGCACACAGGGGCAGAATACCCCACTTGTGCTGCTGGTATGGGAAACTGCCTTTAAAATGACAAATATTTAAAGAAATGTAATTTTTTTTCGTAATTTGTAATAATTCTTGCAAAACAATATTTGTTTGATCAAAATGCTCACTATACCTCTCAAAGAATACCTGAAGGGGTCTAGTTTTCCAAATTGGGTCATTTAATGGGAGGTTCCTGTTATTATGCCACCTATTCCTGTCTGCAAACATAGCTTGGTACAGGAAAAAAATCACATACTCAAAATTTCCAAAATTTGCTTATAAACTTGTAAATTGTCTAAATTACTCAAATATGCTAAAATTATTTTAAAATATGCTTGAAACACAAAAGGAACATTATAACCACTGACTTTTTTGCCCTTTATTATTGTGTATATGTGAGATATCGCAACTAAAAATGGAAAAAATTGAAAGATTTTCCAAATTTTCAGTTATAACAATCTAATTTTACCTTTTCATTAAAATTTAACATGTCATGAAAAAACTATATCAGAATCGCTTGGATGCGATATACTGTTACAGAATTATTCACTGATAAAGTCACACAGGGCAAATTTCCAAAATTTGGCGTGGTCATTAAGGTCCAAAACAGGCTGGTCACTATGGGGTTAACGCCGGGCAACGCCACCGCTAAATAGCGCGGCGTTAACGCGGCGTATACGCGACGCTACGCGGCGTAAACGCGGCGCTATGTGCAAAAAACACACAAAAAACGCCAGCGTTTACTCCGTGTGAATGCAGCCTTAAGGTGCTTTTACCAGGACTGCAGGGTAGCAGATGAGCCTTCTTCTCTGCACTCCTGTACAGTACTGCACACATCTGTGCATTTGGAAAAAATTGTACATAACCGTGACCTATAGCAATCCCCATAGACACTGATGTGTGCAGGACCCTCCTATCTGGGTAGATGCTAGAATGGAGTGGGTAAAATCAGGTACTGCTGTGTAAGTTGTGGATCCAGTAGGTGGTGGTGGTGGAGACACCACTTGTATCCAAATCAAACTGGACAGGTTAAGGTTGGGGTTGCATAGATGAGAGTCATAGTTATCCTCTATATCAATGGTTCAATGCCAGCAGTCTGTTTTCAGTCTTCTTTCTTTATTGAATGCAGACGTTTGAAGATCATATCATGTGATGATATCAAATGACCAACATGTCCTTCATTCAATAAAATAAGAAGACTCTGGAGTAGATGCAACTGTGTAAGGTGTTTGTTTTTTAAAGAGTACCTTTCATGTCCTCGGGCACATGCTGTTTTATATTCCGCTAGAAAGCCAACAGTGTGCTGAATTTAGCATACTGTCAGCTTTCCCATTATGTGCCTCGGGGCAAGAGATATTGATGTAATTACCGATATCTCTTCACTGTCAGAAGGGCGTTCCTGACAGTCTAGCTGAGATGTGCAGAACTACCCTAATGATGGCGCTGTCCGTAGCTCTGTACTTGCAGAGGGGGCGTTCCTTATTGCCCAGCGATGATGCTGAGCTGTGAGGAATGCCCCCCAATACAAGTCTATGGAGTGCAGTCGGGGTGGGGGAGGGCCCTTTCTAGCGGTATATAAAACCACATGTGCCCAAGGACGTCAAAGGTCCTCTTTAAGTGAATTTATGTGAAGCTAGGTTCACACTTGTGCCTGCTGTCTTGCTGGGGATTTTGGAAAGATATTTAAAGGTATTGGCCAGGAGGAACGTCAATCAAAAGCACTAAGTTAACTCCCTAGTAGCTAAAGGAACCAAAGCACTGGCTGGACTGACACACAGCAACGAATCCTCAGCTGTGCTGCAACAGGTGCAAAGGATCACAACTGAACACGCCTCTTGCGCTGAAGCATGTGATCGGATGATGGCGCAGAGGCCTGAAGAGGTAAAGATGTTACAGGTTGTCCACCATATTATGTCACCTTTCCACTCTGGGGCCTCCTCATGCTGCTGCCATCTCCACCTTATGTTACCTTGCCACTCTGTGGCCTCCTCAGGCTGCTGCCACCTCCACAATATGTCACCTTGCCCCCCCAGAGATCATGTGGCCATGATATATAGGCACCATGTCTCCAGTTCCCTGAATAGCCAGAGTTATCAGCATCTTTTCTAGGTTATGCATCAGTGGAATGAAATTGTTCATCCTGTAGTCCTGGCGACTGAAAAATAAAGTGACCTCCTCAAAGGGCATGAGGAAACGGCAGGTGTCACGCATGAGCTGCCACTGGCTAACATAGCTTCTGTCTGCTTAGATAATCAAAAAATTGTTTATGGCCTTTCTCTGTTCTTATAGTCAGTCCAACATATGGAGGGGGTAATTGCAATGGGTGGAAACATCACATATTTTGGGGAAGGCCATTCGGCCGCTGCAGCTCAAGGAGGGAGTACTTGGCGGTGTTTAAGTGGCTGAAATGCATGCAATGTTTCCTGGACATTTTTAGGATGTCTTGCAGATAGGTGGAAGACTTATGGAAATGCTTTACAACCAGATCGAACACGTGCGCCATGCAGGATGTATGGCTCAGCCCTCCTTGACGCAGTGCCAAAACCATGTTCTTCCCATTGTCGGTTACCATCGTACTGATTTTGAGTTGTCGCAGAGAAATTCAGGATTCAATTTCTTGTTGCAGGACATGGAGCAGTTCCTCCACTGTGTGACTCCATTCACCCTCAAATGAGGTGTAGAACAGTATTATACTGCTGTGCCCTGCACATATGGTATTCTGGAGGATCACTGTGAATTGTCCCTGCAGTGAAGGCTGAGGACACAGTGGAGGATGAGGCGGACATTGTTGCAGGACCAACAGCATGAGAACGTGGTGGCAGAAACTGTATCACCTGACCAAGTTGCTGGTGTGACCGGCCGTTTTGAGCACTTTCCTGGACCAAACAACCCCTTCTCCTCCACCAAAACCCCTTTGTGTGTGATGTTCATATAAATACGGACAACGTTACCTTTGAATGGGTGGGGTCGGCCACAGCTTTATTACATATATATTGCATATATATATATATCTAACATATGCAGTAACCCTGTTACCCTCCTCCTCAGCGAACGTTGTGGTGTGTGCCCCCCGAGTGCTCCACTTCCTGGTGGGCACACATTGGTTTGTCTCCGGTGGGGCACGTCGTTGGTCCTCTTCATCGCTGAGTAAGGGGGCCAAGGTCCTGCTAATCTGCCTGCTGTGACAATTATTTAATGCAAAAATATATATACAGCATGTCATTAGCTAACAGAAAGAAAAGAAACAAACGAAAACTTTATCTGCATGGTACAATCATAAATGAGAAGAAATGACTTAGCAACTCAGCTTAGGGGAGGGTGGGTGAGAAGTTGCTTTGTCAGCGCTGGTAGGGATCCAAGAGAACTTCCCCGCCCAGCGCTGCCCTGGATAAGCCTGTAGGCAGCCCCGGCCCCCTCCCCAAGCTACCAATAAATGGTAAGCCCTTGAGGGGAAGGGAAATCCCTGGACACCACGCCTGCTCAATATCCAGCTAGCTTTTTCAGCCAGCCGGCTTGCAGTCTGGGCAGAAACCACATTCACCCAGTGGGCCATAAAGGACATATATTGTTCTTAACCATAGTTACAGCTACACATATTGGTGCTGACATGCACTTTGGCAGACACCGACAGGTTCTACATATTTTTGCAGGGCTGATACCGCCTTTTTGGCAAAGGAATGATGGCTTGGGACTCTTCACCTCGGCTCAGCACAAGCCATCAGTTCTCTGAAAGGTGCAGAGTCCACCACATGGAAAGGTGTATACACATAATGTTGTGTTTTTGAAATTGCTTCGGTGATCAATTACTGACGCAATTATTGACTAGGAGAAGGAGGAGGAGCAAGAGCATCAGGACCAGCAGATGGTGGGAAGGACACACAATGTCAGAATTCTGTGTATTTTGCTAATCTACCACCAATGGCTGTTATTTCTCTGACTCTGAAATAATGTGACACTTCCACTCCTCACCACTGGAGGCTGCTGTGATCATCCTAGGAATTGCCTTTATTCGAGTATTGTGACTTGTTCCAGTCTCCTGCTCCTCAGTACTGTCTTTCTCAGACTGTTACTACTCCTTGCCTTATTACCCCTGCAATCTACACGTCAAGACGCACCTGGGACTACTACTTTTCAAGTACCTTTCTGCTCCTGGCTTATTTCATCTGGTCACAGAATTCCAGCTGTGGATATCTGAATCGAAACACACATCTTTCTATGACTAAGGTGGTGGACCCTTGACTGCCTGTAATGCGGTGCATGCCACTGGATGATGCAGCGGTTGCTGTAGTGGACTGAATCAACACATTGGAGCCACAGTTCTCACAGATCACTTTATGATGATGCATATGTTGACGCAGGGCTTTGGTGTCAAGATTGGTACCCTGGCCACGCTTCACCTTCTGCCCACCTTCTGCACTTACTGGCTGCAATCACCACTGCCTCTGTGAACCCCTGTGCCACTGCTTTTTGGGAAGGTATGCTCCTGCAAAATGGGTGGTCTACTCCGGGCACGTTTGGCTCCTGACTTCCCACTGCTGCCACCCTGACTCCCGGCTATGCTACAGATTTGCTGGCTCTGCCGCTTCTTTATGTGAAAGCTTTCACCCTCCTCTCCCGATGATGATGAAGCCCCTTCATCACCCAACTCCCATTTGTGATCGGCTACATCATCATCAACTACTGTTGGCAGGTCACTGATGTCCTCCTCAACGGTTTCTGAGCCAGGAGTCTTACCGCTCACAAAGCCAGCTCCCACTCCACTCTCCTTATTATTAATGGCCCACCTACCGGAGGAAGTGGCAGATGTCTCCTTAAAATATTGGCTGGGCAGTAGCTGCTGACTGTCCTCTAGTAGCTCGTCCTCGAGAGTGGATCTGAGCCCACAACATAGAGTACTTCTCTAGCTGAGGGAACAACAAAGGAAAGAGGCAAGTTGAGGACAGGTGAGGACACAGGGCCCATTCCCAGGAAGTGCCAACTAAGGATTGTGTCTGACAAACCCACTGGTTGCTGGTCAAGGCACGACTGCTAGCTGACACTGAAAGCTCAGGCCTCTAAAAGTCACTCTTGCTGCCCTATCTCCTTACTCTGCTGCAACCTGTGCCCCTCCCCTGTGCAGGGCCTATCGTTTCTCTGTCTTACATATTGTCAGATCAAATGAACAGATGACTACTTTATAAAAGATAACTGCAGAGTTTTGTTTTGTGTTTCTAACACTTCCACTAGTGCCTGCTGACGTCTCTCCCTGCACTAAGTACAATGTAAAATGCCTGTACCTAAGATGGCGGGGGTATTTATAGGGCTGTGACATCACAGGGCCGGCTGGCTGTTGATTGGCTGCATGCACTGCATTGTCGGTGATTCCGCTTTCCCAGAGTGTGTAAGTAGTGTGTAAGTAGTCATTTTCTTGTGGCCCGGGCATGCGCAGTCGGCTCTACTGAACGGCGGCGCGGAGAAGACAACTAAAGGTAGGAGAATAGCCTTTCTTAAGGCTATTCCTATGTGTTAGTCAGAAAAAAAGGGGTATCCAATAATAGGATTCCTTTAAAGAACACAAGACAAAACTTAACAAATGGAGTATAATATGAAAAAAGGATCACAATTGTATATACAAAAACAGAATAGCAAATAATATATAGTAAAATTATCCAAACCAGTTTCATAAAATAAAAGGAAATAATTGTAACTCCGCGAACTTTCTGTTTAAAGCGCTGCAGGAGGAACTGCAATGTGTTGCTTCCGTGGTTTTTACCACAGTGTTTTTTTGGCTGCGGGATGTCCTGTGGGACCTTAGCCTAAGAAAGTTTCTTGGTCTTTAATGTCCATCCCCATTTCCTCTCAAGACATGGGGGGTATGGGGGGCAGTGTCTTGCTATTTGTAAACCCCTTTCTTTGGTACACATCCTAGTCACAGCTGCCACCATAAGCCTTACCTATTCTGTGAGCTGTTACTTCAGCCCTGAAATTCACAAAGTAGTGACAAAATCAACAGTCCCCCCCACAAATCTTCTGAAGTGACCACATGAAAATTATAATCCCACTCTTGGTCAAACACTACATATCTACACAGATAAACAATATAATACACTAAAACATACCAGTGAGGTTTAATTCATTACAGTTATCCTTAATTTTCATTATTCATTTATTAATCTCTTCCTTTAGTGATTTAGTATTTCCCTTCATACACAGCTGGATTTTGTATCTTTTCCTCATTACTTTGTTTTTTTGTGTGTCTCTTCTTGCACAATAATACATTCCAGTGTCTGCAGCCTCCATGTTAGTTATCCGGAGATAGACCTGCTTCTTGGAGATGTCTCTTGTGATTGTGATTCTGCTCTTCAGTGCATCAGCATAAACAGTACTACCACTAGTCCATATTTGCCCAATCCATTCCAGTCCTTTCCCAGGAGCTTGTCTGATCCAGTTTATAGCATTGTTGGTTAACTCCAACCCAGAACATGTACAGGTCAGTGTGACCTGCTGTGAAGGTTTCACAAGTCCTGAACCGGACTCCTGTAATGTCTGAGAGATGACACCTGTAATAAATAAATAAATAGAAAATATAATAAAGGAACGTTCATATACATTTAATAGTAATATAATGTGGGTTTATAGTTCATCTTACATATTGGAAAAAATAAGAAGAGTATAAGAAAAGCCATGTCTGTACGTTCGGTAACGAGAGAGATTATTGTGTCCTTTTATTCTGATGAAGTGTTACTGTAATGTCCCGGTACTGCAGTCCCTTTAATAGTCCTTGCAGACCAAGATGGTATGGACGTTTGCATATAAGGTAAAGAGGTTCCTCCTCCATTCCTTCTATATTAACTGTATTTCTATTTCACCAGAGCCAGCACTCAGGGGGGTCTATTAATACGCCATCTTGTGGATGTTTTGTGAACTACACCTGCCTATACTTCCCATTGTAATCAATGTAAAGGAGTGTCCAGTATGATCAGGTGACCTTCAGGACCAATCAAGCTCCCTTGACTGGCCTGGAGGATGAGGAGTTACAGCCTCTCTATAGGGGGGTTGGGAACCCTTTGTTTTGGCCCTTTGTGTGGAGAGGACTAGACATGTGGAGCTGAAAATGGCAGCCAAGTCTCAGGGCACTCCAAACAGAGATGGCTTTTCCTCTGTACTCAAGATCCTCCTCAGAGAGTATATTCCTCTGAAGCTCCAAGCCTACAAGCACTAAAGTTTATGGACCTGCTTATCCATCTCATCTGGGACCCAGGGGTGAACCTACCTTTTTCGCCACCTGGGGCGGACGACAGAAAGTCGCGCGGAGCGGGGTGGGGTGGAGCGGAGGGGGTGGGGTGGAGCGGAGGGGGTGGGGCGGAGCATCATTAGCAGGCAGGGAGAGGACCTGCTCTGTGCCTGAGCATGAGGGGAGGCCGCTGGAGCAGCGCTGCGTCTACAGGGCCTCCCCAATTCACCGTTCGGTGACGGTGACGCTAAGCCAGTCCAGGGACTGGCTTAGGTAAGCAAAAATGCCGCTCTCCCCGGGGCCCTGGCATAGCGCCGCCTGAAGCGGTCATGGGAGGTGCAGCGCTGCGTGGGACCTCTACACGTATCTCTCTATTCAAGTAAGTCTTTGGGACAAATCTATATTTAAGAAACCCATAGCTAGTCTGGCAGAATTTGAGGGTCTCCCGCTGTCGACAACTCTATTTCCTCTCCTACATATGTGTACCCAGTTTGTTAAGGACTAACCCCCTGGATACAGGCCATCTTTACAAGTATATACAAGTTTAACTACCCAAGCAACTATTAATTAAACTATCCAAAGCATTCCTGCTCGAAGCTCCATCACCTGCTTAATTGGACACTACCTACAAAGATCGCTGTATTGTATATGAAGAATTACTCCATATGTACATTTGCATTACCTTGTCCTGCTAGTAGAAGAGCAACGACTATGCCCTAAGACCTGGTTGTCTGTTGTCATTGTCAGGTACCATGTGGGGGTGGGTAGTTGGGGACATCAAAAAGGAGATTTTGTGCACATTTGGGACCCAGGGACCCCCTAAAAGCCGGCGACATCTGATATATTACCTGCAATACCAGCCCTGGCCCTCCTGAGTGTTACATTTGTTATTTGCATACATTGCTCCACCACATGTCAGGATATTATAAAGGCTAAGGAGAATTCACAGAACATGACAGGTCCAAATATGTGCATTACAAAAGGTATTCCCTTACCTAGGATCAAATTTCCAGTCTAAAAATATTAATGATGTATCCCATATATACATATCAGATTGGAGGAAGTCACTGAGGAATATGTCCAAAGATCCACTGTTCTTGGCAGCTTATACACAGAATATAACAAGAAGCAGACAGAAGAAGCTGTACACTGTATACTGTGCAGACCAGGTTAAGTTGCTATATTGCAGGGACTAGGTTCAACCACTAAACAGAGAACAGTGATGTCTGCTTCCTGCTCCATTCTCTATGTATCTCATTATGAAACAAATATTGGAGATGCAGGGTGTCAGACCGCCATTATTTCTAACCCAGAAAAGTCCTTTTAAGTTGTAACTTAAGCTAAGTGCAATTAAACCTTCAAACAATTTGATTTTCTTATAGTATTTGTGTTATTAATACATTTTATAATACACATGCAACTGGGCACACAATATGAAGGTATGTCCAATACAACAAAGCTAAACAATGTCAAAGACAGAACTACCATTCAATAAAATATTATGGTTATTTAAAGAATTCATAAAAAATGACACAGACATAAATAACAATGATAAGCAAAAAAGAGGGAATCAATACTTCCAATCACATAACACACATGGCAACGATAGATCAAGGAATAAAATGCATGTCAACAGTGGCATAACTAGGAATGGCGGAGCCCCAGTGTGAACTTTTCACATGGAACCCCCCCTCGACCGATGCTAAAGACCCTGACCGACTCCCCCCCCCCCCCCCGCACATTCCTGCACACTGTATTATGCCCCATAATGGCCCCTGCACACAGTATTATGCCCCAGAGTGGCCCCTGCACACACTATTATGCCCCATAGTGGATAGTATCCCCTGCACATACTATTATGCCCCATATTGCCTCCTGCACACAGTATTATACCCCATAGTGGCCCCCTGCATATACTATTATGCCCCATAGTGGCGCCTGCGCATACTATTACACCCCATAGTGGCCCCTGCACATACTATTATGCCCCAAAGTGGTACCTGTACACAGTATTATGCCCCATAGAGGCCCCTGCACATAGTATTATGTTCCATAGTGGCCCCTGCACACAGTATTATGCCCCATAGTGGCCCCTGCACATACTATTATGCCCAAAGTGGCCCGTGCACACAGTATTATGCCCCCTAGTGGCCCCTGTACACAGTATTATGTTCCATAGTGGCCCCTGCACACAGTATTATGCCCCACTGTGAACACCCATGAACAATTATTATACTCTAGGGTCTTCTCAGACCCCAGACTTTAATAATTGGAGACCGAGGGGGGGATACCAATGTAAAAAACACTGTTACTTACCTCTCCCCGGCTCTACTGCATTCCTCTGTGGTGTTGGCCATCTTCAATGACGTCCAGGACGTCACATGACTTGGGACGCAGGCTGGGACATCACAGAAGTAGGCCCAAAGCCTGTCTGGAACCCAGAGAGGTAAGTAACACTGTTTTTTTATGTTCCCTTACCTCTCCTGGGCCTCCGATCATTATACTTGGGGGTCTGAAAAGACCCCTGAGTATAATAACAGTGTTTGTGGGGCCAGCGACATCATATACCGATATGCCAGGATCGGTAAGTAAATATGGCCCGTTATGGGAACCGCCTATTAAGGAAAAAAAAGCAAAAAACGCAGCAGTAGTGGCCGTCGCCGGACTCCTAAAGTCCCCGGCCTTGTGGTAGCTGCTACCGCTGCTACCCCGGTAGTTATGTCTCTGCATGTCAATAAACACACTGGGGGAGTAAGCTTACTAATAATAATCAAGTGGCCAAAAAGTCACAGTGAACGAAATATAAAAAGTGAACACGGGCACATTAGCATATAATAAATAGCCACATAAAACACCATAGAAAAGCAACCCTAAGTATGATATAATGTATGTAAGCAGCTAAATAGTACAAAGCCTTATCATGTGTGTACACGCCCTGATGCGCGTTTCGCCATAAAGACTTCGTCAGCCTTTTTTGCATATCATTGTTATTTATGTCTGTCATTTTTTATGAATCTTTTTTTTTTTTTAAATATTTTATTGAGTGGTAGTTCTGTCTTTGACATGGTTTAACTTAATACATTTTATAATATACTTTATTAAAAAAAATGATGTCTCCTTCCACTGAAAGCCTACATTTCTTCATTCTTTCCCTTGCTTCTCTATTGTCACTGTATATAGTGTACAATGCCTGGAAGGGTATGGTAGTTACTTTAAATAGATGTATTTCAGTCATTATAAATCATCAAAACATGCTTCTATCATTTATAGAAATATTACTGGCTGAAACACAGTTGAGATTGGTATATTTCCATGCAGCTGCAGTTGTTCTCAATCCCAACAGTGTATTCAATGTTTGAAAGTTTAATGAAGCTTTATTAGTTATTATGCGTACTTGTATAGCGCCATCATATTCCGCAGCGCTTTAACGATATTGTCAGTCACTGTAACATATATAACTCGCAGGAAAAAAAACACAGCCCTCCAGCATATAATGAAGAAAATCCAATCTTCAATGCATGACACTTGAATGCAAACGTATAATATTGGAACACTCAGTTAACAATGTGTGGGATCCAAAGCACGAACTTTCAAAGATTCCTCCGGCTTGGAACATGAATACGTATATGGGCTTGTGTTGAAAGTGAAGTTCAGCGAGATCCATTTGATTAAAAAACTTGAATCTTTATTTCATTGTCCAATGAATAAATGCAGATATACAGATGGTACAGACATAGACCCTGATGGTATACCTTAGTAGCAGGTTACACGAAAAGCAGCTGACGTGTTTCGAAACTACTGTTTCTTAGTCACATATAGGGCTGACAATCTACATTCCCCATCAGTATGTCTTTGACTCATGTCAGAATCCGTGCGGAAATAAAGCTTCCCATTGACTTCAATAGGTTCCGTTTTCAGCGCGGAACCAATTGAATCAATGGGAGGCTTTTTTTTCCCCATTGAGTTCAATGGGTTATGCTTGGAAAACAGAACCCATTGAAGTCAATGGGAGGCTTTATTTCTGCTAGGATTCTGACGCGAGTTTTCGCTTCAGAATCAGCGCCAAATTACTCTGTGTGAATGCCCCTTTAGGGTCCGTTCACACAGATGCAATAAATTCTGCGTGTAGAGAAAAAAGCTAGCGGCACTCATTGAAATCAATGGGAGGCTTTTTTTCAGCACGGAAAATTCGGTGCCCAAAACGGCGCCACTTTCATCCGTGTGAACGAACCCTTAAGGTGTTAAAATGTACCTGATAGCTCTTAAGGAGCTCTTTGTCATTGATGTTCATTGGAAAGGGCTGTTATCTTCAAGTGCATGACCCACTGAAAGAAGATTAGGGAGATGTTTACATCTTGGGAGACAGATTTGCATATTCTTCCCATGTTTCCTTGCAGTGGAGCAACTATGGCTGTATAAGTCTCCACACACCTGAGAAGGTGGTCTCTCCCTAAGGATAGACGTTATCCCCATAATCTGGTCTCTCAGCCTCTCACTTAAACCAAATCAATTCTCTCTAGGCTGCGCTGATGAAGTCCAACCAGACAGAAACGGTGCCGTCTGTAGCTGAGAAATTGATTTGGTTATAACCTCGCATCATGCAGTGAAGACTTCTGGGAAGTCGGGTATGTTGTTCAGGGTGCTTGCTATAGAGGGCAGCATAACAGAGGCACTGTCTCCCTGTTTACATCTTGGGAGACAGATTTGCATATTCTTCCCATGTCCACTGAAAGAAGTGAGCTGGACCAATTAGTTTCTGACACAGATTGCGTCTGGGTAAAAAATATGCAAATCTATTCTCCAGGATGTAATTAGGAGAACAGTGCACTCTGCATGCCACCCTCTATAGGACAGCATCCTTAACATCATGCATGATTTAATTGCCAAATTAGTATTTCTATTCCAAAAGGAACAGATTCCCAACTATGGACAGCGCTGTTTCGGCCTATTGGGCCTCCTCAGCATAGCGCAGGGATACTGATTTGGTAGAGTGAGAGACTATAGACCAGGTTCAGGGGATAATCGTACATATCAGCAGGAAGAGTGTGTGCCTACATAGGCAGTATGGAGACTTACAAGTCATTTCTGCTCCGCTAGGGATTCTGGGTAAAAAATATGCAGATCTATTCTCCAGGATGTAATTAGGAGAACAGTGCATTCTGTATGCCGCCCTCTAGAGGGCAGCATCCTTAGCATCATGCATGACTCCGTTAAAAAAGTCTACTATCATGACGCGGATTTAATTGTTAAATTAGTATTTCTATTCCAAAAGGAACAGATTCCCAGCTATGGACAGTGCTGTTTCGGCCTATTGGGCCTCCTCAGCATAGCGCAGGGATACTGATTTGGTAGAGTGAGAGACTATAGACCAGGGTCAGGGGATAATCGTACATATCAGCAGGAAGAGTGTGTGCCTACATAGGCAGTACGGAGACTTACAAGTCATTTCTGCTCCGCTAGGGATTCTGGGTAAAAAATATGCAGATCTATTCTCCAGGATGTAATTAGGAGAACAGTGCATTCTGTATGCCGCCCTCTAGAGGGCAGCATCCTTAGCATCATGCATGACTCCGTTAAAAAAGTCTACTATCATGACGCGGATTTAATTGTTAAATTAGTATTTCTATTCCAAAAGGAACAGATTCCCAGCTATGGACAGTGCTGTTTCGGCCTATTGGGCCTCCTCAGCATAGCGCAGGGATACTGATTTGGCAGAGTGAGAGACAGATGGCATCTGACAGACCTCCAAGACCATAACTAAACATGGACAGGGGCGTAAAGACCGTGGTAGCAGCAGTAGCAGCTGCCACAGGGCCCGGGCCATTAGGGGGCCCGGTGACAGCCGCTACCGCTGCGTTTTTTGTTTTTTTTTAAATAGTCCGTTACGGGCCCCATTCACTTGCTGATCCTGGCTGGGCCGGGATCGGTAAGTGACACCGCGGGCCCCACAAACACTATCATTATACTCGGGGGTCTTTGCAGACCCCCGAGTATAATGATCAGCGGACCGGGAGACGTAAGGAACATAACAGTGTTACTTACCTCTCCACGATCCTGCCTCCGGCCTCCCTCATTCGTGTCTGACGTCTCTGACGTCACATGACCCGGGTCTGCTTCCCGGGTCATGTGACGTCCGACGTCATTAATGCAGGACAAGAGCGGCAGCCGGCAGCCGACAGCCTAGGAGCCGGGCACAGGTAAGCAACTGTTTTTTTTTTAAAATGTTTTTATTCCCCCGGGTCTCCGATTATTATACTCTGGGGTCTGAAAAGACCCCAGAGTATAATAATTGTTTATGGATGTCCACAGTGGGACATAATACTGTGTGCAGGGGTCACTATTGGGGTTAATACTGTGTGCAGGGGCCACTATTGGGGTTAATACTGTGTGCAGAGGCCACTATTGGGGTTAATACTGTGTGCAGGGGCCACTATTGGGGTTAATACTGTGTGCAGGAGCCACTATTGGGGTTAATACTGTGTGCAGGGGACACTATTGGGGTTAATACTGTGTGCAGGGGACACTATTGGGGTTAATACTGTGTGCAGGGGACACTATTGGGGTTAATACTGTGTGTGCAGGTGACACTAATGGACATAATACTGTGTGCAGGGCTTACTAAGGGACATAATAGAGTTCTGAGGAGGGGGTCGGTTGAGGGCGTCGGTTTGGGGGGGGGGGGCATGTCAAAAGTTCGCCACGGGGCCCCGCCATTCCTAGTTACGCCACTGAACATGGACAAACCTCTAAGCCTATATTCAGACAACCAAGGTGCAAACTGGCCATGAAATAAAACCAACACAGGAATATACTGGACAAATTGCGTACAACATTCAGTATATATTATTCTATGAAGTCACTGCTTATATCCCACAGGGCCAGGGCAGTACTGCAGTCAGGGACTCAGTCAGAGTAAGCTAGCTTGACTTGAGGCATTGTGTAAGTAGTTATAGTGGTACTGTGCTGCCCTCCAGTGGCCAGATAATTGATGATCATGTGGTGACTACTATAGGGATTAAAGGAGTTGTCCAGGATTATGCATTTTAATAGATGCAACAGAATAGTATTATAAAATAAATATGCACTAATATTTACCTGCATCTCTCTCTATTCCTACACGCTGCCGGCTGTCACCCCTACTGTTCATACAGAGCAGAGTTGATGCCATATTGATAGGACCATTGCAGCCAATTATTGATCAGCAGTACAGCGGTTCTTGGAAGTTTAGAAATTTCTATATTTCTAGATAAATTTGACATAAAATGATATCAGATTTTCACACAAGGTCCAAAAATAGATAAATAGAGCAAAATCAGAGAGTCAAAATGATCACACTTGGTTGTTCATTTATTTATAGAAGATAATGATTCAATATTGCATAATTGTGGAAAAATTATGTGAACCTTTAGAATTAGCAGATAATTTAATTGTGAAATTAACCCTTACATACACCAGGACGTACAGTTATGGTTGCCAAGCATTTGCTGTTTCATACAGCAGAGACCATGACAGCATTGCTCGTGATCAGAGATGACTTTTGAAGACTCCCAGCCCTGCCATAGTATTGTAACTATTGAAGCCAGCAGGCTTCAATAGTTACAAAGCAAATCTGCAATACAGTACCATTGAAGTCTACAGCACAGGTGATCTAAAGCTCACAGGTTCAAGCCCCCTGGAGGGGTTTAAAAAAAGAAAATAACTTTTTAAAACACACAAAAAAATTTAAAAACCCCTAAAAGTTTAAATCATCCCCTTTTCCCTAGATCACATATAAATATAAATAAATAAAAGTAAACATAAAAATATTAGGCATTAGAGATGAGCGAACACTAAAATGTTCGAGGTTCGAAATTCGATTCGAACAGCCGCTCAATGTTCGTGTGTTCGAACGGGTTTCGAACCCCATTATAGTCTATGGGGAACAGATACTCGTTAAGGGGGAAACCCAAATCCGTGTCTGGAGGGTCACCAAGTCCACTATGACACCCCAGGAAATGATGCCAACACCTCTGGAATGACACTGGGACAGCAGGGGAAGCATGTCTGGGGGCATCTAACACACCAAAGACCCTCTATTACCCCAACATCACAGCCTAACAACTACACACTTTACACACTCAATACCACCTCTCTGACAGTAGGAAAACACCTTGAAACATGTGTATTTGGCACTTGCAGTGAGGAGAGCTTGTCACCAGCAGTGAATTTGGCCCTTGTAGTAAGTTGAGGTTGGCACCAACATTTGTTTTGAAAATCAGGGTGGATTGAGCCTCTAACCAGCAGAGTTTGGGCAAATTCATGGTGGAGGGAGCCTCTAAAAACCCCAGTTTGGACCAATTCATGGTGGAGGGAGACTCTAAAAACCCCAGTTTGGACCAATTCATGGTGGAGGGAGCCTCTAAAAACCCCAGTTTGGACCAATTCATGGTGGAGGGAGCCTCTAACCAGCCCAGTTTGGGCAAATTCATGGTGGAGGGAGCCTCTAACCAGCCCAGTTTGGACCAATTAATGGTGGAGGGAGCCTCTAACCAGCCCAGTTTGGACCAATTAATGGTGGAGGGAGCCTCTAACCACCCCAGTTTGGACCAATTCATGGTGGAGGGAGCCTCTAACCAGCCCAGTTTGGGCAAATTCATGGTGGAGGGAGCCTCTAAACAGCCCAGTTTGGGCAAATTCATGGTGGAGGGAGCCTCTAACCAGCCCAGTTTGGACCAATTAATGGTGGAGGGAGCCTCTAAACAGCCAAGTTTTGGGAAATTCATGGTGGAGGGAGCCTCTAACCAGCCCAGTTTGGACCAATTAATGGTGGAGGGAGCCTCTAACCACCCCAGTTTGGACCAATTCATGGTGGAGGGAGCCTCTAAACAGCCAAGTTTGGACCAATTCATGGTGGAGGGAGCCTCTAAAAACCCCAGTTTGGACCAATTCATGGTGGAGGGAGCCTCTAACCAGCCCAGTTTGGGCAAATTCATGGTGGAGGGAGCCTCTAAACAGCCCAGTTTGGGCAAATTCATGGTGGAGGGAGCCTCTAACCAGCCCAGTTTGGACCAATTAATGGTGGAGGGAGCCTCTAAACAGCCAAGTTTTGGGAAATTCATGGTGGAGGGAGCCTCTAACCAGCCCAGTTTGGACCAATTCATGGTGGAGGGAGCCTCTAACCAGCCCAGTTTGGACCAATTCATGGTGGAGGGAGCCTCTAAAGAGCCCAGTTTGGGCAAATTCATGGTGGAGGGAGCCTCTAACCAGCCCAGTTTGGACCAATTAATGGTGGAGGGAGCCTCTAAACAGCCAAGTTTTGGGAAATTCATGGTGGAGGGAGCCTCTAACCAGCCCAGTTTGGACCAATTAATGGTGGAGGGAGCCTCTAACCAGCCCAGTTTGGACCAATTAATGGTGGAGGGAGCCTCTAAACAGCCAAGTTTTGGGAAATTCATGGTGGAGGGAGCCTCTAACCAGCCCAGTTTGGACCAATTCATGGTGGAGGGAGCCTCTAAACAGCCCAGTTTGGGCAAATTCATGGTGGAGGGAGCCTCTAAAAAACCCAGTTTGGACCAATTCATGGTGGAGGGAGCCTCTAATTAGCCCAGTTTGGACCAATTAATTGTGGAGGGAGCCTCTAACCAGCCCAGTTTGGACCAATTAATGGTGGAGGGAGCCTCTAACCACCCCAGTTTGGACCAATTCATGGTGGAGGGAGCCTCTAAACAGCCAAGTTTGGACCAATTCATGGTGGAGGGAGCCTCTAAAAACCCCAGTTTGGACCAATTCATGGTGGAGGGAGCCTCTAACCAGCCCAGTTTGGGCAAATTCATGGTGGAGGGAGCCTCTAAACAGCCCAGTTTGGGCAAATTCATGGTGGAGGGAGCCTCTAACCAGCCCAGTTTGGGCAAATTCATGGTGGAGGGAGCCTCTAAACAGCCCAGTTTGGGCAAATTCATGGTGGAGGGAGCCTCTAACCACCCCAGTTTGGACCAATTCATGGTGGAGGGAGCCTCTAAACAGCCAAGTTTGGACCAATTCATGGTGAAGGGAGCCTCTAAAAACCCGTTTGGACCAATTCATGGTGGAGGGAGCCTCTAACCAGCCCAGTTTGGGCAAATTCATGGTGGAGGGAGCCTCTAAACAGCCCAGTTTGGGCAAATTCATGGTGGAGGGAGCCTCTAACCAGCCCAGTTTGGACCAATTCATGGTGGAGGGAGCCTCTAACCAGCCCAGTTTGGGCAAATTCATGGTGGAGGGAGCCTCTAAACAGCCCAGTTTGGGCAAATTCATGGTGGAGGGAGCCTCTAACCAGCCCAGTTTGGACCAATTCATGGTGGAGGGAGCCTCTAACCAGCCCAGTTTGGACCAATTCATGGTGGAGGGAGCCTCTAAAAAACCCAGTTTGGACCAATTCATGGTGGAGGGAGCCTCTAAACAGCCCAGTTTGGGCAAATTCATGGTGGAAGGAGCCTCTAACCAGCAGAGTTGTGGGAAAGCAGGGTGGAGGGAGCCTCTAACCAGCAGAGTTGGTGGAAATCAGGGTGGAGGGAGCCTCTAACCAGCAGAGTTGGGGGAAATCATGTTGGAGGGAGCCTAGTATTAGCAGAATTGTGCAACGCTTATGGTGGATGAGTATGAGGATGCGGAGGAATTGGAGAGGTTGAGTACAGACATGGAGTTTCATGTTGGGGTGCTTTACACAGGTGGGCACAAAAATGAAGGCTCTATCCAGTGGTGGTTCATTTTTATCAAAGTGAGCCGGTCGGCACTCTCAGCTGACAGACGGGTGCGCTTGTCAGTGATGATGCCACCGGCTGCACTGAACACCCTCTCAGATAGGACGCTGGCGGCAGGACAGGACAGCACCTCCAAGGCATATAGGGCAAGTTCAAGCCACAGGTCCAACTTCGACACCCAATACGTGTAGGGCGCAGAGGGGTCGGAGAGGACAGGGCTGTGGTCGGAAAGGTATTCCCGCAACATGCGCCTATACTTCTCACGCCTGGTGACACTAGGACCCTCCGTGGCGGCACTTTGGCGAGGGGGTGCCATCAAGGTGTCCCAGACCTTAGACAGTGTGCCCCTCGTTTGTGTGGACCGGTGAGAACTTGGTTGCCTACTGGAGGAACTGCCCTCCCTGCCGCCAACGTCACATGCTGGAAACATCTCCATCATATTCTGCACCAATTGCCTGTGGCAAGCATTGATGCGATTGGCCCTCCCCTCTACCGGAATAAAAGACGAGATGTTGTTTTTATACCGGGGGTCAAGGATAGCAAAGATCCAGTACTGGTTGTCCTCCATGATTTTGACAATACGCTTGTCGGTTGTAAAGCACCCCAACATGAACTCAGCCATGTCTGCCACAGTGTTAGTTGGCATGACTCCTCTGGCCCCACCGGAAAGTTCAATCTCCATTTCCTCCTCATCCTCCATGTCTACCCATCCGCGCTGCAACAATGGGACGATTCGAAGTTGCCCGGAAGCCTCCTGTATCACCATCACATCATCGGACAACTCTTCTTCCTCCTCCTCCTCCTCCTCCTCCTCCATTAAACGCAGTGAAGCGGACAGATGTGTGGACCTACTCTCCAGCTGTGACGGATCGGATGCTATCCCTAACTCCTCTGTGTGATCTGAGTTATCCCTGATGTCAATCAGGGATTCTCTCAGAACACACAAGAGCGGGATTGTAAGGCTCACCATCGCATCCTCAGAGCTCACCCTCCTTGTGGACTCCTCAAAGACCCGTAGGATGTCACAAAGGTCTCTCATCCATGGCCACTCATGGATGTGAAACTGAGGCAGCTGACTTTGTGGCACCCTAGGGTTTTGTAGCTGGTATTCCATCAAAGGTCTCTGCTGCTCAACCACTCTATTCAACATCTGAAACGTTGAGTTCCAGCGTGTGGGGACGTCGCACAAAAGCCGGTGTTGTGGCACATGCAGGCGTTGCTGGAGAGATTTTAAGCTAGCAGCGGCTACTGTCGACTTGCGAAAGTGGGCGCACATGCGCCGCACTTTCACCAGTAGCTCTGGAACATTGGGGTAGCTCTTTAGGAAACGTTGCACCACTAGGTTGAAGACGTGGGCCAGGCATGGAACATGTTGGAGTCCGGCAAGCTCCAGAGCTGCTACCAGGTTCCGGCCGTTATCACAAACGACCATGCCTGGGCCCAGGTGCAGCGGCTCAAACCATATTGCCGTCTCATCGAGGAGGGCATCCCTCACCTCGGAGGCAGTGTGCTGTCTGTCCCCCAAGCTGATCAGCTTCAGCACAGCCTGCTGACGTCTACCAACGCCAGTGCTGCAACGTTTCCAACTCGTAGCTGGGGTCAATCTAACAGCGGAGGAGGAGGCGGTGGCGGAGGAGGAGGCGGTGGCGGAGGAGGAGGCGGTAGAGGAGGAGGAGGAGGGGGGTGTTCTTCTCGTGTCCCTGCCAGGAATGTTAGGCGGGGAGACGAGGTACACCGGGCCAGTTTGGGAAGCAGTCCCAGCCTCAACTACATTCACCCAGTGTGCCGTCAGTGAAATGTAGCGTCCCTGTCCGCATGCACTTGTCCACGCGTCGGTGGTCAAGTGGACCTTTGTGCAAAGCGCGGAACTAAGGGCCCGCCTGATGTTGAGTGACACGTGCTGGTGCAAGGCGGGGACGGCACACCGGGAGAAGTAGTGACGGCTAGGGACGGCATAGCGAGGTGCCGCAGTTGCCATCAGGTCCAGGAAGGCGGGAGTTTCAACAAGCCGGAACGCCAACATCTCCTGGGCCAGCAGTTTAGCGATGTTGGCGTTCAAGGCTTGCGCGTGTGGGTGGTTAGCAGTGTATTTCTGCCGCCGCTCCAATGTCTGAGAGATGGTGGGTTGTTGTAAAGAAACGCCTGATGGTGCCTTTGATGGTGCAGGAGAAGGAGATAAGACAGGACCAGGGGAGGATGAGGTAGAAGTCAACAAAGTGGCGGAGGCAGATGAAGTGGTGTCCTGGCTCGTCCTCTGGAGTGCATCGCCAGCACAGTCAGCAGTGGCAGTGGCAGAGGCAGTGGCAGAGGCAGTGGCAGTGGCGTGAACGGCAGGCGGCCTTTGTCCTGCCGTTGCTGCCTGCCACTGATTCCAGTGCTTGGATTCCAAATGACGGCGCATTGAAGTGGTGGACAGGTTGCTCTTCTCAGAGCCCCTAATCAATTTCGAGAGGCAAATTGTGCAGACAACACTATATCTGTCCTCGGCGCATTCCTTGAAAAAACTCCACACCTTCGAGAAACGTGCCCTCGAGGTGGGAGTTTTTCGGGGCTGGGTACGAACTGGAACATCTTGGGAGATTCCGGGTGTGGCCTGGCTTCGCCTAAGCTGCTGACCTCTGCCTCTGCCTCTAGCTACCCTTTTTGGTGCTGCACCTGCCTCAACATCCACACTACTTTCCCCGCTTGACATCCCCCCTGTCCAGGTCGGGTCAGTGTCCTCATCATCCACCACTTCCTCTTCCAACTCCTGTCTCATCTCCTCCTCCCGCACAATGCGCCGGTCAACTGGATGCCCTGACGGCAACTGCGTCACATCATCGTCGATGAGGGTGGGTTGCTGGTCATCCACCACCAAATCGAACGGAGATGGAGGAGACTCTAGTGTTTGAGCATCTGGACACAGATGCTCCTCTGTTAGGTTCGTGGAATCGTGACGTGGAGAGGCAGGTTGAGGGACAATGAAAGGAGCGGAGAACAGCTCTGGGGAGCAGGGACAGTTTGGGTTATTGTTCTGTAAAGCTTCGGAATTTTGGGAGGAAGGAAGACAAGACTGTTGGGTAATAGGAGGAGAGGAGGCAGAGTCTGACTGGCTGCTGGACAATGTGCTGTAAGCATTCTCTGACAGCCATTGCAAGACCTGTTCCTGGTTCTCGGGCCTACTAAGGTTTGTACCCTGCAGTTTAGTTAATGTGGCAAGCAACCCTGGCACTGTGGAGTGGCGCAATGCTTGCTGCCCCACAGGAGTAGGCACGGGACGCCCTGTGGCTTCACTGCTACCTTGCTCCCCAGAACCATTCCCCCGACCTCGCCCACGGCCTCGTCCACGTCCCTTTCCGGGAGCCTTGCGCATTTTGAATTCCTAGTTAGAAATTGGCACTGTATACCAGTAGTAAAAATTGTGGGTGCACGTAACCCCAATATATTCTTTGAATTCCCAGTCAGAAACTGGCACTATATGGCAGTAGCAAGAAATGAGGGTATTTGTATTCCCAATATACTCTTTGAATTCCCAGTCAGACAATGGCACTGTATACCAGTAGTAAAAATTGTGGGTGCACGTAACCCCAATATATTCTTTGAATTACCAGTCAGACACTGGCACTATATGGCAGTAGCAAGAAATGAGGGTATTTGTATTCCCAATATATTCTTTGAATTCCCAGTCAGACAATGGCACTGTATACCAGTAGTAAAAATTGTGGGTGCACGTAACCCCAATATATTCTTTGAATTCCCAGTCAGAAACTGGCACTATATGGCAGTAGCAAGAAATGAGGGTATTTGTATTCCCAATATACTCTTTGAATTCCCAGTCAGACAATGGCACTGTATACCAGTAGTAAAAATTGTGGGTGCACGTAACCCCAATATATTCTTTGAATTACCAGTCAGAAACTGGCACTATATGGCAGTAGCAAGAAATGAGGGTATTTATAACCCCAATATATTCTTTGAATTCCCAGTCAGACAATGGCACTGTATACCAGTAGTAAAAATTGTGGGTGCACGTAACCCCAATATATTCTTTGAATTCCCAGTCAGAAACTGGCACTATATGGCAGTAGCAAGAAATGAGGGTATTTGTATTCCCAATATACTCTTTGAATTCCCAGTCAGACAATGGCACTGTATACCAGTAGTAAAAATTGTGGGTGCACGTAACCCCAATATATTCTTTGAATTACCAGTCAGAAACTGGCACTATATGGCAGTAGCAAGAAATGAGGGTATTTGTATTCCCAATATACTCTTTGAATTCCCAGTCAGACAATGGCACTGTATACCAGTAGTAAAAATTGTGGGTGCACGTAACCCCAATATATTCTTTGAATTACCAGTCAGAAACTGGCACTATATGGCAGTAGCAAGAAATGAGGGTATTTATAACCCCAATATATTCTTTGAATTCCCAGTCAGACAATGGCACTGTATACCAGTAGTAAAAATTGTGGGTGCACGTAACCCCAATATATTCTTTGAATTCCCAGTCAGAAACTGGCACTATATGGCAGTAGCAAGAAATGAGGGTATTTGTATTCCCAATATACTCTTTGAATTCCCAGTCAGACAATGGCACTGTATACCAGTAGTAAAAATTGTGGGTGCACGTAACCCCAATATATTCTTTGAATTCCCAGTCAGAAACTGGCACTATATGGCAGTAGCAAGAAATGAGGGTATTTGTATTCCCAATATACTCTTTGAATTCCCAGTCAGACAATGGCACTGTATACCAGTAGTAAAAATTGGGGGTGCACGTAACCCCAATATATTCTTTGAATTACCAGTCAGAAACTGGCACTATATGGCAGTAGCAAGAAATGAGGGTATTTATAACCCCAATATATTCTTTGAATTCCCAGTCAGACAATGGCACTGTATACCAGTAGTAAAAATTGTGGGTGCACGTAACCCCAATATATTCTTTGAATTACCAGTCAGAAACTGGCACTATATGGCAGTAGCAAGAAATGAGGGTATTTGTATTCCCAATATACTCTTTGAATTCCCAGTCAGACAATGGCACTGTATACCAGTAGTAAAAATTGTGGGTGCACGTAACCCCAATATATTCTTTGAATTACCAGTCAGAAACTGGCACTATATGGCAGTAGCAAGAAATGAGGGTATTTATAACCCCAATATATTCTTTGAATTCCCAGTCAGACAATGGCACTGTATACCAGTAGTAAAAATTGTGGGTGCACGTAACCCCAATATATTTTTTGAATTACCAGTCAGAAACTGGCACTATATGGCAGTAGCAAGAAATGAGGGTATTTGTATTCCCAATATATTCTTTGAATTCCCAGTCAGACAATGGCACTGTATACCAGTAGTAAAAATTGTGGGTGTATATAGCCCCAATTCTATTGCTAGGGGACTTGCAGGGTATTTCTGGGGTGAAGGTGGGGGGGCACACCGTTGGAACGGGTATCGGGGTATATATCGGGTATACGGGAATACACTGACAGTGTATTCCATTCAGGATCCTAGGAAAGCTGGGTTGCGGCGATTGAGCCCGTCAGTGCCATGTTACACTGACAAGCTTCTCCCTGGAATTTAGCTCTTACAAGAGCTGTTGGTTGTCTTCTCCTTCCTATCCTAGCCTGTCCCTGCCTACCCAGAATCTAAGCCCTAGCTAGCTGGACGGAAACCTCCGTCCCCGGTGAATTGCAAGCTCAGAATGACGCGAAGCTGGGCGGCGCTGTTCTTTTAAATTAGAGGTCACATGTTTTCGGCAGCCAATGGGTTTTGCCTACTTTTTTCAACGTCACCGGTGTCGTAGTTCCTGTCCCACCTACCCTGCGCTGTTATTGGAGCAAAAAAGGCGCCAGGGAAGGTGGGAGGGGAATCGAGTAATGGCGCACTTTACCACGCGGTGTTCGATTCGATTCGAACATGCCGAACAGCCTAATATCCGATCGAACATGAGTTCGATAGAACACTGTTCGCTCATCTCTATTAGGCATCGTCAAGTCCAAAAACACCTAAACAATTATCCCAAACGGTAAATATCGTAGCAGGTAAACAAATTAAAATGGCTGATTTGTAGGTTTTTTTTGCCAAATTACCTCCCTAAAGAAAGGAATAAAAAGTGATCAAAATAGCATACATTCCCCAACATGATATTAATAAAAGCTACATATTGTTCCGCAAAAATAGATATCTTTCAGAGCTCCGTGCACTGAAATATAAAAAAAAAAGTTACAGAGGTACAGAGAATATGGTGTTTCAAAGAATTATTTTTTTTCTTCAAAATTTAGAATTTTTGTAAAGCTTTTAAAATGTGAAGAAAACTATATAAATTTGGTATTACCGTTATCATACTGACCTGCAGAATAAAGCTAACCTAGCATTTTTACTGCATTGTGGAAGCCGTAAAAAAAAAAAAGACACAAAAAAAGGCAGCACTGCTTTTTTTTCTCAATCCCACCTCATTCTGAATTTTTTTCCTGCTTCCCAGTACATTATACAAAATAATAAATGGTACATACAAATCAATGATACATATTTTGATTGCTAAATTACATTTTTAAATCAATTTAAATTTTTGGCTTGCTTGTGGTGCGATTGTCTATTTATGATTTTTTTTTAAATATTTGGTTGTGTACAGCTTCAATCCTTTCTTGAACAATTATTTCCAGTCTAGCAGGTTGATGGAGTGGAAAACATGAACTATTAAAACATTTTAATAAAATTTTTATTTATAGGCTTTATCTCTAGCAACTCAGGTTTGCCATGTTGTCCTTGGTATGTGGTCGACTGGTCGACTTTTTTGCTTTGGACAAAACAAAAAAGATAGTTTAACTAACTTGGCTTATATATAACAATGGTGAAGCTAAACTAGTGATTCCCAAACTGGAATATCGTGTGAAGAGAGCTGAGGGGGTTCACAAGCAATCATTGGTAATTAGGCTATGCAGCGCTGTGCTGCAGTCCCAGTATGGTGGCTGATAAAGATCAGGAGAGGTGAAGCAAGGTCAGTGCTATTATGTTAATTTTTTCAAACTCCCCTTGGCCTCCACCTATATTCTGGGGTCTGAGAAGACCCCAGAGTACAATAATTTATTTAAATAAACTGGGGGAGTGAACCTCATGAAACTAATCTTGTGGGGTTTGCCCATCTCTACTAATGAAGTATTCCGGCCACTAGAATATTATACTGGTTGAGGCCACTTGGAAGAATCATAATGTATGCGGCCGCAGTGGAGCATTATATAATATGTTGGCCTACTGTGAAGCATTATACTGTTTAGGCCATTGTGGAGCATTATACTGTGAGGAGCATTGTGCCCTGTGGAGCCCCTGGAGCATTAGTGTGGAGCCACTGGAGCATTATACTGTGTGGGGCCACTGGAGCAATATACTGTGTGGAGCATTGTGCCCTGTGGAGCCTCTGGAGCATTAGTGAGGAGCCACTGGAGCATTAGTGTGGATCCACTGGAGCATTATACTGTGTGGAGCCTCTGGAGCATTATACTGTGTGGAGCCACTGGAGCATTATACTGTGTGGAGCCACTGGAACATTATACTGTGTGGAGCCACTAGAGCATTATACTGTGTGGAGCCACTGGAGCATTATACTGTGTGGAGCCACTGGAGCATTATACTGTGTGGAGCCACTGGAACATTATACTGTGTGGAGCCACTGGAGCATTATACTGTGTGGAGCCACTGGAGCATTATACTGTGTGGAGCATTGTGCCCCGTGGAGCCACTGGAGCATTATACTGTGTGGAGCCACTGGAGCATTATACTGTGTGGAGCCACTGGAGCATTATACTGTGTGGAGCCACTGTAGCATTATACTGTGTGGAGCATTGTGCCCTGTGAAGCCCCTGGAGCATTAGTGTGGAGCCACTGGAGCATTATACTGTGTGGAGCCACTGGAGCATTATACTGTGTGGAGCCACTGGAGCATTAGTGTGGAGCCACTGGAGCATTATACTGTGTGGAGCCACTGGAGCATTATACTGTGTGGAGCCATTGGAGCATTATACTGTGTGGAGCCACTAGAGCATTATACTGTGTGATGGCAGAATAAAATAAACAAAAGAAGACAGTGCTAAAAGGCAGAATAAGAGACAGAATACAAGTAAGGACATTTATTTTCAAATATGGCCTAGTATAGCAGAGGGTAGTCAACAGCAAAATTTTCCTCCAAAAGTGGGTGCCTTCTTCAGAAAATGTGGGACCCACTGAGCTAGAAAATGATTATGTGTGCAATACTGTCCTTTATTTTGAACACCAAATTATTTTCTGTGAAGGCTATTAAATGTGTCTAAGTTTTTTTTTTCCAGTTTTTTTTTTTTTTTTATAGGGGTGATTCATAATAATAAATAAACTCCTGATCCAGGTGGTGGGTAGCACAGACTGCCCTATGAAATCTGTTCAACCGCCGATATAAGGAAAATAAAGAAAAGGCAGTGGGAGGACATAGCATCCCGGGTCATCAGTTGCTGGGCTCATTTCCAATAGCTGGCAGCCCAAGGGGAGGTGTATAAAAATAAAAAAATATATACTCACCTGCCCTGGGCTGAGCATCTGCTTTGGGGCTCTTCCTGCTGGTAACTGTGGTCACGCCAGTAGTCACAAGGAGTCCGTCGATGTAATGATGTCAATGTACCCACATGACTACTGGAGTGCGAGACTTCAGTCACCAGACAGAAAAGAATTCCGTAGAAGGCATGACGGAGCGAGGATGCCCTGGAAAGGTGAGGTAAGGTGAGTATAAGTGTTTGTTATTTTTAATCACTTTTCCTGGGCCTCTAATTATTATACTCTGTAGTCTGAGGAGACCCTAGAGTATAATAAGAACACCAACTCTAGGAGGGAGGGCTCTTGGGAGCATATAATACTGTGTGGAGGCAACTGTGAGCATATAATATTGTGGTGGGGCCACTGTGGAACACGTAATACTGTTTGGGGGCCACTGTGAGCATATAATACTGTGTGGGGGCCACTGTGGAGCATATAATAATGTGTGGGGACCACTGTGTGTAATACTGGTCCAGTATGGTTTACATGCCAGGTGTTGCACTGCTCACTCACCATATTCTTGATAACTGCAGTTGTGGGTACTAAAGTTGGATGTCATCAACAAGGACAAATGGCATAGAAATGTGTCAGGTGAACAACGAAAAATGTTCCAGTCCTGAAGTGGTTAATGTGAGAATTGAATACAAGACAGGAAATAATATACTAGAGCTCTAATGTCCCTTTGTATACTTGCATTCAGTTTATGTACATGTCCTCCATCCATCTGTTACACTGTGTCTCTAGCACAATAATATATTCCGGATTCTTCATGTTTCACATCAGTGAGTTTGAAATAAACTTCTCCTTTACTTGTGTCTCTTGAAAAAGTTAAACGTCCCTGAAAAGACTGTCCATAATATACAGCATTATTGTAACATATTCTCCCCATCCACTCCAGGCCTTTCCCTTCAGGTTTCCTGATCCAGTTTACACAATACATGTTAGTGCTGTCAGTGAGGGAGGCCCCAGACACTTTACAAGTCATGTCCAGAGTCTCTGTTGGTTTCACTGTACCAGGACCAGATTCCTTCATAGTGATTTGAGAAGAGACATCTGAAAAAAAAAAAAAAAATAAAAATTTCATACAGATATCACTATGATCTCATCTCATCTCAGATATTTACACTGAATAAAACCCACATTGCAATGACAATCCAGCGCTGAGTAACCACAGGAGGATCTTCATATCTGGGAAGTACTATAGAATTTCAGCTCAGGATGTGTGTACTGCTTCTGCTCAGTGGACATTTCCCGGAGTCTGTGTTATATTTAAATCCACTGCAATTTGCATATATTTACATATTTATTATTATGGCGAATTAGAGACCTCCTTCTTTTGTGATCTTTAAAAAGCAAATCTAGCTTTGTTCTGCATAGAAGACCTAACAATTGTTGTAAGTTTTCACTGTGACCAAAATAACAAGATATCAAATAGAAATGTATTACAAAGTCAGCACAAATCATGGAAATAAATGATTTTATATTCCGATATAGAAGAAAAAAAGATGTGCCACAACTATTCATATCGGTGCAAGCTTTCTTGTGTTGAGGGAACAGTATATCCCACCACTGTGCTGTATATTTCTATTATCTTTTTTTGTATTATATTAAGAATTCTCAAGTAAATAATTTTTATACTGCAAATGGAGTCTCTGTATTTTGTTTGCAACAAATGTATAAATGCACTGGAGTGATTTAAGATTCAGACATTGCGGCAAATTTATTAAGACTGGAGTATCATATGTAAGTCTTAGGGTCCATTCACACGGAGTAAATGTGCGCTCATTTTGGCAAAATACACGTATAAATATAAGACTCCCATTGACTTCAATGACATTTTTTACACGGGTAAAAAAAAGTGCCAAAAAACGCAACACGTGTAAAAACATGTAATTGAAGTCAATGGCCGCCATAGCAGCAGAGGCAGCTGCCACAGGGCCCGACACGTCAGGGGGCCCCTGACGTGTCAATATGCAAAAAAAAAAATTTACATTTTTTTTTACTTCTTCAACTTCTCGGCCCCCCCTCCTCTCCAGTGGGTGGACAGTCTGACCCGCGGTCCGGTGACCTATTTTTTAGCCTTTGCGGAGTGTTCGTTTTTCACCCCGCATAGGCAGAAGACTGTGCAGGACCTTCCACAGAGTCTCCTCCCTCAGCGTGCGTCCTGACGCTAGGGGGCAGAGACTTAGTTTGCAGGAAGTCGGCAGCAGTGCTGAGCGCTTGTGAAGGCAGTGCTGACGGGCTTGTGAAGACAGAGTGTGCGTCCAGAATGGAGAGGTGAACGTGGATCACGGTCACCTATTCATGCAGGACAGGTTGTACAGCTGTGCTGGCAGCTCCCTGCCCTGCTCCTGTCTTCATTACAATTATAATAAGTGTACTGCCTGGGGAAAAATAGAGAACAAGTTCACATTCAGTGCCTATGAAGGGTGTTTTAAGTGAGAACACTCTTCACTGACACTGCATGTGGAACTTGTCCTCTTTTTCTCCAAGCAGTAAACTTATTACAGTTCTTAAAGGGGTTGTCCCATCACAAGGATCCTATCTATACTGCTTGTTAATGTGGATGTAAGACTTTTCCTAAATACACTGCTTCAGCAAAGCTGCTTTGTTTGTCCACTATCTTACTTTATTCAATTCTTTGTGGCCACAGCCCTGACTTATCTGATCAAAAGTCAAGTGATGTATCTGCTGCTCTCAGGGGGGAGGGAGGAGGGGCTAAGTGCAGGGAGCGAGCCTGTGTATCTAGCTAATCCTGTGTCTACACCACGTGACCTTCCTGCTATCAGATAGGGGAGAGGAGCTGCTTTCATTTCTTCTGTTCTCCCAGTTATCAGGCTAGCTAATTCAATTGTGTTCATTATGGCAGAGACAGGCAGTCTCTGTATGTAACACAGAATGGAGTTGCTGCTGCCTGTACTTCATAGTCCAATATGGGTGGGCGGAGCTACACACTAATTTGGGGGCGGAGCTAAACGGCAGGTTGCATGTGAAACCCCGCCCACCAAATGATGCAAGAAACCAGGAAGAAAGAAGATTTTACAGCAGTGAAAACTGGTGAGTATGTGAGGTGGGAATACCCCTTTAAAGGAGTATTTCAATAAAGGAGTTGTTCAGGGAACCAGGGCATGTGTAGTTTTATATACCACTAGAAGGCCGCCAGTGCGCTGAATTCAGCACACTGTCAGCTTTCTCTTGGTATATAAAGCCTAACAGTGTTTTTTATGTTGGTATCCCCTCTTGGTCTCTGATTATTATACTCTGGGGTCTCAAAAGACCCCAGAGTATAACAATTGTTCATGGGCATCCACAGTGGGTCATAATAGTGAATACATTGGCCACTACGGGGAATAATAGCACAGGAATGTGTGTGAGAGAGGGTCGGTCGGGGTCTTCGGTGGGTGTCGGTCGGGAAGGGGGGTGTAGTGTTGTAGTGAGGATGCAGGTCTTCTGGAATAAGTCCACTATGAGATGGTTACTCTTGTAGATCAGAACACTTTATTCCATGCTCCATCATGGCTCCCTGTCTAACAACTCCTCCCCCTAAGCTCAGCTCCTCCTCCATTACTACCTCACTGTTGCTAGGGAAACAAAGCAAAATAAGTAAGCAGAACAGAATATACAGAACATACTTATAACAACATCACATCTCTCCCCTTCTTATAAAAAAAAAAAAAAAAAAATTAAATTAAAATGCAAACATTATAAATGGACAATAAATTAAAGGTCCGAACTGACAAGAAAATTTTACTGCAGAACATAGTCCCTGAGGTGCGTTGGTTCTTGACGGGTAGCGTTGAGACATCTCGTTATCATATACAGTCTGTGACTTTTCGGAGGTATCTCTTGTTGTTGTACCTGGTGAAATTTCCTCATCATCTGTCTCCTCTGTACTTGCTCCTGGATTGTAGCCACAAAGCTTTTTAAAATGGGAGACATTTCTTGTGACTTGATGACCCTGGCGTTGAGCAGTAACCATGGTACTAGAGATGAGCGAACACTAAAATGTTCGAGGTTCGAAATCCGATTCGAACAGCCGCTCACTGTTCAACTGTTCGAATGGGTTTCGAACCCCATTATAGTCTATGGGGAACATATACTCGTTAAGGGGGAAACCCAAATCCGTCTATCCAAGTCCACTATGACACCACAGGAAATGATGCCAACACCTCTGGAATACAACTGGGACAACAGGGGAAGCATGCCTGGGGGCATCTAACACACCAAAGACCCTCTATTACCCCAACAGCACAGCCTAACAACTACACACTTTCCACATTCAAAAAAACCTCTATCAAAGTGGGAAAATACCTGGAAACCTTTTTTACGCCCCAAATGGATGGACACAAACCCCAATTTAAGCTCAACAAACAGTAACAAGCACCCCTTTAAATCACGTTCCCCATGACAACCACAGATGGAATAGGCAATGGGAAATCCTTCAGTCCCCACCCTCAACTGTCATTGTGGATGTGTGTATGTGTGATGTGGTAAGACCTTCCAAAATTCACTTTTCTAGCCCTTAACATGAGCCCTTCCAAACAAAGTTACAGGCCTTTAAGCCGAGCTACCAGCAGAGATTGAGGCCCTTGGCATGAGTAGAGCCTTGCACCAGCAGTGTTTTTGGCCCTTGAAGTGAGTAGAGCCTTCAAAATACAGTGCTTTTGGCCCTTGGAGTGAGTAGAGCCTTGCACCAGCAGTGTTTTTGGCCCTTGGAGTGAGTAAAGCCTTGCACCAGCAATGTTAGCCCCTTTAAAACTCTTTGCCCCTAAAACAGTGGTTCCAGAACCATCACTCTCATTGTGTTGGATGGATGTAGTGGATTGGACTGAGGACCCAGACATTGACCTTCATTTTGACTGTCAAATTGATAACATTTTGGCATCAAATCCTGGGGGTAACTTTTATTTAGAGAACCGCAAAGGGGGAGAATTAGCTGCAACCACTACTACCGGTAATGATCCTCTAATATCGGACTCTACATTACCTCTACAGGGTTCTGATCAGGTGTTAATTGTCCAAACAACATGCTCCAGTACTTTACATGTAGATTAGAAACCACTTTCCCTTCCGACACCAGATTTAACCAAGCTTCACCATCATCATCCTGCTGAGATGGAGCCACTAAAGAAAACCTTGCCTTCAAAGGCATGTTCTGGAGCTACGACTGAGCCAAATGTAAACACAGAGTCCTTTTGAACTGAACAAAATTCACCAGCAGTGTTTTTGGCCCTTAGGATGAGTTGAGCCTTGCACCAGCGTGTGTCCCATAACATCAGGCGGGCCCTAAGTTCTGCGCTTTACACAAAGTTCCACTTGACCACCGACGCGTGGACAAGTGCATGCGGTCAGGGACACTACATCTCAATCATGGCACACTGGCTGAATGTAGTTGAGGCTGGGACCGGGTCGCAAACTGTGGTGGCCTGCCTTCTCTCCCCACCCATTATTCCTGGCAGGAGTGCTGAAAAACACCCTCCTCCTCCGCCGTTAAATTGACCCCAGCTACGAGCTGGTAACGCTGCAACACTGGCATGAGGAGACGTCAGCAGGCCATGCTGAAGCTCATCAGCTTGGGGGACAGACAGCACACTGCCTCTGAGGTCAGGGATGCCATCCTGGATGAGATGGCAATTTGTTTTTCCCCGCTGCCCCTGGGGCCAGGCTTTTTTGTCTTGTTAGAGGGCTCTGGAGCTTGCCAGCCTCCAACACGTTCCATGCCTGGCCCATGTGTTTAATGTAGTGGCGCAATGGTTTTTAAAATCATACCCCAAATTTGTGGAGCTAAGGGTGAAAGTGCGGCACTTGGACACCCACTTTCCCAAGTCTACACTAGCCACTGCTAGCCTCAAAACACTCCAGCAAGGCCTACATCTGCCCGAACACCAGCTGTTGTCCGTCGTCCACACACGCTGAAACCCTACATACAATATCTTGACCAGGGTGTGTGAGCTGTACAGACCTTTGATGGAGTTCCATCTACAAAACCCAAGAGTTCCTCAAAGTCAGCTCCCTCAGTTTCTGCATCATGAGTTTCCATGGGTGGCAGAGTTATGGCTAGAGGCAGAGGCATGGACTGGGGTGATGTCTAGGGGCAAATGCAGTGTGGATGTGGAGGCAAGCTAAGCAGCAAAAACTGGAGATATAAGCTGAGGCATGGAATGGGGTGATGTCCAGGGGCAAAAGCAGTGTGGTTGTGGAGGCAAGCTAAGCAGCAAAAACTGGGGATACAAGCTGAGGCATGGACTGGGGTGTTGTCTAGGGGCAAAAGCAGTGTGGATGTGGAGGCAAGCTAAGCAGCAAAAACTGGAGATACAAGCTGAGGCATGGACTGGGGTGATGTCTAGGGGCAAAAGCAGTGTGGATGTGGAGGCAAGCTAAGGAGCAAAAACTGGGGATACAAGCAGAGGCATGGACTGGGGTGATGTCTAGGGGCAAAAGCAGTGTGGATGTGGAGGCAAGCTAAGCAGCAAAAACTGGGGATACAAGTAGAGGCGTGAACTGGGGTGATGTCTAGGGGCAAAAGCAGTGTGGATGTGGAGGCAAGCTAAGCAGCAAAAACTGGGGATACAAGTAGAGGCATGGACTGGGGTGATGTCTAGGGGCAAAAGCAGTGTGGATGTGGAGGCAAGCTGAGCAGGGAAAAAGGTGGCTAGAGGCAGAGGCATGTCCAGAGTCACAGGAAAGCTGCTTGACAGAAGCTAGGCCTGAGCCAGCCAGGCCTGAGCCAGCAAGGCCCAAGATGCTCTCTTTTCTAGCCTCCTTAGAAAATTCGTAATTTGTAAATGTATAGGCGGAGGACAAACTGAGTGTGGTTTGCACACTTTGCAATGCTAAACTAAGTAGGGGCTTTAAAAAGAGCAACTTTAACACCTCTGTCATGTGCCGTCATTTGTAAAGCAATCACTGGGCTCAGTGGGTGACAGCAAGCGCAGGATAGTCGTCGTCTGGCGTTGCGGCCACTGCCTCTCCCACTGTTGACAGTGCTGACGCTGCAGTCCAGACCACCATCCAGGTCACCTACAAATCTAACTCTGACACTTTGGGGAGTTCACCCTCATCCTCCCCTTTTCCTGCCGCTTCTCCTTTTGCCTGCGCCATCATGTTCCTCTTCCTAGCAACTCCCCATCTCCCAGGCCTTTCATTCCAGGCTAAAGTACAGCGCAACCCACCCACATGCCCAACGCTTTAACGGCCTCATCTTAAAACTTCTGGCCCATTTCCTTCCAATTTTGTGGTTGTGGACACGCCACCGACGTTTCTGGACCTCAGTGAGGATGATGAGACACAGTTGCCATCAGAGCAAGCTGTGGTTATGTGCGGTTTGCAGTAAGGGGACAGTGCGCAATTGAAAGAGGAGTTGGTGGACGACGAGGCCACCGACCCCACATGGACAGGGGTGATGTCTAGGGGCGAAAGCAGTGTAGATGTGGAGGGAAGCTAAGCAGCAAAAACGGTGGGTAGAGGCAAAGGCATGCAAAACTCTACCCTGTTGCAAGACTTATTCCTAGGTCTGGGACACGTTAATGGCCCCCCTGGCCAAATTACTGCCACTCAGGGGCCTACTGTCACCAGGAGGGACACGTTAATGGCCCCCCTGGCCAAATTACCGCCACTCAGGGGCTTAGTGTCACCAGGAGGGACAAGTATAGGCGCATGTTGTGGAAGTACCTGGTCGACCACAGCTCTGTCTTCTTTGATCCCTCTGTGCTCTACAGCCTACACTTATTTTCTCATCTTTTTTTCTGCAATACACATCTCTTGTGAAGTTCCTTTGGGATCTCAGAGGAGGTGGCTTCAGTGCTGAGAAACATATCTGAGTCCCCTTGGCAATATGCATTAAGAGAACCCTGGAGCAACCAAATGTAGTGAGCTAGCATAGAGCATGGCTAAATGCAGAGAAAGAAGTTGGACCACTTCCAGAGATGGTAACTTCAGTGCTGCAGTTGTCAATGGACAGTGTAACGAGATTAGCTGATGGATCGCTTTCTTGACCACTTTTTGGCACGAAATGAAAGTGGAATCCAGCCAAGTATGGTGCAAGGATATGATGCAAGGACACCTACACATCTGTCTGACACATTGGGGAGTTCACCCTCATCCGCCCTTTTGGGCTGCACCATCATGTTGGCGTTTAGGCTTCTGGATACCCAGGTCTTCCATCACCAGATGGCAGCTGGGGCACCTCCCTTTGCTGGGCCTAGCCGTTACTACTTCTCTTGGTGTGCTGTCCCTGCCTTGCACCTGCATGTGTCCCATAACATCAGTTGGGCCCAGAGCTCCGCGCTTTGCTGCAAGGTCCATTTGACCACCGACACATGGACAAGCGCCTGTGGTCAGGGATGCTGCTTATCTTTAATGACAGGCAGGGTGAATGTAGTGGAGTCTGGGCCCGGGGTGCAAACTGGGGTGGCCTATCTCCTCTCCCAGCCCAAAATGCATGGCAGGAGTTAACTGAAAGCCTACTACGCTGCAACCTCCACCCCAGCTACTAGCGGCAAATGCTGTAACACTGGCGTGGGGAGATGTCAGCAGGACGTACTGAAGCTCATCAGCTTGGAGGACAGACAGCACACTGCCTCCGAGGTCAGGGATGCCATCCTGACTGAGATGGCAATGTGTTTTTCCCTGCTACACCTGGGGCCTGGCATTTTTGTGTCTGTGATAATGGCCGGAACCTGATAGCAGATCTGCAGCTTGCCAGACTCAAACACGGTCCACACATGGCCCACATTTTCAACTTGTTGGTGCAATGGTTCTTTGAAACCTACACCATTGTGCCTGATATACTGGTCAAATTGTGGCCATTTTCGTAAGTGAGAAGTAGCCTCTGCTAGGCAGAAAACATTCAGAGCACACTCCTCTCATCTTCGCACCGTTGGCTGGCGGAGGAAGACGAGGGGGATGGAGTGGCATCTGATGTCCCTGTCCCACACGAGGCTTGAGGGTGCACTTCAGTGCATCCCATTGGTTCACCAAAGATGATGTGAAGGGGAATGGAAAATGGAGGAAATGGAGAGTGACCCTTACAGTTGGGGGCAGCAAAGTCATGCCAAGTGACACACTGGGAAACATGGCTGACTTGATGTCTGGTTGCTTTTCAAGAGACAAACGCATACTTCACATCATGGAGAGCAAATAATACTGGATTTTTGAAAGCCTCGACTCCCGGTATAGGTCAAATGTCTGTTCCTTTGTTATATTAGGGGAGAGGAAAAAAAATTGCAAAAATAATTGGCACAAGCAACTGGTGCAGAATATGATGGGAATGTGTCCGTTAACCCTCTTGGGCGTTAGAGAGGATATTTCCTCCATGAGGCTCACAACTTCCATCCGCTGCACAACCACCAGGGGAACACTGTACAAGGTCTGGTACACATTAATGTTTCCCCCCCTTCCTCCCTGCCCAAACTACTGCCAGTTAGGGGCCTAGTAACATCATGAGGGAAAAGTATAGGCGCATGTTGCGTGAGTACCTGGCGAACCACAGACCTGTCCTCTCTGATCCCTCTACGAATTACACTAATTGGGTGTATAATTTGGACCTGTATCCCTTGGGTTGAGCGTACATAGCCTGACAATTGGTGTGTATCTCACTTAGGTTTTGTGGGGACACACCGTGGAATGCTGGGTTTAGCGTACATAGTCTGACAATTAATGTGTATCCCACTTAGTGTTGGTGGGGTTGGTAAAGCTTCTATAGCCTGACAATTAGAATGTATGTATGCCAAGGTTTTGGGGGGGTTACACGCTGTCACAACCTTAGTGAAGCTTCATTAGCCTGAGAATTAAAATGTATGTATGTATCCCCAAATAATTTGGGGAATTAACACTGATAACCCAGGTGAATATGCCAATACCCAGAAATTTTAAATGTATGTATCCCCAAATAATTTGGGGAATTAACCCTGACAACCTGGGTGAATATTGCAAAAGCCTGAGATATAGGGTGTATGTATCCCCAAATAATTTGGGAAATTAACACTGACAACCTGGGTGAATATGGCAAGAGCCTGAGATGTAAGGTGTATGTATCCCCAAATTATTTGGGGAATTAACACTGACAACCTGGGTGAATATTGCAAGAGCCTGAGATGTAGTGTGTATGTATCCCCAAATTATTTGGGAATTTAACACTGACAACCCAGGTGAATATGCCAATAACCAGAAATTTTAAATGAATGTATCCCCAAATAATTTGGAGAATTAACACTGACAACCCAGGTGAATATGCCAATACCCAGAAGTTTTAAATGTATGTATCCCCAAACAATTTGGGGAATTAACACTGACAACCTGGGTGAATATTGCAAGAGTCTGAGATGTAGGGTGTATGTATCCCCAAATTATTTGGGAAATTAACAGTCAGAACCTGGGACTATATGCCAATAGCAACAAATGAGGGTGGTATGAAGGCCCCGATTTCTTAGGGGAATTTACACTGAAAACCTGCCACTATATGCCAATAGCAAAAATTTTTAAATGTATGTATCCCCAAATAATTTGGGGAATTCACACTGACAACCTGGGTGAATATTGCAAGAGCCTGAGATGTAGGGTGTATGTATCCCCAAATTATTTGGGGAATTAACACTGACAACCTGGGTGAATATTGCAAGAGCCTGAGATGTACAGTAGTGTGTATGTATCCCCAAATTATTTGGGGATTTAACTCTGACAACCCAGGTGAATATGCCAATAACCAGAAATTTTAAATGAATGTATCCCCAAATAATTTGGGGAATTAACACTGACAACCCGGGTGAATATGCCAATACCCAGAAATTTTAAATGTATGTATCCCTAAATAATTTGGGGAATTAACGCTGACAACCTGGATGAATATGGCAAGAGCCTGAGATGTAGGGTGTATGTATTCCCAAATTATTTGGGGAATTAACACTGACAACCTGGGTGAATATTGCAAGAGCCTGAGATGTAGTGTGTATGTATCCCCAAATTATTTGGGGATTTAACACTGACAACCCAGGTGAATATGCCAATAACCAGAAATTTTAAATGAATGTATCCCCAAATAATTTGGGGAATTAACACTGACAACCCAGGTGAATATGCCAATGCCCAGAAATTTTACATGTATGTATCCCCAAATAATTTGGGGATTTAACACTGACAACCCAGGTGAATATGCCAATATGCAGAAATTTTACATGTATGTATCCCCAAATAATTTGGGGATTTAACACTGACAACCCAGGTGAATATGGCAAGAGGCTGAGATGTAGGGTGTATGTATCCCCAAATTATTTGGGGAATTAACAGTCCGAACCTGGCACTATATGCCAATAGCAACAAATGAGGGTGGTATGAAGGCCCCAATTTACTTTGGGAATGAACACTGACAACCTGGGTGAATATGGAAGAGCCTGAGATGTAGGGTGTATGTATCCCCAAATTATTTGGGGAATTAGCACTGACAACCTGGGAGAATATAGCAATAGCCTGAGATTTATGGTGCATGTATCCCCAAATAATTTTGGGATTTAACTCTGACAACCCAGGTGAATATTCCAGTGCATACAAGTTAGGGGGCACACTGTCATACCCTATATACCCTTAATCCACATTCTATGTGCTGAACATTTCAGTGTATACCAGTGGGGGGTGGGGGGGCACACTGTTAGAACGTGGATTGAGGTTATATGGGCTGAGCATTTCAGTGTATGCCAGTTAGTTCCGGGGGGTACACTGTTAGAACGTGGATTAAGGGTATATAGAGTATGTGTATCATCAGTGTATTATCAGTGTATCCCACTTAGTATTCACTTAGTATTATCCCCACCGCGGAGAGCTGGGTAGCGCTGATGCAGCCTGTGATTCCCACGTTAGCATTAGTGGGTAGACACTGTGACAATCATTTTTTTTTATTCTCCCTTCAATGTAGCTTTTAAAAGAGTTGTTGGTTTTCTTCTCCTCTCCTATCCTATCCCTGCCTAGCAGAATCTAATCCCTATCTAAATTGACGGAGACCTCCGTCTGTGACCAAGTGAAAGCCCAAAATGACGTGAAGCTGGGCGGCGCTGTTCTTATGAATCAGAGGTCACATGTTTTCGGCAGCCAATGGGTTTTTAGTATTTTTTTCAATGTCCCTGTTGTCGTAGTTCCTGTCCCACCTTCCCTGCGCTGTTATTGGTGCAAAAAAAGCGCCAGGGAAGGTGGGAGGGGAATCGAGTTTTTAGTCAGTTTACCACGCGGTGTTCGATTCGATTTGAACATGACGAACAGGGTGATATCCGATCAAACATGTGTTCGATAGAGCACTGTTCGCTCATCTCTAATGTCCACTCATCTCTAATTCAGATCTCATCGGATATACTACTTGTGGGTTTCCCAGATCACTGGATAGGGTGGAGTAGGATCAGAAGCTATGATCGTGGAGAAGGAGGTTTAGGTTACTCTATATGGTCTCTACTCCATTAATGATTCATTTAAATGCCAATGCCAGTCCCTAGAGGTCAAATGAGGCAGGGTGAGGAGTAAGGAGCAGGGAGCATGGTCTGTGACACCCTTAATAAAAGCTGGTTTGCACGTATATAGCAGGAGGTAACTACTCTGTATTCCTGCAAATTTTTTGGGGGGAACACCCTAAAGAAAAACTGGTTTGCACGTATATAGAAGGAGCTAATTTCATTCTAGAAATTGTTCGGTGTACAAATTAGTTTGGGCCACCATAAAATATATAAACTCATCAAAGAATATGAGTTTGAAAAAATTCATTTTCACTGAAGCCCTCAGTCTCAATTTGTATTCCTGACCGCCTCACAAAGACAGGAAGCTGAGGCTCATAATTTTTTGGGAGTGGGGTCCATATGGGCGCTGCAGATTCAGCAACTACCTCTGCTATAGTTCTGGTGTGCTTCCTTTGGGGGTAGTCATCACTGGATAAGGAGGAGGAGGTGGAGGAAGAGGAAAAATAAAGGAATGGGGCATTTTCCTGGCGGTATCATTTTCAGAGGCCACTAAGTCATACGCCTTTTCTACTGAATACCTTCTTTGGGATGACTGGGATGATTGGGAATGTTGAGACATTGTTGTGTTTGTGGTGTTTTACTTGAGTAAATAAAACTTTTTCTTAAAACTTTATTGAAACTTGAAAGTGTTGAGTGTGTGTTGTGCTTTAACACATGTATAGATATTAAAAAAACCTAAATTTGAAATTTATATGCTATGAAGAAGATTGTCATGCTATCAATCTCTGTATGTTGCGACACGGAGACTCCTTAAGGAAAGGGCGTAGTACTACTCCCTGGTATGCGAACTACCATGCGCCCAGGACATAATAGTACGTCTAGGGTCATTAAGGGGTTAATAGAGTCCATCTTTGTGTAATTTAGTAGCAGTATAAATACATCTCTGCTATGAAGGCCTCAGTGGTTTGTTAGAGAACCTAGTGAACAAACAGTATCATGAAGACCAAGGAACTCACCAAACAGGTCACAGATAAAGTTGTGGAGAAGTGCAAAGCAGGGATAGGTTTTAAAAACATATCCCAAGCTTTGAGCATCCCAAGGTGCTCTCTTCAATGCATCATCCAAAAATGGAAAAGTATTCTACAACTGCAAACCTACCAAGACATGGCCACCCACCTAAACTGACAGATTGAGGAGGAGAAGGAGAGCACTGGTTAGAGAAACAACCAAGAGGCCCAAGGTCACTCTGGAGGAGCTGCATAAATCCGTAGCTGCGCCAACATATTTTTTTTCAGTGTAGGCAGTAGCAATGGGTGGGAGGGAGGTGAAAAGAAGGCAGGTGCTGCTTTACAATTGCAGACCCTGCAACCAGAAATGCACCAGATCTTAAAGAGTCATCTATACTTATAATTTAAATTGTTACTTAGTAACCTCTTCCTCTTGTGGTTTAGGATTTCCCTTCATACACTGTTAGATTTTGTATCATCTCCTCATTACTTTGTTCTATTGTGTCTTGCACAGTAATACATCCCAGTGTCTGCAGCCTCCATGTTAGTCATCTGGATATAGACCTGCTTCTTGGAGGTGTCTCTTGTGATTGTGGTTCTGCTCTTCAGTAAATCAGCATAATATGTTCTACCATCACTAGCTATTCTTCCAATCCATTCCAGTCCTTTCCCAGGAGCTTGTCTGATCCAGTCTATATGATAGCTGGTTAGCTCAAACCCAGAACATGTACAGGTCAGTGTGATCTGCTGTGAAGGTTTCACAAATTCTGGACCGGACTCCTGTAATGTCTGAGAGACAACGCCTGTAATACAGAGAATATATTAGAAAGGAATATCATACACATGTAATAATAATATAAATGTGTGTTTCTAGTTTCTCTTACATATTGGAGAAAATAATAATAAGAGTATAAGAAGAGCCATGTCTGTATGATCAGTAATGAGATTATTGTGTGTAGTAATATCCTCTATGTCCTCTTATACTGATAAAGTGTCCTGTGATATTTGCATACAGGGCTCCACCATGTGGTAGGATTATAAATAGTCTAAACTCACTCATACAAATGTTTAACAGGAGAGTTCAAATAATTAAAATAAGAATTACACGTTTAGTAAAAAGCAGAAAAAAAGTGACTGTGATAAATATTGTCTTATATCCTTTGTATTGACATCCCAAGCAGAGAAAAGACAATGGTGTAATATTGGCATAAGCAGAATATTCTTCTCAGTTTTGAAATAAGTGGGAAAGGGAAGAATCTGTCGGCTTTCCTACTTTCAGCTTCTCTCCTCCAGACTTCTCTCCAATATATGATGAGTTGAAGACTTTGTTATAAAATAGGTGCATTCACCAGCTTGGACGCTGCAATGGGTATAAAGGTGCTGGCATGAAAATTATTTATTAGCTTCGAGACTGGAACAGAACTAATACACTATGGTTATGTCCAGAGACTGCTAGAATCCTGATATTCTACTTCTGGGCCACAGGAAAGTGGATGGGGCTCTCCAGTGAATTTGAACAATTTTCTTTACCAAAGCAAAGTATAATAAACTTTTCTACTTTATCTTTTAATTGTGTGAATCTTTCATTATACTGTATTTCCCTGATTCAAAATCATACTTGAATTCATCATATCACCCAAATAAATTTATTATCTACCATTCTTTATATCGGCATTATATTTTAATCATCCTTTAATTTATTTTTTGACTTTTGAAGGCTTACAAGTGTATAGATTCTTGCGATTTTCCAGATTTACAATAAAATATCCCAAACTAATTTATTAGGGACCACTTCAATTCTGAAGGGGATTATAAAGGCCTGTATATTAGAAACCTCACATAAATCACCATTTTAGAAACTGTACCTTTCAAATAATTCAAAACAGTATTTGGAAAGATTCTTAACCCTTTAAGCATTTCACAGTGATTAAAACAATACTGAGGGAAAAGTTCGAATTTTTTTTTCTTCATTAATACATTCATTTATCACTAAAATTAATATATTAACAAGGGGTTAAAGTAGAAAATGCATCTCACACTTTGTTACACAATTTACCCCAAGCACATAAATATCCCACATGTGGGTATAAACTGATGTTTGGGCACATGGAATCCTACAGAATGTAAGGAGCGACACTGGGCATTTGGAAAACAGATCTTGCTGGAATAGTTTTCAGGTGCCATGTCTCATTTGCAGAGTCCTTACAGTACCAATACAATGGAAACCCTACAAAAGATACCACATTTTGGAAACTAATCCCCTGACAGAATTTATCAAGGGATATAGTGAGCCTTTTGACCCCATAGCTGTTTCACAGATTTTATTAACATTGGGATGTCTAAATGAAAAATTACTAAAACGTTAATTAATCCCCAAAGTCTTTATCTTCACAAAGGGCTAAAAAAAGAAAAAAACACCAGTTTGCTAAACAATTGCTCATGAACAAGGCAATACCCCATAAGTGGTACAGTGTGTGGGTACTGCTGTATGGGTACATGGTGGGCTTGTAATGGAAAAAGCACTATTTGGCTTTAGGAGTGCAGATTTTGCAAGTGCCTTGTCATATTTGCAGAGGAGCTAAAATACTAGTACAGTGGAAACCCCCAAAAGTGACCCAATTTTGGAAACTCACCTCTCATATCCAGGGGTAGAGTGAGCTATTTCACAGATTTTATTTACATTGGGACATGAAAATAAAAATATTTTTTTTCCAATAACCTGTCCATAAAGGAGAAATAGCTCTCCAAAATTTGTTACGCAATTTCTCCTGAACATGGCAATGCACCATATGTGGTTGCGATCTTCTGTTTCGGTACATGGTGGTGCTCAGAATGAAAAGAGCACTATTTGGCTTTTAGAAGGCAGATTGTGCTGGAAAACTTTTCAGGTTCCATGTCGTATTTGCAGAACCCCAAAAGTATCAATACAATGGAAACCATTTTGGGAACTAAACTCCTCAAGGAATTTCTCAATGGGTATTATGATTTTGAGCTCAAAAATTTATGTAACAATGGAAATTGAAATTTTCAAAGAAATATGCAAAGCCATTGCCCAATACATTGTGCCCACTTTGTGTCATCAGAGACACGCTCACACCCTGGAGGTGCAAGTTAATTGGAATTCCTGAAGAAATTACCCCATATTGTAGGGGTAATTTTAAAGCCTCTGCAAATTTGACATGACATCTAAAAAACAACAATCTAAATCTGTGCTCTAAAAGCATACAGCACTCATTCACATCTGTTCCTGGCTGTGCGCCTAAATAGCAGTGTATGCCCAAATGCATTGCCGGCTCCAGATTTGTGTAGACCCTTGGGCTACAGAGCCTCAGTGGGCCCCTTTTGGAGCAACCCATGTGCACTGCAGAAAGAAAAAACCCAACCGAAATTGGGAGTTTTTTTTTTCTGAGGCGGTCCTACTGGAGTGGCCTGTAATACAGTCCATTCCATACATGCAGATAGAACCTGTTCAGGCATCAGAAAGTAAAGAGGAATTTTAGGTGGACATCTACCTCAGATTCTTTTTTATTTTCTGCCCCCCCCCCCCCCCCCCCCCAGGCTCACGGTGGTGGATATAGAGCAACAGCATGCCCCTTACGGTTTTCCACCGCTGATTAGGCCCAATTAAATGGGTTTAATCAGTGCGGAGTCTCAAGCCGCAGCCTCCGAATCAGCTGCAGAATCTGCAGCAAGACCCGGCAGGACACTTTTTTTTCCCAGAGTCCTGCACTAATTGTTTTCAATGGGAATCAGAATGAGGGAAGAATCAGCTGTGTGAATGACCCGTATCTGTGTAAGTGCAGTGACCCCTTCTCTGTTTATATAGTATCATACATTTCATAGCAGCCATGTAATGTAACCACAGCCTTGTCCTATACATTTCTATGTGACAAGACTATAATTACGTCACACATCACTATAAACAGACAACACATGATATCAACATGCGCCATAGCTCCTTCATATAGCTGATCAGTGGGTCATTTATCTCTTATTGATGACCTATTCTGAGGATAGGTCATCAATCAAAGTGAGCTGGAAAACTCCTTAAACCTAAAGCCTGATGTGGCGTCCTGCAGCAAAAAAGCACTATGGGAAAAAACGTGTCCATGACACATTGCGTTTCTTCCTGCAGCCCTTTGCACAGAAAGTTTGCTTTCCTCTGAGTACTTTCTGCTTCAATTATATCTAAAACACCCGCATTTCCATAGGTATGCTGCCATTTCCAAAACCAAGACTGTTTTGGAAATTACAATGTGTATCTTATTTTACCTCAAAGATGGAGCCTCACATGGCAAAAACACTCAACATGTTACAGTTCCTGCAAAGTAAATGGGATTCTTGCAAATCCAATCCACACATTGTGGAAAAATATGCGCAGTGGACACTCTCTGATTTCTAAAACCTTTGGGGTTTTGAAAATTGCAATATATCAATTATACCTACGAAAACACTGGCGGTTTCCCTATAGGTATAATGGAAGTAGAAAGTGAAAAGCGATTCAGACACCGATCTAGTTAAAAGTAAGATATATTCATGGCGGTGCCTGGGTGGATCAAGGGCAGCCGCAATTGGCGTACCTAAAGTCTTGTGGGCCCTGGTGCAAACTTTTGTCTCTGGCCCCCTACCCTCTTCCTAGTGTGAATTCTTGATAGTGGCAGTTATGGGCGCTGAAGCAATATCTCAGATATTTGAAAGGGGTACAGCATTAGCACCCACAACTGCAGTTATCAAGAATATGGTGAATGCCCAAAATGTAAACAACACTGAGACAGTATGACCTGCAGTGGCCTCCAAACAATATTACGCGCTCCACAGTGGCCCCCAAATAGTATTATGTGCTCCATAGTGGCCCCCAAACAGTATAACGTGCTCCACAGTGGCCCCTAAACAGTATTATGTGCTCCGCAGTGGCCACCTGCCCAGAGCCTGAACCCCCATTGACCCTCTTGCCTACACACAGCCTGCATCCCCATGTCACCTTCTTGCTCACACATGTTCTCTTCTCGCTTCCTTGATATTTAATTATAATTTTCATGCAAATTTTATTAATGCATGCATATTTTGTGTATTTATGTAAATTTAATCCTAAATGGTTACCATTTGGTATTATACCTTTAACTTATTTATTTATTGATAATCTAGTCTTCTAACAAACTCAAAACTAGTAAGATAACTTTAATTCTCAGAAAGCAGTTTGCTATCAGACATACGCTCATATAATTCTCCTAGCATTAAGTTTACAAGCAAGCGTATAGTGTGCACCTGTGCATTGTAGATTCCAGGTGAACACGCAGAAGCGAAGCAGCATACTGGTATCCACCACTACACAGGTAAGAACTATAAGAAGCTCTACTACAGCTGTAACATCTCTGCCTGTTCGGGCCTCTGCGCCACCCTCTGCTCGCGTGCTGCGGCGCAGGAGGCGTGTGCAGTTTGATAATCTGCTTAAAGTTTTTGGTCGCAGTGTGTGAACTCGGCTCTAGTTCTGTGATTGCATTTGCACCACACCCGTCTTCTGCCAATGTTGCCTCTGTTCATTAAGTGTTTGATTTTGTCTTGCCTGTGATTGACAGCTTTCCTTCCTATCGGGTTCAGGGCGGGTTCTTCCTCCCCTATTTAGTCTTGGCTCACAGTCACACTGGTGCCGGTTATTGCCTCTTGCTTCTGGTATCTCTTGCTGTTTATTTCCTTGTATTCTAATCCTTGACCTCTGGCTTTCCCTACTGATTATTCTTTTGGACTTCGATTTGGCTAGCTGACCTCCCTTTGTTGTTGTCCGTCTTGTCTGCGTTTTGTGTTTCACGTATTCAGGGAGGGACTGTCTTCGTGGTTGTCGCCTATTACCTAGAATAGGGTCTGGCAATAGGAAGGGAAAGTTGGGGGCTTCAGCTTAGGGCTCACTGTCCCTTGTGCCCCTCCCTCCAGGGTTCACCAGCAGCTTCTGGGGAATTATCATCTGGCTATTCCCTAACAACAGCACTGTTTTTTATTGTACCCCGACCCTTTTTGGTTTAATAGTCAATACTATTTTGATTAGTCAAGCACCTTTTGCTACAGCGCTGTATTCTGTATTCTGCTTTACTCAGGATCATTTGGTTTAAGAGTAAATATTATTGTGATGAGCCAAAAACCTTTTAAACTATTTGTTGGTAATATTGAAACCTTTAGTGCATGTGCCAGTATCTATATGATTTTGGATGGTCACTTTGGCTAACGATGGAGATTTGTATATATTGCTTGATTTTAATATGTTGCTACCATATTGGACTGTTCTTTCTATAGTTTGTATCACACTTGAGATAGGGCAGGTGCCCGAAACGCGTCGTGTTTAATAAACTATTCAAGATCATACTTTGGTGTGCGCACTTACTCCCTACCCCTGCACTCCTGTCGGGCTTGCCTGAGGAATCACCTATCACCGCGCTGTACAGCACCAGGGTCTCAGCTTCTGGACTGAATGAATTTAAATATCTGGGAGTGTTCTTTTGGGTAAATGGGGTTACTAAACTAAGTAAAATCTTGTCTTTGCTAAATTGAGTTGGACTCACTTTCTTTGTTCGTGACTTCACTGTATCCTGGGGAGCCCACCCCGGTACACGGCTTACAAGAGCTCGGGACCCCGGCACTTACCCGGGTTGTCCGGGTGCTGACGCCAGCCCTGCCCAAACGTATGACACTGTTGGGCCCAGGATAACATACTTAACAATGTTATATGTGGCTATAAACTGCAGTTTGGGTACACAGCCAGGCACAGAAGGGAAAGAGCGTTATTTTGATTTTTGCAGCAAAGTTTGTTTTGGGGGGGCTTATACCACTTTTGCAGAGCCCCTGATTTGTCAGTAAAGTGGAATCCACAGACACATGACTTCCCTTAGGAAACTACACCCCACAAGAGATTTATTAAGTTGTGTAATGAGCATTTTTTGCCATTGAGTGTTTCATTAATTTAGTTTCCAGGAAAAGAATGTGCAGTTGATAATGAGAAATTGAAATAGCAAATTTTTTTTCAGAGATATGCCATTTCAGTGCCTGATATATTGTGACTAACGTGTCAGCAGAGACATATTCAGCAGAGACATACATTCCAAAAATTGTTAAGCAGGTATTCTTGGCACATCAGCTTTTGGAGCATTCGTACCTTGATACAAGCTGGGAACAACATATTGTGTGCTGAAATTACGTATTCCTGAAAAGAATTGCCATTTTCTCCTTTCACCATAAGTTGCGTATTTATTTCTGAAAAATAGAGGAGATGCGTCTCTTCATTCCCACAATCCAGAATCCGGCTGACCTGCTGGCATCATCAGTAAACTGTTTTTCTTTGTGCTGTGGCTTCTCGTGATAATGTCAAATCAGCAGAGCAGAAATGTAATGTCCACCTGGACTGCTTGGCTCTGCTTGGCTGCATCTCCGGAGTAGTCGAGCTGAGTGCACCACCCGATGTAGCAGTACTCGTCGATGTAGCAGTGTCCGATGTAGCAGTTGAACCTGCTGCACACTCAGCTCTACTGCATCGGACTGCTACATCGGCCAGCACTGCTACATTGGGTCATGCGCTCAGCTCAACTACTCCGGAGATGCAGCCAAGCAGAGCGCATGCCCAGCACTGCTACATTGGAGATAAAGCAGAGCTGGCAGTTCGCTGAGCTTGACTACTCCAGAGTAGCCGAGCTGAGCGCGCCGCCCGATGTAGTAGTGCTGGTCGATGTAGCAGTGTCCGATGTAGCTACGTCAAGGGATGCAGTGGTACTCGGTGAAGCGAGGGTCCCAACCCGTATTCAAAATTGAAATAAGAGCTTCACACAAACGATGTTAGATGAATCACCAGTAGTGTTTTTAATGGTAGAGTGCAGATTACATAAAACGTTTTTCGGTCTTCCGACCTTTGTCAGACTCTACACAAAATGAAAATAATAATATGAGAAAATGGTGCAACAATAAACCATCGTGAAAAAATCATAATATACACACATATATATACAAAAGAAAATAGCCATACATATGAAAAGGCAGGGTAATGGCTAACAAGGTGTTCCTATAATAGGTTGATATCTGATTGTAATCAAGGTTAAGGAGAACAAAACAGTAAAACTATGCCCAAAATGATGTAAATGTCAGTATAATCACCTGCACAGTGGAGGATGCCAGAGATGAGATACTGCACAGAAGTGCCTGCATGCAAGTGGAGCAGGAGTAATCTGTAGTCAGATGAATAAAACGATCCATGAACAACTAGCATAACATGGACTGTAGGTATATAAGGCTCGTAGTCTAGGAGTCCTTACCTCCACCAGAGGCCTATCCAGGCCCGCAGTGACCGTCCGGTCGTCACAAAAATGAAAGTGTTACGCCAGGTGAATGGCCTTACCGGCACAGGGATCAGCGCTGACAGTATGAAGAAGCGCAGATGTTATAAAGAGGCGCCGGACCGAAATCATTGGTCCGCGCCATCGGGAAAGCCCGCGAAGTGGGAAAAAGGGACTGCGCATGCGCGAACTCTTGAGTTCGCGCGATATCACCTGTGGCTGGTGTGACTAGGTACAGGTAATGCGCATGCGCGAACCTCCGTTCGCGCAACATACAGGGCACGGTAGGCATATAGTAATGCGATATAGCGGCATCCCGGTGTAACGGTTAACCATTCAGTAACCAGGCTACATTGGACAAAGCAGGACAAACAAAAACATGGGTGAAAGAGGGTTACTGATGATAAGAGGATGATTACTAAGTAAGAAATGAAAAACGATGTAAATAATGAAAAGGAGGATGGAAGATTAGAACAAAAAAAGAAAGAAAAAAAGAAAAAAATGAAAAATGAAAGAAATGAAAAATAAAAAATAAAAAGTAAAAGTAAAAAATGAAAATAAAAATAAAAAAATAAAAAATGAAAAATGATGATAAATGACGATAAATGACGTATGAATAAAAGAAATCGAAAATAATCAGAACCTAGGTGGTACCCATAGAAAAAATAAAAAAATAAAAAATAAAAAATAATAAAAAGTAAAACCAAAAAAATTGGAAATCAAAGGATAAAAAATAAAAAATATGAAAAGTGTGTATTTCAAAAGGATATGATGGCGGGCCTGGGGGGTCAGTGGAGGATGGTCCTAGCGAGCCTGTGGAAGGAAAGGAGAAGAAAAAAATGGTGAATATATAGTACAAGGGCATAGTCACTGAAAAGTAAATACATAGTCGATATACATTTATATGAAAGCCTGGATCTCATACTCTCGGTTGAGACCTCTAGGTTGCATAGTTTGTAAACGGTGAATCCAGTAGGCCTCTCTTCTCTTGAGAATCGAGACCCTATTACCACCCCTTCTTGGCATAGGTACGTGTTCCAGGACCTGGAATTTCAGTTGCGATACATTATGACCGGCCCTATCGAAATGGGCTGGAATGGGAAGCAGCAAATTTTTACAGCGAATATTAGATTTATGCTGCTTAATGCGGTCTCGCATACGTTGGGTTGTCTCCCCAACGTATGCGAGACCGCATGGACACTTAATCAGGTAAACAACGTAATTCGAATTACACGAAAAAAACTCCTTAACAGCAATGGTCTGTTCAGTTTGGGGGTGATACACCTTGTCACCCTTAATGATGTTAGAGCACTGGTGGCAGGAAAGGCATGGAAAAGTCCCCATTAGAGGAGTACTCAAAAATGTCTGACGTGGTATCCTAATGTTGGAGCCCAGGTCAGCCCTGACCAGTCTATCCCGGAGATTCCGTGGTCGTTTAAAGCAAGGACAAAACGGGAGAGTGAATTCTGGTATGTTTGGATAGGCACGGGTCAGTAAGGGCCAATGTCGCCGGATAATGCTATGGACTTTATATGAGAAGGGGTGGAATGCATGTACAAAAGTAATCCGTTTATTGTTGGATGTGTCAGTGATGGGGCTAACAACCCTATCCTGTCTTGTTTCTCTTAGGGCCTTATCAAGGATATTCTGAGGGTAGCCCCTTGCTCTAAATTTAGCCTCCATATCCTTGTATCTGATTTCCCTAATTTCAGTGTCTTGGACAATTCTTTTCACACGTAAGAACTGGGACTTGGGTAAGGATTTTTTTTGTAGCAGTGGGATGACAACTGGAATAATGGAGAAGGCTATTCCTATCTGTTTCTTTTCTATAAATGTCAGATTGTAACTTCCCATCCTGTGTTTTAGTGATAAGTGTGTCCAAAAAGCTGACACTGGTTGTACTGTGATGGAGGGTAAAGTTCAGCTCGGGCCAGATATCATTCAGATACGTGACAAATTCAGTTAATGCAGACGTTGAACCCTTCCAAATGCAGAAGATGTCATCTATGTACCTCTTCCAGGCGATGACATGGTCCTGGAAGAGGGGACTGGTATAGACAAAACGGTCCTCGAAATATGACATATACGCGTTAGCGTAAGGTGGTGCAACGTTGGAACCCATTGCGGTCCCCCGTTTCTGGACATAAAAGGTGTCTTGGAATAAGAAATAGTTCTCCTCAAGAATAATCCTGAGGAGATCAGTGGTAAGGTCAATAATACGAGAATCCACATTGTTACTTTCCAGTAAAGTTTGGCTAGCAAGAATGCCTTTGTCATGTTTGATGCAAGTATATAAACTAACCACATCAAGGGTTACAAGGACCGTGTCAGATGGAAGGGTGTCAAGGTCCCGAATATGCAACCTAGAGGTCTCAACCGAGAGTATGAGATCCAGGCTTTCATATAAATGTATATCGACTATGTATTTACTTTTCAGTGACTATGCCCTTGTACTATATATTCACCATTTTTTTCTTCTCCTTTCCTTCCACAGGCTCGCTAGGACCATCCTCCACTGACCCCCCAGGCCCGCCATCATATCCTTTTGAAATACACACTTTTCATATTTTTATTTTTTTATCATTTGATTTCCAATTTTTTTGGTTTTACTTTTTATTATTTTTTATTTTTATTTTTTTATTTTTTATTTTTTCTATGGGTACCACCTAGGTTCTGATTATTTTCAATTTCTTTTATTCATACATCATTTATCGTCATTTATCATCATTTTTCATTTTTTATTTTTTTATTTTTATTTTCATTTTTTACTTTTACTTTTTATTTTTTATTTTTTATTTTTCATTTCTTTCATTTTTCATTTTTTTCTTTTTTTCTTTCTTTTTTTGTTCTAATCTTCCATCCTCCTTTTCATTATTTACATCGTTTTTCATTTCTTACTTAGTAATCATCCTCTTATCATCAGTAACCCTCTTTCACCCATGTTTTTGTTTGTCCTGCTTTGTCCAATGTAGCCTGGTTACTGAATGGTTAACCGTTACACCGGGATGCCGCTATATCGCATTACTATATGCCTACCGTGCCCTGTATGTTGCGCGAACGGAGGTTCGCGCATGCGCATTACCTGTACCTAGTCACACCAGCCACAGGTGATATCGCGCGAACTCAAGAGTTTGCGCATGCGCAGTCCCTTTTTCCCACTTCGCGGGCTTTCCCGATGGCGCGGACCAATGATTTCGGTCCGGCGCCTCTTTATAACATCTGCGCTTCTTCATACTGTCAGCGCTGATCCCTGTGCCGGTAAGGCCATTCACCTGGCGTAACACTTTCATTTTTGTGACGACCGGACGGTCACTGCGGGCCTGGATAGGCCTCTGGTGGAGGTAAGGACCCCTAGACTACGAGCCTTATATACCTACAGTCCATGTTATGCTAGTTGTTCATGGATCGTTTTATTCATCTGACTACAGATTACTCCTGCTCCACTTGCATGCAGGCACTTCTGTGCAGTATCTCATCTCTGGCATCCTCCACTGTGCAGGTGATTATACTGACATTTACATCATTTTGGGCATAGTTTTACTGTTTTGTTCTAATTAACCTTGATTACAATCAGATATCAACCTATTATAGGAACACCTTGTTAGCCATTACCCTGCCTTTTCATATGTATGGCTATTTTCTTTTGTATATATATGTGTGTATATTATGATTTTTTCACGATGGTTTATTGTTGCACCATTTTCTCATATTATTATTTTCATTTTGTGTAGAGTCTGACGAAGGTCGGAAGACCGAAAAACGTTTTATGTAATCTGCACTCTACCATTAAAAACACTACTGGTGATTCATCTAACATCGTTTGTGTGAAGCTCTTATTTCAAGTGTCCGATGTAGCAGTCCGATGCAGCAGAGCTGAGTGTGCAGCAACCTGCTGCACACTCAGCTCTGCTGCATCTGATGTAGCAGTACTGAGTGTGCATTGAACCATGCTGCACACTCAGCTCTGCTCTGCAGCTCTATGTGTGCTGAGCTCTGCCGCTTCTCCGTGTAGCAGTGCTGTGTCAGCACTGCTACATCTGAGATCGGACCACAATGGAAACTGCTGTGGATGGATCTTAGACTCCGCCTCCTCCAGCAGAACCAGCGTTGATTGGCCGAATGCTGTACACTGGCCAATCAACGCTGGTCAATGTATTCTTGTGGGAAAAAGTCAGCTCACACATATCGCAAGCTGACAATCCCGACCAGATAGAGCCCCAAAGAGCTGGGTGAGTAACATTCCCACCTAAATAAAGGTAATCCCTAGCTAACCCTGCCTGTAGATCTGTCCCTGTCTCACAGTCACATAGTTTACATTCTCAAATTAATCAAATGTTAAATTCACCATTCGTCTAAATTGGAGGTCACCTGATTTCGGCCGCCAATTCCTTCTTCCGATTTTTTTAAACTGCCTCCGTTGTCGTAGTGTCAAATCTGAAGTCACAATTGCTGATGCATTGCTACTGGATTTATGTTGAAATACTAATTTTCCTTTAAACCTAAGGACTATCAGCTTTGGAATAAAGAATGTATTCTAAGATGGCGACAATTCTCATGTTTTGCTAAATTCTTTAGATTGTAACCAGGACTACAACTTGCTGTGCATCACGCACCAGAACCAATCATATGAAGAATTTCATGTTATATTATGCATTAACCCTTTCTTTTCCTTTCCTGTATAACTCTGTGTGACGTGAAATAAACTTAGTTCAGTGCTGCTAGCCGAGGCGATAACAGAGCATGAGCTGAGAAGTTTTGAAGCAGCTTGAGTCTGATTCATTTCTTAAAGTGACGGTGCACACACATGCTCTCACTAATTAGGATCTGACTGATTGACCCGTGCTGTCGAATTCGACCCTGACAGTAGTTCATGTCCCACCTCCCCCGCGCAGTTATTGGTGCAAAAAACGCACCAGGGAAGGTGGGAGGGGATACGAATTTTTACTGCGTTTGCCTCGTGGTATTCAATTGGAATCGAATACCTCGAACGGCCTGATATTCTATGGAATATGTATTTGATCGAACAGTGCTCGCTCATCTCTAATAGCGACTTGTTGTTGCTGGTTGGCAGAAGAGTGTAGCCTAAGTCGGAAGTACAGTTTACAGGCCTCCTGAAAATTAGTAGAAATTTTTCGGTCCCTTGAAAACCTGTCAGGCAAATTAATCTTAGGCTTCATAGGGACAAACTCCTGAGAAGCAGCATGAGACTGGGACTTTTCCTGCTTCTGGATTCTCACCGCCAAATCTTGGACCAACTGCGTCAAACTCTTCATCTCATCCACTAATGCTTGCATGGATTCCATAACTAATTCCAGCAACACCACAGAATAGAGTGTAAATTCTGCTTAGGGCTGGCTATTCTGTTAGGATAACTGATGCAGATCTGAGCCAATAGTGAGAACCAGAACTAGATGCACTGATCAAAATAGTTAATACGGTGCTGTCTGTCCAAAACCTCCCGTGCCGCATAAACTTCAACCCCATAATGGTGTTCACTATAGACCCACATGGTGGGGCTGGACTTGGCGGCACTGCTGAGCAGAGCGATACGGGTCGGGAAATGCCAAACACACAGCGCACCACAAATCACAGTAAACCAGACACTGGAAACTCTTATCAGCAGATGTTTCAGGTTGCAGTGTAGGTTCAGGGATCCAAAAGGCTGACACGAGTGGTCAGCAGGTGGCAGCAGAGAGTAAAAGTGTAGTCGTACAGTTCGGGTCATCAACAACAGGGCAACACAGTACAGAAGGAAATCCAAAGGGAACGTCAGGCTGGAGTGGTGGAGCAGTACAAAATCAGTATTGAGGAAGAAGAGGTCTAAAGGCAAGCCGGGGTAATATACAGGAGCAGGCACAGTACAAAAATCAGGAGGCAAAGGCAGGTTCAGAGGACAACGCAAGGGGTCAGAAACACAGGAAGTAAGATAACAGGAAGAATGCTTACTGCAAGGACTCAAGGTACAACTGAATAGTCTGCAGCAGTCTGGAACCACAGCCCTCCTTAACCCCTTAAGGACACAGCCCAAAAGTATGTTAAGGAAGAGGCCTATTTTTTCAAAATTGACATGTGTCACTTTAAATGGCAATAACTTTGAGACACTTTAACTTACACAAGTGATTTTGAGACTGTTTTCTCGTAACACATTATACTTCATGTTAGTCGTAAACACTAATCAATATTTTTGTATTTACTTATTAAAAAAATAGGAAATTTGATGGAAATTTGAAAAAAATTGCAATTTTCAAAATGTGAAATTCTCTGCTTTTCAGGCAGATAGTCATACCATCCAAATACACGAATAAATATTATCTCCCATATCTCTGCTTTATATTGGCATCATCTTTTGATTGTATTTTAATTTATTTTGGACGTTACAAGGCTTACAAGTTTAACAGCGATTTTCCAGATTTACAAGAAAATTCTCCAAACTCATATTTTAGGGACTGCTTCAGTTCTGAAAGGAATTATAAAGGCCTGTATAATAGAAACCCCCATAAATCACCCCATTTTCAAAACTGCACCCCTCAAATTATTCAAAAGAGCATTTGGGATGTTTGTTAACCCTTTAAGCTTTTCATAAGAATAAAAATAATATGGAGGTGAAATTTAGACATTTCATTTTTTTCACTAATACATTCATTTAGACCTAAAATTATCACATTCACAAAGGGTTAAACTAGAAAATGCATCTGACAGTTTATCACTCAATTTGTCCCGTGCACAGAAATACCCCACATGTGGGTGTAAACTGATTTTTGGGCACATGCCAGTGCATGGAAGGGAAGGAGCGACACAGGGAGTTTGAAAAGCAGATTTTGCTGGAATAGTTTTAATGCGTCATGTTCATTTGCAGAGCTCCTAGAATACCAAAACAATGGAAACCCCCCAAAAGTGACCCCATTTTAGAAACTACACCCCTCACAGAATTCAACAAGGGGTGTAGTGAGCATTTTCACCCTACAGCAGTTTCACAGATTTCACTAACATTGGAATGTGTCAATGAATAATTACTAAAATGTCCCTTTATCCCCAAAGTTTTCAGTTTCACAAGGGGTTAAAGGAGAAAAAGCCCCCCCCCCCCCCACAGGTTGTTACACAATTTCTCCTGAACACGGCAATACCCCATATGTGGCCATAATCTGCTGTATGGGAACATGGCGGGGCTCGGAATGGAAAGAGCGCTATTTGGCTTTTGGAGATTTAGATGTTTGGAATCTGGACACCATGTCATGTTTGTCATGAGCCTGTAAGGTACCAGAAAAGTGGAATTCCCAAAGAGTTACCCATTTTGAAAGCTGCACCCGTGAAAGAATTTACCAATGGGTGTTGTGAGTATTAGTATTGCAGGCAGGAATGCATGGCGGATGGTGAAAAGTGAATATGTAAGCTGTGCCGAGGGCATTGCAAACACCAAATTCCCTACTATGCCCCAATAACTCCTATGATTGGGGGAGTCACTCTGCGGGTCACTTTGGGGGTCACCTCTGGTGCCTTGCCTTGTAATCTGTAAATCTGGGGTGTCCCCTGATATACACTCACACAGTTTATATATTCCCTTCCTGCCACAGCCAGTTGTGTTCTAATGATTGGTGATTTTTTTTGTCTTCACATTGCTAGATGCTATATTTTTCTTAATTTTCTGGTGACGTGGCCATATAAGGGCTTGTTGTTTGCGGCATGAGATGTATTTTGTAATGACACCATTATTGGGTGCCTACAATTTATAGAATACATTTTATTAACTCTTTCTTGGTGGATTAAAAAAAACAAAAAAAAAAACAGCAATTCTGGCATTGCATTTTACCTTTTAAATTTTTCGCCATGCAGCGTACAGTATAAGTAACATATTATCTTTATTCTGCGGGTCGGTACGATTACGGCGATACCTCATTTATATTATATTTTTATGTGTTAGTCATTCTGCAGAACAAAACACATTTGGGGACATAAATCAATGATTTTTGCATCGCCATCTTCTGAGATGTGTAATGTTTTTATTTTTCGGTTTACAGAGTTGGTTGAGGGCTTATTTTTTGCAGAACATCCTGTGCTTTCCATTGGTACTGTTTTGGGGATGTATGGCTTTTTGATCACTTTTTTTTAGCATTTTTGTAAGGCAAAATGTGCAAAAAACTTTATTTTTGGTGTTTTTTTTCAGTTTTTTTTCCCCGACGTTCACTAAGCAGGTTAAATATTGTTTCACTTTTATTGTACACGTGGTTATGGACACGGCAATACCAAACATGTATTGTTTTAATTAATATTTTGTTATTTTTTATGTAATTCATTTTGTATAGAAAAAGGGAGTTTGTGGGGTTTTACAACTATTTTTGTTTTGTTTGTTTGTTTTACACACTTTATTATTATTATTATTTTTTTTTTAAAACCTTTTTTACATTTTTTTTATTTGTGCTGTAAGCACACTAGAACCAGCGATCAGAGAGGATCGCTGGTTCTATACTAACTATAGACTTGCAATACACGTGTATTGCAGTCTATAGAGGAAGCTAGCTATGCAGATGCATAGACTAGCTTCCTCTCGTCCCGGCATCAAAGGAGTTAACCCTCCATCGGAGCGAGCTCCGATGGGGGGAGGGATTAAGGAGCAGCGTGTAGCTGTAAATTACAGCTAACACAGACTCCTTACGCAGCCGGCAGCCTTCTTTATAGCCGGCAAACCCCTAGGGTGCCATGATCGCTATGGCACCTTAAGGGTTAAACAGCGGGGGGGGGGGTCGGTGCAATCACCGTCCCTGCTGCTACAGGGGGAGCCTGGCTGTCAGATACAGCCGGCCTCCCATGGAGATCACACAGGCTCTGCTTCTGAGCCCGTGCGTGATTTAGCGTTTAGAGGGTTAAATAGGCCCACCGCAAGACCAAAAAAACGGAAGTCCCCAGTCCGGGTCAGGAGGAGACCGGCAACCCCCAAACAATGCTGTGGAGGTTCCGGCCTGCCTCTCGAGACCTGGAACGATGGGACTCCAGAGTGAAGGAAGGAGAGGGCCTGCAGCCCCTGCACAGCACTGTGGAGGCTCCAGCCCTGCTCCTGACACTAAAAAGCACACTGTTCCTTCCCTTCTGAATCCTGAAGTGTGTCCAAGCAGAAGTATACACCCACATATACAACTTCTTTCTACCTGGGATAGCCTACTTAATAGTTTTAGGAATGCATGTCTCTGATGACACAAACTGGTCGCAACATGTTGGGCATCAAAATGGCATATTTCTTTAAAAATTAAAATTTTTACTTTGTACATAATTTTCGTGAAGCACTCAAGGGCTGAAAATGACACTATCGCTTGATAAATTCCTTGAGAGGTGTAGTATGTAAAATGGGGTCACTTTTTGGGGGTTTCCAATATTTTGATACTTTAGGGGCTCTGCAAATGCAAAATTTCACCTGAAAACTATTCCAGCAAAATCTGCCCTCCAAAAGACAAATAGTTCTCTTTCCATTCCAAGACCCATCATGTTCCCATACAGTAGTTTACAACCACATATGGGATATTGGCGTGTTCACGAGAAATTGTGTCACAAACCTTGTAGAGCTTTTACTCCTTTACCTGCTTGTGAAAATAAAGCAATTTGGACTAAATTGTAAAGCACCATGGAATTAATGGTGCTATATAAATAAATAAATAAATAAATAAATAAATAATAATAATAAATAAATAAATTGACAGTTTATTGGAAAAAAAGTTATTTTTTTATTCACATTGCAATGTCAATAAAATCTGTGATCGAGCTGTAGGGTCAAACTTTCCATTGTATCCCTTGATATGTTGTGTGCGGGTTGTAGTTTCCAAAATGGGTTCACTTTTGGGGGTTTCCATTGTATTACAAAATGGCACCTGAAAACTATTCCAGCCACATCTGCCCTCCAAAAGCCAAATAGCGCTCTTTCCATTCTAAACCCAACCATGTACCCATACAGCAGATTATGGCTGCATATGGTGTATTGCCATTTTCAGGAGCAATTGTTTAACAAGCTGTGGGATGGTTTTTTCTCCTTTAACCCCTTGTGGAAATGAAAACTTTGAGGATAAAGTGACATTTGAGTAATTTTTCATTTACACATCCCAATGTTAATAAAATCATCGTAAAGGCTGTGGGGTCAAAATGCTCATTATGCCCCTTGATAAATTCTTTTAGGGGTTTAGTTTCCAAAATGGGGTCATTAGGGGGGGGGGGGGGTTCTTTTGTATTGGTACTCTAGGAACTCTGCAAATGAGACATGGTACCTGAAAACTGTTCCAGCAAAATCTGCTTTTCAAATGCCCAGTGTCGCTACTTCCCTTCCATATGCTGCTGTGTGCCCAAATATCAGTTTACACCCACATGTGGGGTATTTCTGAGCTCTGGAGAAATTGCAAAATAAACTGTGAGATGCATTTTCAACCTTTTGTGAGTGTGTTAATTTTAGGGTTTTAATGAATGTATTATTAAAAAAAAAATGTTTAAATTTCCCCTTTAGATTAAAAATCTTTCCAAATGCTATTCTGAATTATTTGAGAGGTGCAGTTTTGAAAATAGGGTGATTCATGGAGGTTTCTAATATATAGGCTTTTATAATCTCCTTCAGAACTGAAAGGGTCCCTAAAAAAATAGTTTGGGAAATTTTCTTGTAAATCTAGAAAATCGCTATTAAACTTGTGAGCATTCTAATGTCCAATATAAATTACAAGAAGATTGAAAGATGATGCCAATATATAGCAGAGATATTACAGATAATATTTATTAATATCTTTTTTGCGATATGTGTTAGGAAATTGCTTTTATGACAATTCCCCAGTAGCTGATGGAAATCCTGGAGAAAGAGGCACAAGAGACAGTGAGCCCTAAGCTGAAACCCCCCACTGTCCCTTCCTCTTGCCGGTCCTATCCTAGGTAATAGGCGGCAACTTGGAGACGATCCCTTCCTATATACGTGACACACAAAATGCAGACAAGACGAGCAACAACAAGGGGAGGTCAGCTAGCCAGGGTTCGGTAACAGTCGAGCTATGCAGTGCCAAATCGAAGTCCAAGTGGATAGTCAATAGGAAAAGCCAAGGTCAGGATAAAGAATACAAATGACAGAAGAGCAAGAGAAAACACCAACAAGCACGAGGCAATAACAGGCACCAGTGTGAATGTGAGCCAAGACTAAATAGGGGAGGATGAACCTGCCCTGGACCTGACAGGAAGGCAGGCTGTCAATCACAGGGCAAGACCAAATTTAACTACTTCATGGCAGAGGCAGACAAGGGCAGAAGAAGGGTGTGGTGCAAATTCAGTTACAGAACTAGAGCCGTGTTCAAATAGTGCAACCAAAAACTCTAAGCAAGGAACTAAACTGCACACGCTTCCTGCACTGCGGCATGCGAGCAGAGGGTGGCGCAGTGAGATCAACAGGCAGAGATCTTACAATATGACTATCTGTCTCAAATATGCAAATCTATTCTCCAGGATGTAATTAGGAGAACAGTGCACTTTGTACGCAGCCCTCTAGAGGGCAGCATCCTTAACATCATGCATGACTCAGTTACAAAGTCTTTTTAATCATGATGTGGATTTAATTGCCAAATTAGTATTTCTATCCCAAAAGGGACAGATTCCCAGCTATGGACAGCGCTGTAACTGAGTCATGCATGATGTTAAGGATGCTGCCCTCTAGAGGGTGGCGTACACAGTGCACTGTTCTCCTAATTACATCCTGGAGAATAGATTTGCATATTTTTTTACCCAGAATCCCTAGTGGAGCAGGAATGACTTGTAAGTCTCCGTACTGCCTGTGTAGGCAAACACTCTCCCTGATGTGTACGATTATCCCCTGACCGTTATCTGTCTCAAAAGCAGAGTATTTTAGATATTGAAAATTGCAATTCTTTTTTTTTCCAAATTTCCTAATTTTTTTTTTTTAAATAAATAAATAAAAAAAGTTTATTAGTATTTACCACTAGCATGAAGTACAATGTGTCGCTAAAAACAGTCTCAAAATCACTTGTGTAAGTTAAAGTGCTTCAAAGTTATTGCCATATAAAGTGAAACATGTCAGTTTTGAAAAAGGGGTTTTCCGGGCAGAAAATCTTTTGTTTAAAAAAAGCCTGTTAGTGCTATTAATGGTTTAATAAGTACACCCTTACACCTTTGTCAGTGTTTGGAGAGATTTCTGGGTTTCTCTGGTTGTTGCTAGCATCCTCTGCCTTTGTTTACATAGTGTTAGTTAGTTCCATCGCACTCAGCCCCCCCTGTCACTCCATTATAAAACCCTCCATGTCTCACTAAGCCTAGAAATTCCGCCATTACTAGCCCCTCAACACGCTTCCCCAGTCTTCCAAGCCCTACGATCCCACCCATTACTTGACACTCCCACCCTCCTCCCTAGCTAACCTTATCCACCCACTACTAGCAGACAGGATGAGGGGAGGAGCCATTCTCCTGACAGAGGAAGGCTTGGTAAGTATTGATGGGAATAGGGGTGGGGGGAAGAGTAATGGTGACGTTCCATTTTGGAAGCTGTGAAACGGAACATAACCGGATTGTCAAAAAGTGTCCCTGGGGCTGTTACATGACCACTTCAGGGATATGGGTAATTCTGGATTTTTTTTTAAAAAAATGAAGTAAATTAGAAATTAGGCGTTTAGTTTATCCTGGACAATCCCTTTAGCAAACATTTGGGCTGCATCCCCAAGGGGTTAAAACTTCATTTTAAAACTATTGTTAAAAATGGGAAGGACATTTTACTTTCATTTAGCCTATTTAGCCCAAGCTGCTATAACGTTACTGCTTATTCTCTCTTTTTTTTTTTTTTTTTTTTTTTTTAACCCAACTGAACTCCAAAGTTTTGTTATATTTTTAGGCTTGGTTCATATCCGCATTCGGGAATTCCGTTCCTCTCTCTGCATGAAAAATGTGGAGAGAAAAATGCTGCAAGCAACACTTTTTTCTCTGCATTTCTTGTGCAGAAACCACATGGACTCCATGTGAACCTAGCCTTACTGTTCATAAACTCTTGTGGTTTAGTATTTCCCTTCATACACAGCTGGATTTTGTACGCTCTTCTCATTACTTTGTGTTTGTGTGCCTCTCGCACAGTAATACATTGCAGTGTCTGCAGTCTCCATGTTATTCATCTGGAGATAGACCTGCTTCTTGGAGTTGTCTTTTGTGATTGTGATTCTGCTCTTCAGTGAATCAGCATAATGAGTACCACCACTACCACCATATATTTGTCCAATCCATTCCAGTCCTTTCCCAGGAGCTTGTCTGATCCATTGTATCCAATAGCTGGTTAGCTCAAACCCAGAACATGTACAGGTCAGTGTGATCTGCTGTGAAGGTTTCACAAGTCCTTGTCCAGACTCCAGTAATGTCTGAGAGAGGACGCCTGTAATACAGAGAATATATTAGAAAGGAATATCATACACATGTAATAATAATATAAATGTGTGTTTCTAGTTTATCTTACATATTGGAGAAAGTAATAATAAGAGTATAAGAAGAGCCATGTCTGTATGATCAGTAATGAGATTATTGTGTGTAGTAATATCCTCTATGTCCTCTTATACTGAGAAAGTGTCCTGTGATATTTGCATACAGGGCTCCACCATGTGGTGAGATTATATAAAGACAGAGTGCACATAAACAAATGGCTAACAGAAGAGGTCAGAGAATTTTAGAATACAGTAGTAGCGATATAACAAGTACATCTCATGTAGGGATAAAGGGAATTGTCTAGAGGTTTTTGCCACAAACAAATCTTGGTGTTTCAGCTACGTCGGGCCCACATACTTCTTTTTGCAAAAGTGGATGTTTTAAAACATTATTGTGGTTGTATTTGTCATGATTTTTGCAGCTAATAATAATAATAAAAAAAAAATCTTTCAGATGTTATATAAATATCAGCAGCGAATTACGTCTAGCAAATAGTTCTGTTTTGTAGTTCGGTTATATTTTGCACTTGTCTGGCATTTTTTGGTTCATTTTTTTTTGTGCTGTAGCTTTTTCTAAATTGCAGAAAAAAAAACTGTTAGAGCAATGTGTGGCCAAAAACGTGCCACCAAATAAAAAAAAACTTGTCAGAAAGCTTGAATTATTTGTCATTTTTACAAGCACTAATAGAATTGCCACAAAAAAAGAGATGTGTAAAGGAAGCCTATCCTGTTACACTGTACGGCGGCAAAGCTCAATACTGGTGGAATACTATGTAACAGCAATAAGGACAATAAGATCATCATTTTCTGTTATGAAGGTGTCGGAGTCGTCAGGTATCTTACCCCTGGAATCTTACCCCAGGTATCTTACCCCAGTTAGATTGTATAGTCAGATTGTTACCGGTAGCAATCACACGGACACCTTGATGTTGTATGGTCCAGACAGAGCTCGGCGAAGTTCCACCCAGAAACTGTTTATTTTATCAGCTCAGATAAATAAAACATGTACATCAAAATATGTCTGACCATTGGTATCACCTTTAGCTACATGAATAACCATTTTGGGAAATAAAGCAAGAATACATGTCACTTTTGGGAAGAACAAATACTGTGGGTCTGTATAACCATCTTTGGGTTCTATGGGCTGGTCACATTGTATGAAAATGATAACATCTAATTTCCTAATGATACAAGAATGTTTTGTATCTCAGAACAGAACCATTCACACTGCTGTAACCTGTAATAGTGCAGCTGATGTTGGGTCTTAACCCCATAGAGACACAGCCCAAAAGCGACTTGAGGACCAGGCCTCTTTTTTCAAAACTGACATGTGTCACTTTAAATGGCAATAACTTTGAGACGCTTTAACTTACACAAGTGATTCTGAGAGTGTTTTTTCGTAACACGTACTTCATGTCAGTAGTAAATTTTCATCGATATATTTTGTCTTTAATTATGAAAAAATAGGAAATTTGTTAAAAATTTTGAAAAAAAATGCAGTTTTCAAACTTTGAAATTGCAAGCCTTTCAAATAGAAAGTCATACCACCCAATTTTTTTCATAAATATAATTAACCATGTCTCTCATTTATGTAGCAATCAAATTTTAATCACCCTTTCATTTTTTTTTCAGATATTATAAGGCTTACAAGTCAAGCAGTAATTTTCCAAATTTTCAAGAATATTTCCAAAACACATTTTTCAAGGGACCAGTTCAGTTCTGAAGGGAACTTGAAAGGCCTCTCTAATAAAACCCCCGAAAGTCACCCCATTCTAAAAACTGCACTCCTGAAAGAATCCAAAACAGCAGCTAGAAAATTTCTTAACCCTTTCAGCATTTCACAACAATTAAAACAAAATGGAGGTCAAATTTACATTTTTCAATTTCTATCACTAATATATTCATTTAGCCCTATAATTTACACATTTAGTAAGGGTTAAAAGAGGAAATGCACCCCACATTTGCACAAATGCACCCCACACAATTTCTCCCAAACACGAAAATACCCCATATGTGCTGGTACCATAATGTACGGGCACACAGTCGCTCTCAGAACGGATGGAGCACTAATTGGATTTTGTAGGCCAGATTTTGCTAAAATAAGTTTGCAGGCACCATGTCCCTTTTGCAGAGCCCCCAAGGTGCCAAAACAGTGGAAACCCTCAAAATGTCACCCCTTTTGGAAACTAGACCCTTTAAGAAATTTATCAAGGGGTACAGTGAGCACTTTGACCCTACAGGAGTTTCACAGAATTGGCCCAGCAAATGGGAAAATAACATTTTTTGCTATAAAATAATTGCTTTCACCCCAAATTTTGCATTTCTACAAGGGGTTAAAAGAGAAAATCCACCCCACAATTTGTTACGCATTTTCTCCCAACTACAGAAATGCCCCACATGTGGCTGTAAAGTGATGTATGGGCACACTGTAAGGTCCAGAACGGAAGGAGCGCTATAGGGATTTTGGAGGGCAAATTTAGCTGGAATCTGTTTCAGGCACCATGTTGCATTTGGAGAGCCCCTGAAGTGCCAGAACAGTAGACCCCCCCCTCCCCCAATGTCTTTATTGTACTCGAACACACTTATCGGCTTATGTTTGTCTGCTGTTGCTCCTCTTTCCCTCACTGCCACTGTTCATGTGGGATGTATTGTGCTCAACACATAAACATCTCTCCGATCTCTGTATTTCATCGCCATCAACTCTTCACAAGCATAAGAACAGGACTCCCCCTTTTGTATGCCCTTTCCCACTAGCTGCTGCGGAAAACCAATTTGTTTTTTGCACATGGTTCCACTTGCTCTTGTGCTTGCGCAATGCAAATGTCTAAATAGGGCCACACTTGAATAAAAGTTGTCATAATACAAGTGGTACCATTTGTGTAGCAGAGGCTGCATTATCTCCAACACTATTTTACTGCTGGTAGGAAAATTAGGGAGGCATCCTGGGGAATCAATTTTTTTATCTCATCCTCATCCTCATATCTTGCCCGTTTGGAAGAGATATATTGGCGAAAGCTAAGTCTGCTGTGAAAGCTAAGGAGGGATTCGTACAAAAAGACATTTTGCTCTGGAGTGTAAGGGTGCGTTCACACGGAGGAAAGTGGAGCGCAATCTGGCACGTATATACGTGCTGTCAGATTACGCGCTCAAAATGCTCACATTCATTTCAATGGGAGCTAGGAGCGTATCCGCCGCATTATATTGCGCCCGTGATTTTGCGGCCGCAAAATCATGGGCGCAAAATAACGCGGCATATACGCTTCTAACTCCCATTGAAATGAATGGGAGCATTTTGAGCGCGTAATCTGCCGACACGTGTATATAGACCCTGGTTTACCATCTTCTTAAACATACCAGCGTGCGCGGTTCTCCCTCAACGGACCTTTGGTCCCCTTTTCCTCTTCAGTATTTCCTCCGGTTCTCCGGTGACGGATTGAACTGCTGCCACTCTCACCCTAATACGATTTCAAGTGTTGTGACTGTTCACAACCTCATAAGGTGAGAGGCCATCTGCTCCACGTTAATACTTACCCAGTTTTTAATCATTTGTGGCTGTTTACGTGAAAAGGGCCCAGAGCGTCGATACTAATTATAGAGAAAATAGTCCAAAACATATTTGGGTAAAAAAATCACAATTTTGTTTTATGCAAAAATTTTATTTAAAAATATGTCAATTGTGCTTTCAATAAAAATTTTTTTGCTGTTTCGGACAATGTTACACCATAACCGTTACAATGATACCAAGAACTCCATATCGACAATGTGGGCCCTTTTCACATAAACAGCCACATTTGTGTACTCTCAAATACTACACTTAGTGCGCTCGGTGTCTTTGTTTTGCTTTATATTTCTTTATTACCAGTTTTTAACTGGTTAGGAGTATTTCGAGTATCAAGCCTCAATCAGTTGCTGAACTCTACCACTCCAGAGGACATCTTGAAGCTGCCAATATATTTGCGACACGTGTATATGTGCCAGATTGCGCTCCACTTTCCTCCGTGTGAACGCACCCTGGATGAAATAATTTATGACGAGTCTTAGTTTGAATAACCAATCATGGTTTGGATCATCATTTGGGGGGGGGGGCTGTGAATTGTCACTGAAGTGAAGGAACCTCATTATTTGTTCGTAACAAAGCTTGGGCATGACTGCAGAATATATTGGGGTTGACTGTGCGGGACTTTTTGACTAGAGATGAGTTTCATGTGTATAATAATATATGTGTATATGTTACAGGCAATGTATGAAAAGCAGGCATTCCAAAGAATGCCTGGCGTTTTTAGGTAATGTATGAAATGGGAGAATCGTTCCGTACTTTGCCTAGGCATTGTATAGAATGCCGAATGCTATTTAATATAAAAAACAAAAAACTTGAGTCTTCAGTAGTTGATGCCTTTTTTAATGGCTAACTAATAATGATGACAGACTTACAAGCTTTCGAAGCTCTGGGCTTCTTCCTCAGGTATATTTAAAAACAATTTCTGAAGAATGCATATTTATATTACATATACTGTACATACATATATTTATATTTATATGCACCATCATGATTAGTTAGCCATTAACCCCTTTCTTCATGATGCCACCATTAATTATTCTGTATAATGTACTGGCAAGCTGGAAAAAAATTCAGAATGGGGTGGATTTGAAGAAAAAAATGCTTTTCTGCGACTTTCTTAAGGGCTTCGGTTTTACGGTGTTCACTGTGCAGCCAAAATGACATGTCCCCTGTATTCTGTGTTTCGTTACGATGCCGGGGATACCAAATTTATATGGTTTTATTTACATTCTAACCCCTTAAAAAAATCCAAAACTGTGTTAAAAATTTTTTTTTCTAAAAGTCGCCATATTCCGACAGCCGTAACTTTTTTTATACGTCAGTGTACGGGGATGCATAGGGCGTCTTTTTTGCGGGTCCAGGTGTACTTTTTAGTTCTACCATTTTCGGGAAATGTTATTGCTTTGATCACTTTTTATTCAAATTTTTATCAGAATCAAAACAGTGAAAAAAACCTCAGTTTGGCACTTTTGACTATTTTTCCCTCTACAGCGTTTACCGTACAGGAAAAATATTTTTATATATTTGTAGAGCGGGCGATTTCGGACACAGGGATACCTAACATGTATGTGTTTCACAGTATTTAACTACTTTTATATGTGTTCTAGGGAAAGGGGGGTGATTTGAATTTTTAATACTTTTTAAAATTTTTATATATTTTTAACTTTTTTAAATTTTTTTTTTGCATTTATTAGATACTCTAGGGGTCTTGAACCCCAGGGAGTCTGATCACTAATGCAATGCATTACAATGCTAATGCATTGCAATAAATCATAATTTCTTTTGCAGGCTGCATAAACCAGCCTGCAAAAGAAAGAGACTGCAGACCAGCCAGGGAGCCAGAGCTTCTGAATCCCCTGTACACCACAATATATATATATATATATATATATATATATATATATATATATATATATATATATATATACCATTCCCCGGGACACCACCCAGCAGGAGCCCAAACATAGCCAGACCAACCAAGAGCCAGACCCTAAATGTCCTCTCCTTAGTTACTCCCACCAGAGCAACTCTCCCTCCCCCTAACAACCTATCGCTAAACCATCAAGCCCTGTCATGGCGGCCTCCCCTTAGGTTGCAACCCGGAACAGGATTACTTTTACTTCGCAGATGTAAAATGCTGTGTGTTTGACCACAGTGAGAGGCTAAAGCCCCATCTTGCGAATAACAAAAAGGAACATAGAACTTGAGACTCCAGTTTTAGTGATAGGCGATCTCAGTGGTGGGACCTCGCGCAATCAAACAATTATCACATATTCTGTGAACAGGTAATACATATCCATTGTAGGAAGACCTCTGTAAATCAGATTAGGCAGAGAATGTGGAGCAGATTTTAGTGTCGGACATGCAAGACTTGTTCATCCAAAACCATTGGTTCCCCCGTGGAGAGGCTGCATACAGACACCGGCGGTTTACTTTAAAACCCCATTCAAAATGCCGTCCCCTATGCAGTTTCCCCGAGGAATAGGACGAAGATCTGGTGGGCAGACACGGACGCTAGTGTGAACGCCCCCTAATGCTTGAGCGACATATTCAGTTGCATTCCACAATGGGCGTACACATTGGCAAACGCCAAAGGATGTTCCTTCCTCTCCACAATTACGTCAGCAGTATTTAGAGCAGGTAGGATATCCTATTAAAGGTGAATGTTTGTGAGTTTGTGGGTTTGTGTGTTTGGATGTTCGGATCTTTGTTCCTCAATCACAGCCAAACAGCTGAATGGATTTGGGTGAAATTTCACACACACCTACATATTTCCCACAAAAGTGCAATAGGCTACTTTAAATGTGGGTCACTCGCCCCAAATTGCCACCGTCACCCTCCAAACACCCCTCCTGGCTCAGCTGTAGAAGCTGGCATTCTGCCAGCGCTGCTCTGTCCACGCTCCTCCTATTGGTGCAGGGCAGGCTGTGGGCGGGCTATGGAGCCAGGGCTGCAGCACCATAGGTTGGGGGCTGAATGTGGGCATGCCGATTCACCAGGGAAACAGTGAGGAAGATGGCGGCCGCCCGCAGGGTCCCGGAGCCGTAGCTATACCACGTTGCCTACACACATCGTGGAGGAGAAGGCTGCTGCACCCCACACTACACATACAGGTCAGTGCAGAGCGGGAAGGGGGTGTCCCGGGGGGGGGGGGTTCCGGGGAGGAGAGGTACCGGGGGGGAGGAGCTGTCCCAAGATCGGTGTCCACAGGTCCCCAGCTTCAGTTCCCCCCCTACATCGTACCCGTGTAGTAGCGCTCACCTCCGCTCCTGTGTCTCCTCCGCTCCACACACTTCTCCTGCTGCCTGTCTGTGTCCTGTCTGAAGCACAGCGAGGTTCGGCGTCTGGTTGCTATGACGCCAGGCCTGCTCTGCTACATAAACGCCACAGGGACCAGCAGGAGCAGTGTGTGCAGGCAGCCAGCAGAGGGAGCAGAGGAGAGAGACAAAGGTGAGAGATACTACACGGGGGACAATGTAGGGGGTGGGGGCAGGGATGGGGGGCAAGACACTGGGGGCACATGAAGTGAACTGGGGCAAATAAGGGGGGACATGAAGCTGTGGGCAGATATGGGGGGACAAGATACTGGGGGCAGAGATGGGGGGACATGAAGCTGGGGGCAGAGATGGGGGGGAAGATACTGGGGGCAGAGATGGGGGGACAACATACTGGGGGAAGAGATGGGGGGACAACATACTGGGGACAGAGATGGGGGGACAACATACTGGGGGCCGAGATGGGGGGGGACAAGATACTGTGGGCAGAGATGGGGGGGGCAAGATACTGGGGGCAGGCTCACTCTGGCCACAAGTAGAGGGGCGTTGGGGCCCACGGGCCGCGCTGCAGGTGGTTTACGCAGGCATCAGGGGGCCGCCGACGAAGTCGCGGGTTATAGCTAGTATTTTATATAGTTCTGATCTGGGGACCCCCCAAACGGAATACCAAATGCATTGGCAAATGGTGAGCAGTGAAAGCAGAGAAAGAGTCATGTGTAGGAAAGTACTTCATGAAGTGCTTTTAGGTCTACATGTTCCTTGCGGACACCGCACGGAAAACACACGGACCCCATTATAGTCTATAGGATCTGTGTGCTTTCATAAGCTCAATGAACGCTGGCCAATGCATTCAGTATTCCATTCGGGGAGTCCCCAGATGTGAACCAGGCCTTAGAGGGAGTGTAATACCAATGTAGTTGAGTTTTGAAAATTGCCTATTTATGGGATACATTTCTAAGTATGTTAAAGCTATTTAATATGCGTAATTGCCTTTAGGTTTGAGACATTTTCTTTCCAAGAGCCATTTCCCATTCTTCCATAGATGGAGTGATATCAATTTAGAGTTTAAAGTCAGACATTGCTTTTCAACCAGGCTTCAACAGATTTTTTTTTTTTTTTTTAATAAAACTCATGAAACATGCCTGGACAGAATTGATCGTTCCCTTAACTTAATATATTGTTGCACAATCTTTTGAGGCAATCTCTGCAATCCAACGATTCCTGTGATTGTCAATGAGACTTCTGCACCTCTGAACAGGTATATTGGCCCAATCCTCATGAGCAAACTGCTCCAGTTGTCTCGGGTTTGAAGGGGGCCTTTTCCAGATGGCACGTTTCAGCTCCTTCCAAAGATGCTTATTAGGATTTAGGTCAGGGCTCATAGAAGGCCACTTCAGAATAGTCCAATGTTTTCCTCTTAGCCTTTCTTGGGTGTTTTTAGCTGTGTTTTGGGTCATTATCCTGCTACAAGGCCTTTTTGAACGTAATCTACTTTTTAAGAAAATTTTTCATAACCCTACCTCAGATGCCATGTTCTTTCCATCTTCAGAAGAACAAACCACCTTTCAGATTTTACAGGAATTATCTGAAGAGTCCCAAGAGACCAGTATTGGTAAGTTTCCACAATCCTTAGTGTCTCCATCTAAGAAATCCCCCCCTTTGTTTTTATCTACAACATTGAGACATGTGTAAATATTGTCAGTATGGAATTGAAAAAGATATCATCAACAGTAAATAATAACTTTACTAGAGACCAATGTCAGGCTATACAACAACTACCATCCAAGCCATTGCTTAAATTCAACACTAAGCTGTCTACTCTTTTCCAGGCGGCTGTGGAAATTGGTATTTTATCCCCAAAACAATATACCTACCTTTATCCGGAATATCCGTATGTCATGACCTATTGTCTCAGGTAACAACAGCTTTTGCGAGACATTATGCAAATATATCAATTTTTAATTCAAACCTTTAGTTCAGACGCTTCCTTCATACATCAAGGACATTTCAGATTTTTTATTGAAGATCAATGGTATAAACTTAGAATCTGATATGGTTCTTGTAACCTGCTATGTAGAATCTTTCTACACATCTATTGGCCACAGTGATGGATTGGAAGCAGTACAGGCATTCCTGTTGATGTCTACCATCCATGAACCCCTGGGTGAGTTTATCCATGAGCTTTTTTCCTTTGCCTTATCACATAATTTTTTCATGTTTAAAGAATGTTTTTATTTGCAACTCCAAGGTACTGCAATGGGAGCGTCTTGTGTGCCCTCATATGCAAACCTATTTTTGGGGTTATGGGAGTGCTCCATCTTCTTCACTGAACCTCTCCCCATGATCGAACAGGTCCAATTTTTGGGGAGGTTCATTGATGATATTTTCATGATTTGGCAGGGCACTACTGAAGATCTTGTATCCTTCATGGATAATATGAACAAAAACAATAAAAATATTTCACTTACCTACAGGTACAGCTACTCAGAGGTTGCCTTTTTGGATGTGAAGGTGAGGGTCGCGGCAGACGGTACAATAGAAACTTATCTCTTTCATAAAGAAACTACTACTAATTCACTACTTCATTTCAAATCTTCCCACCCCAGAAAGTTGGTCAACAGTATACCTGTGGGACAGTTTTTAAGGACCAGAAGAACTTGTTCAACAGAAGATTCGTTTATTAAGGCATCATGCGACTTGGTTCAGCGTTTTCGAGAACGTGGTTACCATGAACACTGGATCCAAGAAGGTTTCAAAAGAACACTAACCACTAATTGAAGCGTAGCTTTGAAGGGTCGGATGAAACAGCCACATCTCCATTCTCCTGTTCGGTTCATTACTACATATACATTTAGGAGATACAAAATGTGCCGTATTTTATGGAAATTTTGGGGTATATTGTCTCATGATCTGGTTTTATGGAACTATGTTAGTCCCCAGCCAACAATTACATACAGGAGATCGTGTAATTTAAGAGACAATCTTGTATGCAGCCACTATGTGGCTGATTGCCAACCACGCATTTTTGAAACACAGGGCCTCAAATGGGGATGCAGACTGTGTGGAGATTGCATAGCTTGCCCTAACATCGACCTAAGTACCGAATTTTGGAACTCTGATGAATCTGATAAATTGTTTATCCTCAGGCGTAATTTATTTTGCTGTTTGCCCCTGCAGATTAATATACATGGGTTGAACAACTCGAGAGCTGAGGAGACGTGTCAGGGAACACGTGATCAGAATCCAAAATGCAAAAGACTCCACAGATGTACAGTCCTTGAAGACACTCCCCAAACACTTCAAATTATTTCATGAATCTGACGCATCCCTTCTACATGTACATGTAATGGATTGGGTGGTAGTTGGACCAAGATCAGGTAACTGGCGTCAACAGTTGGCGAAAAAAGAATGTTGTTGGATATTCATCCTGGATACCATTCATCCTAAAGGTCTGAATGAAAATTTAAGTTTTGTTTCTTTCTTATAATTTTCTGATTTAATTTATTTTATATATTTTTTATTTTATTTGACTCCATTATTTTCATTATCATAATTTTTTCTTCATCATTAATATTATTTTTTTTCCCCACCAGCTCATTCATCTCGATTATAGGGTCTCAGTCTCCATTGCATTTCTTGGCTCGTGTTTTTATTTCTATTTTTTATGTTGTCTCATGTTTGTGTTTTTTGTTTAGTATTTTTCAGCTATATATTTGGGATCCTTTGGTTGTAACCAATGCCTTTGACCTTGCACATTTGCCTTGCACATTACTTTTCATCTGAAGATTCCTGTGAATGTTTTTAAAGAAAATATATATATATATTTTTTTTTTCGTTTTCTTTTATCACCATCACTGCACACCGGGAACTTTTTTAATTTTTTCATTTTTATTTTTATTCCAAGAATTTTTTATTATTCATATATGTATATATGTATATTACGACTTTTGCACATCTCTTGTGGCCCTTTTATTTGTGCTTGGTCACCATACATTCACTGTCGTTTGTAACATGCAATTTTTTGTGATGTTTGGAACATGTTATTTGGTTTTTTTAAAGTTGTGTTATTCAAATACTATCATGTATGTGCTAGATTTTAACATTGTTATTTACATTTAAATTGGTGTTAAATGCACTTTTTCTATTTATTAGCATTAATATCAGGCTTTATTATGTCCTCTTTTTGTTACTTTTTGTAGAAACACACTATGAAGCTGTGCAACTTTTGTTGTCTTTTATATGTGATATGTTTTACTTCCATATTAATAGCTATCACTATGATGTTCAACACTTCTAATGCTATTTGGTTTATTTACACGTGAAATCCCCAGCATTAGCAATAACATGCATGTAAGATAAGATAAGATAATCCTTTAATAGTCCCAGCGTGTTACAGCAGCATAGTAATACAGATACAGGATAATACAGAGTAATATATTACAGACGTAGACACAGATAAGCTGAGAAGAGAAGATATACTAGGAGTCCATGGCAGCTAAGGAAAAACAGAAGAGAAAGAGGAAGACCTCATGGTCATCGTCATAATCATTTAGTTCTCTGTGCGGAGTGATCTTCGTTTGGTCTGATGTAGATTATACAGCCTGGTCGCGGTTGGAAGGAAGGACCTGCGATAGCGCTCCTTCTCACACTTGGGGTGAAGCAGACGGTTGCTTACAGTGCTGCCAAGTCCCATCAAGGTCCCATACATGGGGTGGGATTTGTTCTCCCGCATGGAGGTCACCACAGACAGTATCCTTCTGTCACCCACCACCTGTACTGGGTCCAAGGGGCTCCCCAGGACAGAGCTGGCCCTCCTGATCAGCCTGTCAAGTCTATTTCTGTCCCTGGTTGATATACTGCTCCCCCAGCAGGACACACCGAAAAAGATGGCTGAGGCAACCACAGAGTTGAAGAAGGCCCTAAGAAGTGTCCCCCGGACTCCGAAGGCCCTCAGCCTCCTGAGCAGGTAGAGTCTGCTGTGGCCCTTTTTGTGCAGCGCCTCCAGGTGATCAGCCCAGTCTAGTTTATTGTTGAGGAGCACGCCCAGGTACTTATAGGTCCTGACTATCTCAATACATGTTCCTTGGATCTCCACCGGGGTCGGAGCACCTCTCCGTTTACTAAAGTCCACCACCATCTCCTTGGTCTTCCCAGCATTAATCCTGAGCTGGTTCTGCTGGCACCATTCAACAAAATCCCGGTTTAAGTCTCTGTATTCCCTATCGTCGCCATCAGTGATAAGGCCGACTATAGCAGAGTCATCAGAGTATTTCTGTAAGTAACAGCTGGAGGAGTTGTGCCTGAAGTCAGCAGTGTACAGTGTGAAGAGGAATGGGGCAAGAACTGTACCTTGTGGTGCCTCCGTACTACAGATCACAGTGTTGGACACACAGTCCTGAGCTCTCACATACTGAGGGCGGTTTGTCAGGTAGTCTAGGATCCAGTTGGACAGGTGATGGTCCACACCACCAAGGTTCAGCTTCTCCCTCAGTAGCCCTGGCTGAATGGTGTTGAAAGCACTAGAGAAATCAAAGAACATTATTCTCACAGTGTTCCCGGGTTTCTCCAGGTGAGAGAGAGCTCTATGAAGAAGGTGGATGATGGCATCATCTACCCCAATGCCTGGCCGGTAGGAAAACTGGAGGGGGTCCAGAGCGGAGCTCACTAGGGGGCGTAGGTGTGTCAGGACCAGTCTCTCTAGGACCTTCATCAGGTGTGATGTCAGTGCTACTGGTCGGTAGTCATTGTAGCCCATCGGGTTGGGTTTCTTTGGGACTGGTACCACGTAAGATGTTTTCCACAGTTGAGGTACTACTCCCAGCTTCAGGCTCATATTGTACATGTGCGTGATAATGCCACCCAGCTGGTCACTGCACATTTTAAGAACTCTTGCGCTTATACCATCAGGTCCCCCCGCTTTGTTTGCTCTAATATTCTTCATTTCCTTACACACCTGAGACTCCTGCAGGATCAGATAGTCAGATTGCAGTTGACCGCAGTTCGGTGGGAGTTGGGTCTTGGTGTGTGAGGGGAGGGCGGTTGGCTGACATGCTGGTGGAGGGAGCATTTGCTTGGAGTCGAATCTATTGAAGAATAGATTAAGCTCGTTAAGCCACTTCCTGTCCCCTGCTGTTCGATGCCCTGTCTTTTGCTTGTGTCCTGATATTGCCTTAAGGCTGTCCCACACCTCAGAGATTCTACCCTCCCCCATCTGTAGCTCCATCTTCCGCCTGTAGTTGGCTTTCCCTTCTCTGATCAATTGTCATAGCTGTTTCTGAACCGCCCCCAGGCCATTTTTGTCCCCAGACCTAAAAATTCTCTTTTTTTCCTTGAGGAGAGTTTTAATCTCAGAGTTGATCCATGGTTTGTTATTGGAGAAACACCTCACCTTTCTAGTTGGTACCGTGCTGTCCACGCAGAAATTAATGTAGTCCATTATGCAATGTGTGAGTCCCTCAATGTCCTCTGGAAATGAGTCTTGAAACACTTCCCATAAAGTTATATCAAAGCAGTCCCTTAGAGACTCGACACTTCCCTCTGACCAAATCTTCACTGTACGGGTAACTGCCGGTTCTCTGCGCACCAGTGGAATGTATGTGGGTCGCAGATGTACCAGGTTGTGATCTGATCTGCCTAGGGGTGGTAGGGCAGATGAGTTATATGCATCCCTTACATTAGCAAAGAGCAAGTCCAGTGTTTTGTTGTCTCTTGTATGGCAGGTTACATACTGTGTGAAGCCTGGTAGAGTGGATGCTGAGACATGGTTGAAGTCTCCAGACACTAGGAGCAGGACATGGGGGTGAGATGATTGCAGCTCACTCACAACAGCATGGAGGACTTCACAGGCAGCGTCAGCTTTAGCAGAGGGGGGGACATATGCAGCTAGTACGATAACATGTGATAGTTCCCTTGGCAGGTAAAAAGGTCTCATGCTCACGGCTAGCAGTTCAATATCCTTTCCACACAATTGTTTTTTAACCACAATATGTCCTGGATTACACCATCTCTCATTGACAAATATTGAAATCCCTCCGCCTATTCGCTTACCGCTCTCCAGTGTTCTGTCCGCCCGAAGAAGTTTGAAGCCCTCCACGGAGGCAAGTATGTCCGGAGTGATTTCAGTAAGCCAAGTCTCTGTAAACAGCATCATACTGCACTCACGAAACTCCTGTTGATGTCTGGTCAGTGCTGTCAGTTCATCCATCTTATTCACAATTGATCTCACATTCCCCATAATGATGGATGGGATCACATGCTTTTTGCGTTTTTTTCCTTCGCGTCTCAGTATGCCGGCTCGTTTTCCGCGTTTTCTAAGTTTCCTTATTAGTTCGTGGGGGATGGTAAGAGCATGCTTGCCCTGTAGCTTGTCCTGCAGCATGCTTCTAAGGTGTAATAGTGTCTCCTTAGTGTAAACCAGTCTTCCTTGTCTGTGTGGAGGCATGCTTCAGACAAAAAGGCTCAAAAAGGATTTCTTTATAAGAGTTTCTGCATCAAATTCCAGCCCATGGTAAGTTCTTATACTAATACTCCTTATAGTAATAGAAAAAAGTTAAGAAAAAAGGACGGGATAGAGAAAGATCAGTTTAGTTTTCAGCAGCTGTAAACACATGCAGCCACACACTAGGCAGGCGCAGATTACACCGGTGCTTCCCTATTGCATTCACAATTCTCTCTCTCCTTTTGATTGTATTATCGTGGAAGGACGTTTTTGAATGTATACATGCGTGGATACCGCTATATAACCTTATTATATTGAGCCGGACTCACTTGTAACACATGAATCAGCTCACGAGTCGGTGTTCTATATTGGTCACATTCTCGTGCCGTTGCTTTAATTGCACGCATGCATCGTCAGCACCATCTGAGTTTATCATGTGAGGTTTGTACACCTATCACGATGCTGCTTCTCAGTTGCATCATGATTATTTCCCAGTGGTTCTCCTATATATATCTTGATCTATCACTCTGAGCCTTATCCCCCGGCGAAGCCGTAATGGCGAAATGCACGACAGGGTGCATTTGTTCATGTTAAGGAGATTTCTTTGATTCTCTTGGGCTTATTTTGTGCGGCTGCGACGTTGATAGTACTGGGAAGGCAGGGGTGTGGAGGAGCAATGGTTTTGCGATTTGCATTATATTGGTTGGTTGGTTTGTTTGCGTTTGTTGTTTTGCATGTGCTGAGCCTTGTCTGATGTGGCTGATGTGAGCCTTGTCTATGTTCCTGAGGCGATTTTGGCAGGATGCAAGGTCGGTGGAGTGCCTGAATAAAGCATACATTAAAGTTAACTGTGCAATAAGTCTATTCATGGAGCGTAATGGAATGGTTGGAGGCGAGACAGTGTGCATTTAAATGTGGTGGGTATCAATATGTGGCTTCTGGGATTGCAGAGTGGAATTGAGATGGGGGGTGTGGTGGGATGCTCGCCGGTAAAATTTCACCGGCATGTGTCGTGGTGGTGGGGTCCTCAAAGCTGATGGGGTATGGAAATGGTTGTAGCGGGGGGCACCGCAGTAGGGGCTGGACTTCCCAGGCCATTTAGTAATTTTGGAAGGTTTGGGTTTTTCGTTGGATTCGAAGGAAGGCTGGTGGAACAACTGGGGATAATATTCCTGGAGCTAAGTAATATGGAGATAGTCACTTGTGACAGGTTTTCGGGCTTCGAGGTCCTCCTTAGTTTGGCACCAGGGTATACTGCTTACATTCAGGTGATAGACACATATAGTATCTAGAGATGAGCGAACAGTGTTCTATCGAACTCATGTTCGATCGGATATTAGGCTGTTCGGCATGTTCGAATCGAATCGAACACCGCGTGGTAAAGTGCGCCATTACTCGATTCCCCTCCCACCTTCCCTGGTGCCTTTTTTGCTCCAATAACAGCGCAGGGTAGGTGGGACAGGAACTACGACACCGGTGACGTTGAAAAAAGTAGGCAAAACCCATTGGCTGCCGAAAACATGTGACCTCTAATTTAAAAGAACAGCGACGCCCAGGTTCGCGTCATTCTGAGCTTGCAATTCACCGGGGACGGAGGTTTCCATCCAGTTAGCTAGGGCTTAGATTCTGGGTAGGCAGGGACAGGCTAGGATAGGAAGGAGAAGACAACCAACAGCTCTTATAAGAGCTAAATTCCAGGGAGAAGCTTGTCAGTGTAACGTGGCACTGACAGGCTCAATCGCCGCAACCCAGCTTTCCGCGGATCCTGAATGGAATACACTGACAGTGTATTCCCGTATACCCGATATATACCCCGATACCCGTTCCAACGGTGTGCCCCCCCACCTTCACCCCAGAAATACCCTGCAAGTCCCCTAGCAATAGAATTGGGGCTATATACACCCACTATTTTTGCTACTGCCATATAGTGCCATTGTCTCACTGGGAATTCAAAGAATATATTGGGGTTACATATCACTTCAATTCCAGGGAGAAGCTTGTCAGTGTAACGTGGCACTGACGGGCTCAATCGCCGCAACCCAGCTTTCCCAGGATCCTGAATGGAACACACTGACAGTGTATTCCCGTATACCCCATATATACACCCCAAATCCCCGTTCCAACGGTGTGCCCCCCCACCTTCACCTCAGAAATACCCTGCAAGTCCCCTAGCAATAGAATTGGGGCTATATACACCCACAATTTTTGCTACTGCCATATAGTGCCAGTTTCTGACTGGTAATTCAAAGAATATATTGGGGTAACATGCACCCACAATTTTTGCTACTGGTATATAGTGCCATTGTCTGACTGGGAATTCAAAGAATATATTGGGGTTACAAATACCCTCATTTCTTGCTACTGGTATATAGTGCCATTGTCTGACTGGGAATTCAAAGAATATATTGGGGTTACAAATACCCTCATTTCTTGCTACTGGTATATAGTGCCATTGTCTGACTGGGAATTCAAAGAATATATTGGGGTTACAAATACCCTCATTTCTTGCTACTGCCATATAGTGCCAGTTTCTGACTGGTAATTCAAAGAATATATTGGGGTAACGTGCACCCACAATTTTTGCTACTGGTATATAGTGCCATTGTCTGACTGGGAATTCAAAGAATATATTGGGGTTACAAATACCCTCATTTCTTGCTACTGGTATATAGTGCCATTGTCTGACTGGGAATTCAAAGAATATATTGGGGTTACAAATACCCTCATTTCTTGCTACTGCCATATAGTGCCAGTTTCTGACTGGTAATTCAAAGAATATATTGGGGTAACGTGCACCCACAATTTTTGCTACTGGTATATAGTGCCATTGTCTGACTGGGAATTCAAAGAATATATTGGGGTTACAAATACCCTCATTTCTTGCTACTGCCATATAGTGCCAGTTTCTGACTGGTAATTCAAAGAATATATTGGGGTTACGTGCACCCACAATTTTTGCTACTGGTATATAGTGCCAATTTCTAACTGGGAATTCAAAATGCGCAAGGCTCCCGGAAAGGGACGTGGACAAGGCCGTGGGCGAGGTCGGGGGAATGGTTCTGGGGAGCAAGGTAGCAGTGAAGCCACAGGGCGTCCTGTGCCTACTCCTGTGGGGCAGCAAGCATTGCGCCACTCCACAGTGCCAGGGTTGCTTGCCACATTAACTAAACTGCAGGGTACAAACCTTAGTAGGCCCGAGAACCAGGAATAGGTCTTGCAATGGCTGTCAGAGAACGCTTACAGCACATTGTCCAGCAGCCAGTCAGACTCTGCCTCCTCTCCTCCTATTACCCAACAGTCTTGTCCTCCTTCCTCCCAAAATTCCCAAGCTTCACAGAACAATAACCCCAACTGTCCCTGCTCCCCAGAGCTGTTCTCCGCTCCTTTCATTGTCCCTCAACCTGCCCCTCCACGTCACGATTCCACGAACCTAACAGAGGAGCATCTGTGTCCAGATGCTGAAACACTAGAGTCTCCTCCATCTCCGTTCGATTTGGTGGTGGATGACCAGCAACCCACCCTCATCGACGATGATGTGACGCAGTTGCCGTCAGGGCATCCAGTTGACCGGCGCATTGTGCGGGAGGAGGAGATGAGACAGGAGTTGGAAGAGGAAGTGGTGGATGATGAGGACACTGACCCGACCTGGACAGGGGGGATGTCAAGCGGGGAAAGTAGTGTGGATGTTGAGGCAGGTGCAGCACCAAAAAGGGTAGCTAGAGGCAGAGGCAGAGGTCAGCAGCTTAGGCGAAGCCAGGCCACACCCGGAATCTCCCAAGATGTTCCAGTTCGTACCCAGCCCCGAAAAACTCCCACCTCGAGGGCACGTTTCTCGAAGGTGTGGAGATTTTTCAAGGAATGCGCCGAGGACAGATATAGTGTTGTCTGCACAATTTGCCTCTCGAAATTGATTAGGGGCTCTGAGAAGAGCAACCTGTCCACCACTTCAATGCGCCGTCATTTGGAATCCAAGCACTGGAATCAGTGACAGGCAGCAACGGCAGGACAAAGGCCGCCTGCCATTCACGCCCCTGCCACTGCCTCTGCCTGTGCCACTGCCACTGCTGACTGTGCTGGCGATGCACTCCAGAGGACGAGCCAGGACACCACTTCATCTGCCTCCGCCACTTTGTTGACTTCTTCCTCATCCTCCCCTGTTCCTGTCTTATCTCCTTCTCCTGCACCATCAAAGGCACCATCAGGCGCTTCTTTACAACAACCCACCATCTCTCAGACATTGGAGCGGTGGCAGAAATACACTGCTAACCACCCACACGCGCAAGCCTTGAACGCCAACATCGCTAAACTGCTGGCCCAGGAGATGTTGGCGTTCCGGCTTGTTGAAACTCCCGCCTTCCTGGACCTGATGGCAACTGCGGCACCTCGCTATGCCGTCCCTAGCCGTCACTACTTCTCCCGGTGTGCCGTCCCCGCCTTGCACCAGCACGTGTCACTCAACATCAGGCGGGCCCTTAGTTCCGCGCTTTGCACAAAGGTCCACTTGACCACCGACACGTGGACAAGTGCATGCGGACAGGGACGCTACATTTCACTGACGGCACACTGGGTGAATGTAGTTGAGGCTGGGACTGCTTCCCAAACTGGCCCGGTGTACCTCGTCTCCCTGCCTAACATTCCTTGTAGGGACACGAGAAGAACACCCCCCTCCTCCTCCTCCTCCACCGCCTCCTCCTCCGCCACCGCCTCCTCCTCCGCTGTTAGATTGACCCCAGCTACGAGTTGGAAACGTTGCAGCACTGGCGTTGGTAGACGTCAGCAGGCTGTGCTGAAGCTGATCAGCTTGGGGGACAGACAGCACACTGCCTCCGAGGTGAGGGATGCCCTCCTCGATGAGACGGCAATATGGTTTGAGCCGCTGCACCTGGGCCCAGGCATGGTCGTTTGTGATAACGGCCGGAACCTGGTAGCAGCTCTGGAGCTTGCCGGACTCCAACATGTTCCATGCCTGGCCCACGTCTTCAACCTAGTGGTGCAACGTTTCCTAAAGAGCTACCCCAATGTTCCAGAGCTACTGGTGAAAGTGCGGCGCATGTGCGCCCACTTTCGCAAGTCGACAGTAGCCGCTGCTAGCTTAAAATCTCTCCAGCAACGCCTGCATGTGCCACAACACCGGCTTTTGTGCGACGTCCCCACACGCTGGAACTCAACGTTTCAGATGTTGAATAGAGTGGTTGAGCAGCAGAGACCTTTGATGGAATACCAGCTACAAAACCCTAGGGTGCCACAAAGTCAGCTGCCTCAGTTTCACATCCATGAGTGGCCATGGATGAGAGACCTTTGTGACATCCTACGGGTGTTTGAGGAGTCCACAAGGAGGGTGAGCTCTGAGGATGCGATGGTGAGCCTTACAATCCCGCTCTTGTGTGTTCTGAGAGAATCCCTGATTGACATCAGGGATAACTCAGATCACACAGAGGAGTCAGGGATAGCATCCGATCCGTCACAGCTGGAGAGTAGGTCCACACATCTGTCCGCTTCATCGCGTTTAATGGAGGAGGAGGAGGGGGAGGAGGAAGAAGAGTTGTCCGATGATGTGATGGTGATACAGGAGGCTTCCGGGCAACTTCGAATCGTCCCATTGTTGCAGCGCGGATGGGTAGACATGGAGGATGAGGAGGAAATGGAGATTGAACTTTCCGGTGGGGCCAGAGGAGTCATGCCAACTAACACTGTGGCAGACATGGCTGAGTTCATGTTGGGGTGCTTTACAACCGACAAGCGTATTGTCAAAATCATGGAGGACAACCAGTACTGGATCTTTGCTATCCTTGACCCCCGGTATAAAAACAACATCTCGTCTTTTATTCCGGTAGAGGGGAGGGCCAATCGCATCAATGCTTGCCACAGGCAATTGGTGCAGAATATGATGGAGATGTTTCCAGCATGTGACGTTGGCGGCAGGGAGGGCAGTTCCTCCAGTAGGCGACCAAGTTCTCACCGGTCCACACAAACGAGGGGCACACTGTCTAAGGTCTGGGACACCTTGATGGCACCCCCTCGCCAAAGTGCCGCCACGGAGGGTCCTAGTGTCACCAGGCGTGAGAAGTATAGGCGCATGTTGCGGGAATACCTTTCCGACCACAGCCCTGTCCTCTCTGACCCCTCTGCGCCCTACACGTACTGGGTGTCGAAGTTGGACCTGTGGCTTGAACTTGCCCTATATGCCTTGGAGGTGCTGTCCTGTCCTGCCGCCAGCGTCCTATCTGAGAGGGTGTTCAGTGCAGCCGGTGGCATCATCACTGACAAGCGCACCCGTCTGTCAGCTGAGAGTGCCGACCGGCTCACTTTGATAAAAATGAACCACCACTGGATAGAGCCTTCATTTTTGTGCCCACCTGTGTAAAGCACCCCAACATGAAACTCCATGTCTGTACTCAACCTCTCCAATTCCTCCGCATCCTCATACTCATCCACCATAAGCGTTGCACAATTCTGCTAATACTAGGCTCCCTCCACCCTGATTTCCCCCAACTCTGCTGGTTAGAGGCTCCCTCCACCCTGATTTCCACCAACTCTGCTGGTTAGAGGCTCCCTCCACCCTGCTTTCCCACAACTCTGCTGGTTAGAGGCTCCCTCCACCCTGCTTTCCCACAACTCTGCTGGTTAGAGGCTCCCTCCACCCTGATTTCCACCAACTCTGCTGGTTAGAGGCTCCCTCCACCCTGCTTTCCCACAACTCTGCTGGTTAGAGGCTCCCTCCACCCTGATTTCCACCAACTCTGCTGGTTAGAGGCTCCCTCCACCCTGCTTTCCCACAAGTCTGCTGGTTAGAGGCTCCCTCCACCATGAATTGGTCCAAACTGGGCTGTTTAGAGGCTCCCTCCACCATGAATTGGTCCAAACTGGGGTTTTAGAGGCTCCCTCCACCATGAATTGGTCCAAAATGGGTTTTTTAGAGACTCCCTCCACCATGAATTTGCCCAAACTGGGCTGGTTAGAGGCTCCCTCCACCATTAATTGGTCCAAACTGGGCTGGTTAGAGGCTCCCTCCACCATGAATTTGCCCAAACTGGGCTGTTTAGAGGCTCCCTCCATCATGAATTGGTCCAAACTGGGCTGGTTAGAGGCTCCCTCCACCATGAATTGGTACGAACTGGGTTTTTTAGAGGCTCCCTCCACCATGAATTGGTCCAAACTGGGCTGGTTAGAGGCTCCCTCCACCATGAATTTGCCCAAACTGGGCTGGTTAGAGGCTCCCTCCACCATGAATTGGTCCAAACTGGGCTGGTTAGAGGCTCCCTCCACCATGAATTTGCCCAAACTGGGCTGGTTAGAGGCTCCCTCCACCATGAATTTGCCCAAACTGGGCTGTTTAGAGGTTCCCTCCATCATGAATTGGTCCAAACTGGGGTTTTAGAGGCTCCCTCCACCATGAATTGGTCCAAACTGGGTTTTTTAGAGGCTCCCTCCACCATTAATTGGTTCAAACTGGGCTGGTTAGAGGCTCCCTCCACCATGAATTTCCCAAAACTTGGCTGTTTAGAGGCTCCCTCCACCATTAATTGGTCCAAACTGGGCTGGTTAGAGGCTCCCTCCACCATGAATTTGCCCAAACTGGGCTGTTTAGAGGCTCCCTCCATTATGAATTGGTCCAAACTGGGGTTTTAGAGGCTCCCTCCACCATGAATCGGTCCAAACTGGGTTTTTTAGAGGCTCCCTCCACCATGAATTTGCCCAAACTGGGCTGTTTAGAGGCTCCCTCCACCATTAATTGGTCCAAACTGGGCTGGTTAGAGGCTCCCTCCACCATGAATTTGCCCAAACTGGGCTGTTTAGAGGCTCCCTCCATCATGAATTGGTCCAAACTGGGGTTTTAGAGGCTCCCTCCACCATGAATTGGTCCAAACTGGGCTGGTTAGAGGCTCCCTCCACCATGAATTGGTCCAAACTGGGGTTTTTAGAGGCTCCCTCCACCATGAATTTCCCAAAACTTGGCTGTTTAGAGGCTCCCTCCACCATTAATTGGTCCAAACTGGGCTGGTTAGAGGCTCCCTCCACCATGAATTGGTCCAAACTGGGTTTTTTAGAGGCTCCCTGCACCATGAATTGGTCCAAACTGGGCTGGTTAGAGGCTCCCTCCACCATGAATTTGCCCAAACTGGGCTGGTTAGAGGCTCCCTCCACCATGAATTGGTCCAAACTGGGCTGGTTAGAGGCTCCCTCCACCATGAATTGGTCCAAACTGGGCTGGTTAGAGGCTCCCTCCACCATAAATTGGTCCAAACTGGGGTTTTTAGAGGCTCCCTCCACCATGAATTGGTCCAAACTGGGGTTTTTAGAGGCTCCCTCCACCATGAATTTGCCCAAACTGGGCTGTTTAGAGGCTCCCTCCATCATGAATTGGTCCAAACTGGGCTGCTTAGAGGCTCCCTCCACCATGAATTTGCCCAAACTGGGCTGTTTAGAGGCTCCCTCCACCATGAATTTGCCCAAACTGGGCTGTTTAGAGGCTCCCTCCATCATGAATTGGTCCAAACTGGGCTGGTTAGAGGCTCCCTCCACCATGAATTTGCCCAAACTGGGCTGGTTAGAGGCTCCCTCCACCATGAATTTGCCCAAACTGGGCTGGTTAGAGGCTCCCTCCACCATGAATTTGCCCAAACTGGGCTGTTTAGAGGCTCCCTCCATCATGAATTGGTCCAAAATGGGTTTTTTAGAGACTCCCTCCACCATGAATTTGCCCAAACTGGGCTGGTTAGAGGCTCCCTCCACCATTAATTGGTCCAAACTGGGCTGGTTAGAGGCTCCCTCCACCATTAATTGGTCCAAACTGGGCTGGTTAGAGGCTCCCTCCACCATGAATTTGCCCAAACTGGGCTGTTTAGAGGCTCCCTCCGTCATGAATTGGTCCAAACTGGGCTGGTTAGAGGCTCCCTCCACCATGAATTGGTCCAAACTGGGTTTTTTAGAGGCTCCCTCCACCATGAATTGGTCCAAACTGGGGTTTTTAGAGGCTCCCTCCACCATGAATTGGTCCAAACTGGGCTGGTTAGAGGCTCCCTCCACCATGAATTTGCCCAAACTCTGCTGGTTAGAGGCTCCCTCCACCATGAATTGGTCCAAACTGGGGTTTTTAGAGGCTCGCTCCACCATGAATTGGTCCAAACTGGGGTTTTTAGAGGCTCCCTCCACCATGAATTTGCCCAAACTCTGCTGGTTAGAGGCTCAATCCACCCTGATTTTCAAAACAAATGTTGGTGCCAACCTCAACTTACTACAAGGGCCAAATTCACTGCTGGTGACAAGCTCTCCTCACTGCAAGTGCCAAATACACATGTTTCAAGGTGTTTTCCTACTGTCAGAGAGGTGGTATTGAGTGTGTAAAGTGTGTAGTTGTTAGGCTGTGATGTTGGGGTAATAGAGGGTCTTTGGTGTGTTAGATGCCCCCAGACATGCTTCCCCTGCTGTCCCAGTGTCATTCCAGAGGTGTTGGCATCATTTCCTGGGGTGTCATAGTGGACTTGGTGACCCTCCAGACACGGATTTGGGTTTCCCCCTTAACGAGTATCTGTTCCCCATAGACTATAATGGGGTTCGAAACCCGTTCGAACACACGAACATTGAGCGGCTGTTCGAATCGAATTTCGAACCTTGAACATTTTAGTGTTCGCTCATCTCTAATAGTATCTCTAAGGTTTAAGGTTGAAATTATTATAAAATATTGGCACTTTAATGGTTTATTTAATGTTTATTTATAATTTAATAAAATGGCTGCTGTGGCCAATTTGATCCAATTTGGTGTTATGTCACTATTTAATAAGGAAGTGACTTGGCAATGCCCTTGTCATGACAAAGGTTAAAGCTAAAATAGTGTTTAGGCACTAAATCCAAGATGCCAGCAGGGCGAAACACAGCAGGGCCGCAGCCACTAATAGTGACACAACTACGCTATATTTTACTTCGCTACTAGCGCTTCAATGTAATTACTACCACTGTACTGTGACACATTCCTGTCTCAGAGTACAGCTATACATCATAGTGTTGGTGCTCCCACTATTAGTACATGGCTGCTTACCCATAATATATTATCACTAGAGATGAGTGAGTAGTATTCGATAGAGTAGGTATTCGATCGAATTATACGGTATTTGAAATACTCGTTGTTATGGTTCTGTGTGTATATGTAAAAATAATAAATAACACAACCAGAACCGCTAAGCCGCAGAGCACTGCAGCGAGGTCCACAGGCCCAGATGGGCAGCCGTGTGTCTGAATTATGCACCACCAGTTGAACTGCACTGGCAGTGATGTTGTGCAACACAAATGTGAACAGATGGCAACAGACTCTCTCCAGTTAAACGTCACTGGGAGAGCGTGACGATGTACAGCAGTTTGAGCAAATGAGGTTGTCAGAAGCCCCTGCTATTTACAGCAGGAGAACCAGACCTTAGCATGTGCTACACTGCACTGCAAACACAAGACTGCCAGGGGTTAACTTCACTCCTGGTCAGTCAAACAACAAACTCCTATCCTGCAAGGAGAAACAAAGCAGTTGGACTGGGAATGGGTTTGACGGGTTCCAAAGGGCAGAGCCAAGGGGAACTATCTGGATCCCTACTCAGCTCCTAGATTTGTCTGGAACCTGGCCCTAACCTCCTGTCTCAACATATTTTAAGCAAAGTGTGAGCACCGGGCGGGTGTCGGCTCACACTATTTAAAGGCTAGTCCCCGCCCAACAGGGGCGGTGGCATGATGTCACCAATCATGCTCAGTATGGCCAAACTGGGACTTAGCCTCAGAGCAGACCCAAAATGTCTGAGCATGCTCAGTAGGGAGAGAATGGCACTTAGCCTCTGAGCAGCTCCAAAATGTCTGAGCATGCTCAGTGGGCCAAAAGCTGGACTTAGACTCCAGACATCTTACTGCACAACGCCGAGGGCGAGGTTTGGATTGGCCCGCAGGTGGCGCTGTGCGCCGTGATGGAAACCTGCGAGACCCGATCATAACACTCGTACTCGATTGAATACTACTCACTATTTGCAGTAAAGATTTGATTCAGAACCAGCGTTGATTGGCTGAATGCTATACAGTGCATAACATTTGGCCAATCAATGCTGGTTCTGCAGCAAGCTCGTCCTTGCTAGTCGGGAGAGCTGGCAGCTTGCGTTAAGCGGGAGCTGACTTTTTCTCATAGGAATGCATTGACCAGTGTTGATTGGCCGTATGCTATACAGTGTACAGCATTTGGCCAATCAAGGCTGGTTCTGCCAGAAGCTCGTCTGTGACGAGGCGGAGTCTAAGATCGGACCACAGCAGTCTTCATTTGGCCAAACAATACTGGTTCTGCAGGACGAGTAAGGGCCAGTTCACATTAGCGATTGCCTCCCGTGCGGAAGGAGCCCACAGGAGGACCCCCTGAACGGAATATCAGAGCAACTGTGAATGATTGATGCGGGCAGTGTGCGGCAAGCTCACGGAGCCCATTATATGCTATGGGGTCTGTGTGCTTAATTGTCCAGCGCTTGCAGTTGTGCTGATATTCCGTTCCGAGCGGTCCTCCTGCAGCAATCGCTAATGTGAACCGTCCCATAGTCTATGGGTCCGTGTGCTTTAGCTGCACAACTCTCCTTCTCAACACACTTCAACTGCACTTCGCTCCTCCTAAACACTCTCCTCCTGCTACTCGTGGACTTGGTGACTCTCCTTTAGTTGAATAGTGGTTTCCCCTGAAACGAGCATTATTTCCCATAGGCTATAATGGGATTCAATATTCGATCGAATAGTTGAATGCTGAGGCTCTACTCGAAACAAATCTCGAATATTTCACTACTCGCTCATCTCTAATTATCACTCCACTATGCTAACAATCTCTATTTTCACTGTAGATGGCAGTAGTGGGGATAGGAGGGAAGTGAAGAGGAGGCAGGTGCTGCCCAACAGTCACATCAACTGTTACCAGCAATTCACCAGCCTTCATCTCTACATCTCTACTTATAGATTTCATAATTTACTTAGTAACCTCTTCCTCTTCCGGTTTAGTATTTCCCTTCATACACTGTTAGATTTTGTATCATCTCCTAATTACTTTGCTCTATTGTGTCTCTTGCACAATAATACATTGCAGTGTCTGCAGCCTCCATGTTAGTCATCTGGAGATAGACCTGCTTCTTGGAGATGTCTCTTGTGATTGTGGTTCTGCTCTTCAGTAAATCAGTATAAACAGCACTACCACTACCCCATATTGCTCCAATCCATTCCAGTCCTTTCCCAGGAGCTTGTCTGATCCAGTTGATAGTATAGCTGGTTAGCTCAAACCCAGAACATGTACAGGTCAGTGTGATCTGCTGTGAAGGTTTCACAAATTCTGGACCGGACTCCTGTAGTGTCTGAGAGAGGACGCCTGTAATAGAAAGATCATTAAAAAAAAAAAAAAAAATACAGAACATTAATAATAGAATGTAATAATACATGTAAGAATGATTATATAAATGTGTGTTTCTAGTTTATCTTACATATTGGAGAAAATAATAATAAGAGTATAAGAAGAGGCATGTCTGTATGATCAGTAATGAGATTATTGTGTGTAGTAATATCCTCTATGTCCTCTTATACTGATAAAGTGTCCTGTGATATTTGCATACAGGGCTCCACCATGTGGTAGGATTATATAAAGTCTGACCTCTTATATACATACTGTATATATAACACAGGAGAGTTCAAAGAATCAAAAGAGAATTAGAAGTTTAATGAAATGTAGAATAACATGTGACTGCTATAATTTTTTTTCTCAGATCCTATGTGTATAAATAGAGGCTTCCCAAACAGAGAAAAGGCAATGAAGTAATACTGGCTTTAGCAGAATCTTCTCTTAAAAGAACATAGTTCTGAAATGAATGGGGAGGGGAATAAGTATCTGCTGTGTGGTCTCTCTCCAAATTCTCTCCTCCAGGCCTGACTTAATTGACAGGTCCTTATGAAACCAGGTTGCGTTTCCAGAAAGTGAAGACCGGGGGTCGAGAATTGCAAAAATCCAGTATTGCTTGCTCTCCATGATGTGTACAATGCGTTTGTCACTGGAAAAGCAGCCCAACCTGAAGTCAGCCATTTGTGCCAGACTGTTTATCGGCATGACTTCGCTGCCCCCCACCGGAAGGGTCAATCTCTATTTCCTTCTCTTCCTCCTCCCCTTTGCCCCATCTGCGCTGAAGCAATGGGACGCACTGACCTTCCCCATTAGCCTCATGTGTGAGAATGACATCATCTGCCACTTCATCCTCCTCCTCTTCCTCCGTCATTCCATGCTGAGAAGTTGACATGGGTGTGTTCTGAGTATCTTGCTATGATGGGTCTGCTCCTATCCCGGACTCCTCAGTGTGCAATGCGTTATCCCTGATTGCTTGGTGGACTCCTCAAAGATGCGTAGGATTTCACATAAGTCTGCCATCCATGGCCACTCAAGGTTGACAAACTGAGTGAGCTGACTTTGAGGAACCCTTGGGTTTTGGAGATGGTGCTCCATCAAAGGTCTATGCTGCTCAGACACCCTGCTCAACATATGGTATGTTGAGTTCCAGCATGTGGGGATGTCACAAAACAGCTGGTGTTCAGGCAGATGTAGGCATTGCTGGAGGGTTTTCAGGCTAGCAGCGGCTACTGTAGACTTTGAAAAGTGGGCGCACAAGCGCCGCACTTTCACCAGTAGCTCAGGCACATTGGGGTAGGTTTTTAAAAACCTTTGCACCACCAACTTGAAAACTTGGGCCAGGCATGGAACGTCTTAAAGGCTGGCAAGCTCCAGTGCTGCTACCAGGTTCCAGCCGTTATCACACATGACCATGCCTAGGCCCAGGTGCAGCGGCAAAAACCACATTGCCGTCTCCTCAAGCATAAGAAGGTGGATGGGATCAGGGATCCACGCTCAGAGGTGGTGTGAAAAAGTGATGAGTCCGAAAACCATTTAGTTTGAACGGAATGTTTTTTAATAGGGATAAAAACAGTAGGCACAACGCGTTTCGGATTACAAAAAATCCTTTTTCAAGTGCAAAAAATCAATGTATAATAAAACAAACAGAAGTACATATAGAAGAAATCAATTAAAATGGTGAGGCCCCTAGTAGGTAGAGCATAGTATAGCATCACGCCCCTTATAAATATTAGAATCATTAACAAAGGATGTCAGGAAAGATGATAGCAACAACCAAAAGCTAGATTTATGTTATAAAAACATGTATTATCCTTGTAATGTCCAATATGTATGTAGGGATTTGTTAGTAGTTTACATTAAAAAGAATAAAAGATCAAACGTGTAGAACATACAGTAAAACATACACCCCACTATGGAGTAGCTGTTGGATAGGGTCAAATAGAGGAAACTTAATTTTGGATATTGACCCTATCCAAATCATAAGATTGGGTCCAAAGATGTTAACTAGAAATAAGAACCTTAATGGTTCTATGTGGTACTATCTATAGATGCATGTAGCACAAGAAAATAAACAGGTATTACTCTCGGATAAAGTAAACCATGCATAGGGTTATAGGTTCTCTGAATGGAATTCCCTGAACGTCAAGGGATTAAAAAGGGAATCCACAAAAGAAAATCCACAGGCATCAGCATAAGAATAGTGGCACATAAATGCATGATAATAATATAGTTGGGTTGCGATTAGAGATGAGCGAACACTAAAATGTTCGAGGTTCGAAATTCGATTCGAACAGCCGCTCAATGTTCGTGTGTTCGAACGGGTTTCGAACCCCATTATAGTCTATGGGGAACAGATACTCGTTAAGGGGGAAACCCAAATCCGTGTCTGGAGGGTCACCAAGTCCACTATGACACCCCAGGAAATGATGCCAACACCTCTGGAATGACACTGGGACAGCAGGGGAAGCATGTCTGGGGGCATCTAACACACCAAAGACCCTCTATTACCCCAACATCACAGCCTAACAACTACACACTTTACACACTCAATACCACCTCTCTGACAGTAGGAAAACACCTTGAAACATGTGTATTTGGCACTTGCAGTGAGGAGAGCTTGTCACCAGCAGTGAATTTGGCCCTTGTAGTAAGTTGAGGTTGGCACCAACATTTGTTTTGAAAATCAGGGTGGATTGAGCCTCTAACCAGCAGAGTTTGGGCAAATTCATGGTGGAGGGAGCCTCTAAACACCCCAGTTTGGGCAAATTCATGGTGGAGGGAGCCTCTAAAAACCCCAGTTTGGACCAATTCATGGTGGAGGGAGCCTCTAACCAGCCCAGTGTGGGCAAATTCATGGTGGAGGGAGCCTCTAAAAAACCCAGTTTGGACCAATTCATGGTGGAGGGAGCCTCTAAAACCCCAGTTTGGACCAATTCATGATGGAGGGAGCCTCTAAACAGCCCAGTTTGGGCAAATTCATGGTGGAGGGAGCCTCTAAAAACCCCAGTTTGGACCAATTCATGGTGGAGGGAGCCTCTAAACAGCCCAGTTTGGACCAATTCATGGTGGAGGGAGCCTCTAAAAACCCCAGTTTGGACCAATTCATGGTGGAGGGAGCCTCTAAACAGCCCAGTTTGGACCAATTCATGGTGGAGGGAGCCTCTAACCAGCAGAGTTGTGGGAAAACAGGGTGGAGGGAGCCTCTAACCAGCAGAGTTGGTGGAAATCAGGGTGGAGGGAGCCTCTAACCAGCAGAGTTGTGGGAAAGCAGGGTGGAGGGAGCCTCTAACCAGCAGAGTTGTGGGAAAGCAGGGTGGAGGGAGCCTCTAACCAGCAGAGTTGGTGGAAATCAGGGTGGAGGGAGCCTCTAACCAGCAGAGTTGGGGGAAATCAGGGTGGAGGGAGCCTAGTATTAGCAGAATTGTGCAACGCTTATGGTGGATGAGTATGAGGATGCGGAGGAATTGGAGAGGTTGAGTACAGACATGGAGTTTCATGTTGGGGTGCTTTACACAGGTGGGCACAAAAATGAAGGCTCTATCCAGTGGTGGTTCATTTTTATCAAAGTGAGCCGGTCGGCACTCTCAGCTGACAGACGGGTGCGCTTGTCAGTGATGATGCCACCGGCTGCACTGAACACCCTCTCAGATAGGACGCTGGCGGCAGGACAGGACAGCACCTCCAAGGCATATAGGGCAAGTTCAAGCCACAGTTCCAACTTCGACACCCAATACGTGTAGGGCGCAGAGGGGTCAGAGAGGACAGGGCTGTGGTCGGAAAGGTATTCCCGCAACATGCGCCTATACTTCTCACACCTGGTGACACTAGGACCCTCCGTGGCGGCACTTTGGCGAGGGGGTGCCATCAAGGTGTCCCAGACCTTAGACAGTGTGCCCCTCGTTTGTGTGGACCGGTGAGAACTTGGTTGCCTACTGGAGGAACTGCCCTCCCTGCCGCCAACGTCACATGCTGGAAACATCTCCATCATATTCTGCACCAATTGCCTGTGGCAAGCATTGATGCGATTGGCCCTCCCCTCTACCGGAATAAAAGACGAGATGTTGTTTTTATACTGGGGGTCAAGGATAGCAAAGATCCAGTACTGGTTGTCCTCCATGATTTTGACAATACGCTTGTCGGTTGTAAAGCACCCCAACATGAACTCAGCCATGTCTGCCACAGTGTTAGTTGGCATGACTCCTCTGGCCCCACCGGAAAGTTCAATCTTCATTTCCTCCTCATCCTCCATGTCTACCCATCCGCGCTGCAACAATGGGACGATTCGAAGTTGCCCGGAAGCCTCCTGTATCACCATCACATCATCGGACAACTCTTCTTCCTCCTCCTCCTCCTCCTCCTCCTCCTCCTCCATTAAACGCAGTGAAGCGGACAGATGTGTGGACCTACTCTCCAGCTGTGACGGATTGGATGCTATCCCTAACTCCTCTGTGTGATCTGAGTTATCCCTGATGTCAATCAGGGATTCTCTCAGAACACACAAGAGCGGGATTGTAAGGCTCACCATCGCATCCTCAGAGCTCACCCTCCTTGTGGACTCCTCAAACACCCGTAGGATGTCACAAAGGTCTCTCATCCATGGCCACTCATGGATGTGAAACTGAGGCAGCTGACTTTGTGGCACCCTAGGGTTTTGTAGCTGGTATTCCATCAAAGGTCTCTGCTGCTCAACCAGTCTATTCAACATCTGAAACGTTGAGTTCCAGCGTGTGGGGACGTCGCGCAAAAGCCGGTGTTGTGGCACATGCAGGCGTTGCTGGAGAGATTTTAAGCTAGCAGCGGCTACTGTCGACTTGCGAAAGTGGGCGCACATGCACCGCACTTTCACCAGTAGCTCTGGAACATTGGGGTAGCTCTTTAGGAAACGTTGCACCACTAGGTTGAAGACGTGGGCCAGGCATGGAACATGTTGGAGTCCGGCAAGCTCCAGAGCTGCTACCAGGTTCCGGCCGTTATCACAAACGACCATGCCTGGGCCCAGGTGCAGCGGCTCAAACCATATTGCCGTCTCATCGAGGAGGGCATCCCTCACCTCGGAGGCAGTGTGCTGTCTGTCCCCCAAGCTGATCAGCTTCAGCACAGCCTGCTGACGTCTACCAACGCCAGTGCTGCAACGTTTCCAACTCGTAGCTGGGGTCAATCTAACAGCGGAGGAGGAGGCGGTGGCGGAGGAGGAGGCGGTGGAGGAGGAGGAGGCGGTGGAGGAGGAGGAGGAGGGGGGTGTTCTTCTCGTGTCCCTGCCAGGAATGTTAGGCGGGGAGACGAGGTACACCGGGCCAGTTTGGGAAGCAGTCCCAGCCTCAACTACATTCACCCAGTGTGCCGTCAGTGAAATGTAGCGTCCCTGTCCGCATGCACTTGTCCACACGTCGGTGGTCAAGTGGACCTTTGTGCAAAGCGCGGAACTAAGGGCCCGCCTGATGTTGAGTGACACGTGCTGGTGCAAGGTGGGGACGGCACACCAGGAGAAGTAGTGACGGCTAGGGACGGCATAGCGAGGTGCCGCAGGTGCCATCAGGTCCAGGAAGGCGGGAGTTTCAACAAGCCGGAACGCCAACATCTCCTGGGCCAGCAGTTTAGCGATGTTGGCGTTCAAGGCTTGCGCGTGTGGGTGGTTAGCAGTGTATTTCTGCCGCCACTCCAATGTCTGAGAGATGGTGGGTTGTTGTAAAGAAGCGCCTGATGGTGCCTTTGATGGTGCAGGAGAAGGAGATAAGACAGGAACAGGGGAGGATGAGGGAGAAGTCAACAAAGTGGCGGAGGCAGATGAAGTGGTGTCCTGGCTCGTCCTCTGGAGTGCATCGCCAGCACAGTCAACAGTGGCAGTGGCAGAGGCAGAGGCAGTGGCAGAGGCAGTGGCAGTGGCGTGAACGGCAGGCGGCCTTTGTCCTGCCGTTGCTGCCTGCCACTGATTCCAGTGCTTGGATTCCAAATGACGGCGCATTGAAGTGGTGGACAGGTTGCTCTTCTCAGAGCCCCTAATCAATTTCGAGAGGCAAATTGTGCAGACAACACTATATCTGTCCTCGGCGCATTCCTTGAAAAAACTCCACACCTTCGAGAAACGTGCCCTCGAGGTGGGAGTTTTTCGGGGCTGGGTACGAACTGGAACATCTTGGGAGATTCCGGGTGTGGCCTGGCTTCGCCTAAGCTGCTGACCTCTGCCTCTGCCTCTAGCTACCCTTTTTGGTGCTGCACCTGCCTCAACATCCACACTACTTTCCCCGCTTGACATCCCCCCTGTCCAGGTCGGGTCAGTGTCCTCATCATCCACCACTTCCTCTTCCAACTCCTGTCTCATCTCCTCCTCCCGCACAATGCGCCGGTCAACTGGATGCCCTGATGGCAACTGCGTCACATCATCGTCGATGAGGGTGGGTTGCTGGTCATCCACCACCAAATCGAACGGAGATGGAGGAGACTCTAGTGTTTGAGCATCTGGACACAGATGCTCCTCTGTTAGGTTCGTGGAATCGTGACGTGGAGAGGCAGGTTGAGGGACAATGAAAGGAGCGGAGAACAGCTCTGGGGAGCAGGGACAGTTGGGGTTATTGTTCTGTGAAGCTTGGGAATTTTGGGAGGAAGGAGGACAAGACTGTTGGGTAATAGGAGGAGAGGAGGCAGAGTCTGACTGGCTGCTGGACAATGTGCTGTAAGCGTTCTCTGACAGCCATTGCAAGACCTGTTCCTGGTTCTCGGGCCTACTAAGGTTTGTACCCTGCAGTTTAGTTAATGTGACAAGCAACCCTGGCACTGTGGAGTGGCGCAATGCTTGCTGCCCCACAGGAGTAGGCACGGGACGCCCTGTGGCTTCACTGCTACCTTGCTCCCCAGAACCATTCCCCCGACCTCGCCCACGGCCTCGTCCACGTCCCTTTCCGGGAGCCTTGCGCATTTTGAATTCCCAGTTAGAAACTGGCACTATATACCAGTAGCAAAAATTGTGGGTGCACGTAACCCCAATATATTCTTTGAATTACCAGTCAGAAACTGGCACTATATGGCAGTAGCAAGAAATGAGGGTATTTGTAACCCCAATATATTCTTTGAATTCCCAGTCAGACAATGGCACTATATACCAGTAGCAAAAATTGTGGGTGCACGTAACCCCAATATATTCTTTGAATTACCAGTCAGAAACTGGCACTATATGGCAGTAGCAAGAAATGAGGGTATCTGTAACCCCAATATATTCTTTGAATTCCCAGTCAGACAATGGCACTATATACCAGTAGCAAGAAATGAGGGTATTTATAACCCCAATATATTCTTTGAATTCCCAGTCAGACAATGGCACTATATACCAGTAGCAAGAAATGAGGGTATTTATAACCCCAATATATTCTTTGAATTCCCAGTCAGAAACTGGCACTATATGGCAGTAGCAAGAAATGAGGGTATTTGTAACCCCAATATATTCTTTGAATTCCCAGTCAGACAATGGCACTATATACCAGTAGCAAGAAATGAGGGTATTTATAACCCCAATATATTCTTTGAATTCCCAGTCAGACAATGGCACTATATGGCAGTAGCAAGAAATGAGGGTATTTATAACCCCAATATATTCTTTGAATTACCAGTCAGAAACTGGCACTATATGGCAGTAGCAAGAAATGAGGGTATTTGTAACCCCAATATATTCTTTGAATTCCCAGTCAGACAATGGCACTGTATACCAGTAGTAAAAATTGTGGGTGCACGTAACCCCAATATATTCTTTGAATTCCCAGTCAGACACTGGCACTATATGGCAGTAGCAAGAAATGAGGGTATTTGTATTCCCAATATATTCTTTGAATTCCCAGTCAGACAATGGCACTGTATACCAGTAGTAAAAATTGTGGGTGCACGTAACCACAATATATTCTTTGAATTACCAGTCAGAAACTGGCACTATATGGCAGTAGCAAGAAATGAGGGTATTTATAACCCCAATATATTCTTTGAATTCCCAGTCAGACAATGGCACTGTATACCAGTAGCAAAAATTGTGGGTGCACGTAACCCCAATATATTCTTTGAATTACCAGTCAGAAACTGGCACTATATGGCAGTAGCAAGAAATGAGGGTATTTATAACCCCAATATATTCTTTGAATTCCCAGTCAGACAATGGCACTATATACCAGTAGCAAAAATTGTGGGTGCACGTAACCCCAATATATTCTTTGAATTACCAGTCAGAAACTGGCACTATATGGCAGTAGCAAGAAATGAGGGTATTTGTAACCCCAATATATTCTTTGAATTCCCAGTCAGACAATGGCACTATATACCAGTAGCAAGAAATGAGGGTATTTGTAACCCCAATATATTCTTTGAATTCCCAGTCAGACAATGGCACTATATACCAGTAGCAAGAAATGAGGGTATTTGTAACCCCAATATATTCTTTGAATTCCCAGTCAGACAATGGCACTATATACCAGTAGCAAGAAATTTGGGTATTTATAACCCCAATATATTCTTTGAATTCCCAGTCAGACAATGGCACTATATGGCAGTAGCAAGAAATGAGGGTATTTATAACCCCAATATATTCTTTGAATTACCAGTCAGAAACTGGCACTATATGGCAGTAGCAAGAAATGAGGGTATTTGTAACCCCAATATATTCTTTGAATTCCCAGTCAGACAATGGCACTATATACCAGTAGCAAAAATTGTGGGTGCACGTAACCCCAATATATTCTTTGAATTCCCAGTCAGAAACTGGCACTATATGGCAGTAGCAAGAAATGAGGGTATTTGTAACCCCAATATATTCTTTGAATTCCCAGTCAGACAATGGCACTATATACCAGTAGCAAGAAATGAGGGTATTTATAACCCCAATATATTCTTTGAATTCCCAGTCAGACAATGGCACTATATACCAGTAGCAAGAAATGAGGGTATTTATAACCCCAATATATTCTTTGAATTACCAGTCAGAAACTGGCACTATATGGCAGTAGCAAGAAATGAGGGTATTTGTAACCCCAATATATTCTTTGAATTCCCAGTCAGACAATGGCACTATATACCAGTAGCAAAAATTGTGGGTGCACGTAACCCCAATATATTCTTTGAATTACCAGTCAGAAACTGGCACTATATGGCAGTAGCAAGAAATGAGGGTATTTGTAACCCCAATATATTCTTTGAATTCCCAGTCAGACAATGGCACTATATACCAGTAGCAAGAAATGAGGGTATTTATAACCCCAATATATTCTTTGAATTCCCAGTCAGACAATGGCACTATATACCAGTAGCAAGAAATGAGGGTATTTATAACCCCAATATATTCTTTGAATTCCCAGTCAGAAACTGGCACTATATACCAGTAGCAAGAAATTTGGGTATTTATAACCCCAATATATTCTTTGAATTCCCAGTCAGACAATGGCACTATATACCAGTAGCAAGAAATGAGGGTATTTATAACCCCAATATATTCTTTGAATTACCAGTCAGAAACTGGCACTATATGGCAGTAGCAAGAAATGAGGGTATTTATAACCCCAATATATTCTTTGAATTACCAGTCAGAAACTGGCACTATATACCAGTAGCAAGAAATGAGGGTATTTGTAACCCCAATATATTCTTTGAATTCCCAGTCAGACAATGGCACTATATACCAGTAGCAAAAATTGTGGGTGCACGTAACCCCAATATATTCTTTGAATTCCCAGTCAGACAATGGCACTATATGGCAGTAGCAAAAATAGTGGGTGTATATAGCCCCAATTCTATTGCTAGGGGACTTGCAGGGTATTTCTGGGGTGAAGGTGGGGGGGCACACCGTTGGAACGGGGATTTGGGGTGTATATATGGGGTATACGGGAATACACTGTCAGTGTATTCCATTCAGGATCCTGGGAAAGCTGGGTTGTGGCGATTGAGCCCGTCAGTGCCACGTTACACTGACAAGCTTCTCCCTGGAATTTAGCTCTTATAAGAGCTGTTGGTTGTCTTCTCTTTCCTATCCTAGCCTGTCCCTGCCTACCCAGAATCTAAGCCCTAGCTAACTGGACGGAAACCTCCGTCCCCGGTGAATTGCAAGCTCAGAATGACGCGAAGCTGGGCGGCGCTGTTCTTTTAAATTAGAGGTCACATGTTTTCGGCAGCCAATGGGTTTTGCCTATTTTTTTCAACGTCACCGGTGTCGTAGTTCCTGTCCCACCTACCCTGCGCTGTTATTTGAGCAAAAAAAGGCGCCAGGGAATGTGGGAGGGGAATCGAGTAATGGCGCACTTTACCACGCGGTGTTCGATTCGATTCGAACATGCCGAACAGCCTAATATCCGATCGAACATGAGTTCGATAGAACACTGTTCGCTCATCTCTAGTTGCGATATATGTGAGAGACTCACTTACCGAAATCACATCGGGCGGGATGCATGCCCATCTGAGGGATGTTCTGCTGGTTATGAAGGAAAAGATTGCGCGCTCGGAACTGAGAGCGCGCATGCGCACTGGGCTGCATGTGGAGTTCGAGCGCCGAGCTTACAGCGTCCGGATCTACACAGTGCGCATGCGCTCGCACTTCTATCTAGGTATCTATATGCCTCTTAGGATATACAGGATGCATAGTGGTAAGATGCACAGAAACAGCTACTACATGATGTGAGCAAAGGATGCTGTCATTACATCTAGTGGGGGGAAGAGAATAAAGTGCTTATTAAGAACAACCGGATTTCCATTGAAAATAAAACAATCATTCTTTTATCATTTCTGATAAAAGGCTTAAATCAAAGAAGACCCCACAAACCATATCCTAGATGAAAAAACATAAATTACAAAAACCTGCAAATTATAAGAACATATTTATGTAGAATTAAAAAATATAATAAAGGATTAAGGCTTATATGTCTGATGTGTTATTTGTTAAATGAAACTCTTATTTTAACGTTTACAAACATGAGCGACCAGGTGTAAAAAAGAGGGATAGGAAACCATATATGCTAAGTACTAACTCTTGGTTAAATAAGTTACATATTTATGAGTTGTATCTTTACAGAAACAGCGAAGATCGTGAAAAGGAGGACCAGGGGTCTCCAACCAATATTGGAGTGGGGGAACCATGGGTCTCTAACCATTATTAGAGTAGGGGGAAATGGAGAGAAGGGGAAGGGGGGGGGGGGAGAGGGGGACAGAACCGTAAACAGGAGGAAAAGGTGATGGATGGGTGCATGTTCCAATATTTATTTGGTGACATCTTTGGAAGCAATGTTTAACCCCGCAGGGTATACAGTGTTTAGACAGTACATCCAAAACATCTCTCTCCGGTTGAGGACTTTGAGACGATCTGGGGTGGAGGGAGGAACGCTATCAATGGGGATGACTCGGAAGTTTGAAAAATCCCTATGATGGTACATGAGAGTGTGGCGGGAAACGCTAGGCTTTTTAAAGCCATTTGTTACATTACACCTATGCTTGCTCACGCGTTCTCTCAGTGGTCTGTTGGTGCGGCCAACATACTGGAGGCCACAAGGGCACTCGAGTACATAAACCACCCAGGTGGAAGAGCAATCCAAATGATGCTGTAGATCAAATGGTTCCTGTGTGGTAAAGCTGATGATGGAATTGAGTTGATGGCCGATTGTAAAGCAACATTTACATTGCTTGCTCTGACACCTGAAGCTGCCTGGTGTGGTGGCAACTGAGTTGCCATCACCATTTCTCAAGGGTTTAAGTCTGCTGGGCGCTATAAAAATGTTTAAAGATTTGGCCCTTCTGTAAGTAACTCCTGGTCGAACAGGCAGAATTCCTTTCAGAAAAGGGTCATTGAGTAACACATGCCAATGAGTGTTTAGGATAGAATGTATGTTTTTGTGTGACGAATTATATGCTGTAATGAAATTACAGTGGAAATCATTATTCACAGGTTTTTTTGTTGACTCGAGACAATCCTTTTGTGATAGAGTGCTCGCTTTTACTCTTGCAGCCGTGATGATGTTGGGTGGATAGTGTTTCTCTCTGAATCTATTAACTAATACCTGACTTTGAGAAACATAGTCCTCATCCCTCGTGCAGTTTCGCCTGATACGGCGGAACTGCCCAAAGGGTATATTGTGATTCCACTTAGAGTAATGCAGACTTTCAAAGTGCAATATGCTGTTACAATCCACACTCTTAAAGTAGGTTTTAGTAAATATCTCATCTTTGTCGCCAATTAAGAGTAAAAAACATAATGACGGCGCAAGCCTGAGGTGGTCAGGTTGCTCTTCTCAGAGCCCCTACTCAGTTTAGAGTTGCCGCCACACCATCGAGGAATGTGGCTTTGATGGGGGAGTTTTTCACGAGTGGCTAGGACAGGGAACATCTTGGGCCTTGCTGGCTCTGGCCTAGCTTCTGTGAAGACAGTTCCTCTGCCTCTAGCCACCTTTTTTGGTGCTGCACTTGCCTCCACATCTACACTGCTTTCTCCGCTAGATATCACCCCTGCCCAGTTTGGGTTGGTCACCTCGTCGTCCAACACCTCCTCTTCTAATTCCTCACTCTGCTCCTCCTCCTGCACGCCGCACATAACCACAGCCTTCCCTGATGGCAACTGTGTCTCCTCATCATCACTGAGGATGGGAAATGCTGGTTGCGGGTCCACAACCACAAAATCGGCAGGAGATAGTGGATGCTACAGTGTTTGGGTATCAGGACACAGAAAGTCATCTGGTAGCCACTGGGATTCGGGAAGTGGTTGAACAGAGTGGAAGAGTGGAAAAGGACCCGATGACTCTGCTGGGAAGATTGGGCATGTTGGGAGGAAGGAGGGGCAGACTCTTGGGTAAGAACACAACTGGACGTAGTGGCTGACTGGCTAGTGGAAATGCCGCTGGAAGCATTATCCGCTAGCCATTGTAAAACCTGTTCCTGGTTCTCGGGCCTCATCCTGATGCCCTGCACCTTGCTTAATGTTGCCATCAAGCCAGGGATTATGGATGAGCGCAATGTTGACTGCCCCTCACCAGTAGGCATTGCATCTGCAGTAGCTTGACTGCGGCCTTGGCCCCCATCTGTATTTCCACACCCTTGTCCTCATCCTCATCCCTTTGCGCTAGGCTTACGCATTTCTAGATGTATACAAACGTACTGTATAGCAAGTATACACCTTGCTTCCAACCGGTATAGGGCAGGAGATGGGAAATGTATATTGGGCGCACCAACCAATGTATACAAGCCTACTGTATAGCAAGTATACACTGTATATAATGTATAGCAAGTATATATATAGAGAGTATAGCAAGTACTGTATGTACTGTATAGCAAGTATAAAAGGTGGTAGGGAATTGGAGCCCTAACAAGGGCTTTTGGGATAATTATTTGCAAGAAGTTTGTATATACTGGTGGTGTATATACAATCTTCAAGCAGTTTAGCTCTTATAAGAGCTGTTGGTTTAATATTTGTAACATCTCTGCCTGTTCGGCTCTCTGCGCCACCCTCTGCTCACGTGCTGTGGCGCAGGAGGTGTGTGCAGTTTGGTTCATGGCTTGAAGTTTTTGGTCGCACTGTGTGTACACGGCTCTACTGCTGTGATTGTATTTGCACCACACCCGTCTTCTGCCCTTGTTTGTCTCTGCCCCTCTAATGGTTAATCTGGCCTTGCCCTGTGATTGAGAGCTGCCTTCCTGTTAACTCCATGGGCAGGTCCTATTCTGTTCAGTTTTTGCAGTACGGACTTGCCCATAGAAGCCTATGGGAGATTTAAAACCTAGGATGGCACACACATGTACTCATTGTGTCATTTGTGTGCCATCCGTTTTTGCGACAAGCTATCATTACCATTAGATGTCTCCTGTGTGTTTTTTTTATGGTAGATCCGCAAACTAGGAACACTGATGGCACACTAAAGTCAGTTTTTGCGGATATACAGAACTGATGCTGAAGACACACAGTGTACATATACTGAAGACACTCTGTCCGCAAAAACTGAAGACTAACTACTACCGTATATACTCTAGTATTGTTGAGGAGGTGACCTCCGCCAGAATACGGGTCACTTCCAGTGGTCAGTCACCTGCTCCAAATCAATCATGAATGTGCGCGCTGACAAAGATAAACACTGACGTTGATGCAGTTTTAATCTCAGTCCATGCAACTGGGCGCTCTGGCTGCTCACACAGTACTGAGGTTTATTGAGGAAGTTACAGTTTTTATACAGGAATGCAAGAAAGATAAGATAACGGCAGGCTGTAAGCATATACGTCTTGTATCCGAATACACTGGCGATCAGTCATTGGCTCTCAAATTTCAACATCTCTTAGCTTTCGATTTCCCGAGAAATGATACTGTCTTTCTTGTAAACCACATGACGATCATGTGCGTCAGCATCTGGGTGCGGTACTGGATACAGGCGCCATCTTAATTTGTAAACGTTGCACAAAGAAAAATATAATTTCTTAAGCAGTATAAAGCATGTATAAAAATAAGGATAGACATGGTCTACCTTCACATTCCCCCCTAAATTATATTTTTCTTTCCCTGAAATTTCTACACAGTGTTATCGGGAATGTGAGTACAACATTCTTCACCAATCATGGAGCAGACTCCACCTCTTTCTGCTGTGATCATATCTATAGCTAGTCGGTTTTGTAGAGAGGAGGAGGGTGTGGTAGAGTTTTCCATGCAGAAGTCAGAGCCAAATATGCCATAGTTTGACTCCAGATGTTTCATTGGCAATAAAACAGGTATAGTTACCAGCATGTATATACACATGACCTTAATAGTCCCCCCTTGAAACAGCTCCAGACAAAGGGAATGCAGGGTGGGATGTCTGTCCCTATCTCTCACTACTGGACTGTAAGGAAATACCCTTCAGATCTTATATAAAGCATATACATTGACTATTGTCAGACCTATAAACAATATGAATATCATAACTATAGAAACATAACAGGAATATAAGTTCAGATATATCCAACAGTATTCAAATTTTCTCTTCTCAAGGTCCATATCCTCTAAGAGTTTATTGTCCGATTTATTTTCAAGAACATCATCAAGTGGGCAAAGGTTTAAGGTTTTCCTTATAATCTCACAGCTGTATTGGTTATCAAGAGGAACCGGAAGTGACCATTGAATCTCATATATCTCCTTATCACCATCCAATCTTTGGGTTTTCCACTGACTTAGAATCTGGAGGGGAAAGGGAAAAACTCGAGAATATACATTTATCATATGTCTTTGATGATTCGTCACATAGTCAGTCAGCACGCACATCATATTACATCTGGAACATTTATAAGAAATACAATCCAAAGACAGGGCTAAATATCAATTTTCCTCTTTTCAACTTAGTGTGAAACACACCGCATACTTATGGACAATAGATTCAGGTAACCAATAATGACACGCGTAGACACGTCTGCCCCAGAACTAGTGGACTTTGTACACGGACTGTTTGTGATGGTTTTCCTCACCAGATATGCCCCAAGCCATCCTGAAGGGAGACAACAACACACAAGCACGTACTCATACCGTCTCACTGTATATACTCAACCTGCAATCTCTGGAACAGGTACAAGGGCTTCAGGCCTGGCTCTTTGGCCTAGCACATGCCATGCGGGCTCACATATATATCTGACTATAGTGATGCTAAACCCTGCAGCTGCCCATCCTCCGCTCACCAGGTCACACACGGCTACTTCTAAACAGTACACTTAGTAAGAAGCTGCTTATGCCATAAGTGGGAACAATGTTCTCAGTACATACTCATACTCTCTTACCACCAGACACCAGGACTTGTACATCCTCTTTCCAAGTCTCCTTTCCTCCTGGACCATTTTCGGTGCATCAGATCAGTGTCATAAAACCTGAAAATAGAGCTAAAAGGTTTGGGTCTTATCAGTAAAACATGTCCCCTAGGCTTCCGCAGCTGGGCTAATGGCAGTGTCTGCCCACATGCTACCTCTACTTTCTTTCATATCAGCCTTGGTGTGTGCCATGACTTCTGACTATACCAACCTATGAGCAGCCACAGGGTCTCCATCACACAAAAGTTCTTGCCCTCCAGATCAGACCATAATTCTACTATATCAACCACCTACCCTCAGACATTGTACCATGTTCAAGTGATGGCTTCAAGTTCAGCTGAGACCCGTGGAGTCCCATAATAGGTCTCCTTACGCTTGGTTTACCTCATATACGGTGACTGTGGCATATCTGATGCAGGATTCACCATCTTTCCCAAATATAAGACCATCTATAATAGAGCTCAATCAAAAAAGTTATCAATAGATTCATATCAGCAAAATTTTCTTAAGTTATCTTAGGCTTCTTCACCCTCCCCCCTTTGAAGATATTGATAACATCACGGTTCGGTTGTGTCAATGCCCAAACAACCATATAATGAATGCTGCATGCACCTCTATGGGAATGGGGTAGGAAAACTCTCCCTGGCGCTACTGGCTGACTAGGCCCTGCCTGCGGGTGTTGGTCAGCTGTTCCCAAGCTAAACTTGGCCCCGACAACTTCTGGCTCTCTAAACACGAAGACCTAACAGACAGGTGGGGTGAGAGCTGAAAGAGGCTAGGGACTGGGATACTAAAGATGGTCACCCCTAATGAAAGAATAGGTGCAGCTGCCAACGGTAACAAATAGGATGGGGCGTGCAGGAAAACAAACAACAATGGCTGTGCTGTCTTTCCCCCCTGGAAAAAAAAACAAACAAACAAAACCAAAACAAAAACCTTCTAATGCAGCAAGCAAATGTGACTTGTCAGAGAAATTAACTTTAACATAACTTAATGTACGTGGACTGGACCTTTTTTTTTTTTTTTTTTTTTTTTTTTTCCAAAAGTACTTCATGTTCTGTGAGAGAGATACATGTCTGACGGGGCACAGGAGTCTCTGCAAGGTCAAAGCTAGACAATACAAGAAGAGCCGAGGGGCGGAGCCTGACCGCAGACCGAGATGGAAGCCTAGACCCACAGCTCCCTCTCAGTGACCGGGTAATATACCTCACCCACGGACCCTTTTTAGCCAGAGATGGTCAAAATAGGTAGGGGAAACGGTAGTGATCACCCCGACCGCTCCACAGTTCATTCCTCCGGAGATATCTCCAAAAAACAAGCGCACAAAAACAAGCCGGGCCTGCAACCTGTACAATCTAAGATGGCGCCGTCGGCGGGAGAGGGAGCCTGCGCCCCGGAGCCAGAGAACTCTAAGATAGAGCAGCTCTCAGAGGTCTCCAAGGACTTTTTCAAAAAAGCTCTTTCGGATGCACTTGCCCCGGTAATGATGGAATTTGCCGAACTGAAAGCCGGAATGGCTAAAATTGGAGCGAGAGTGGAGGCTTTGGAGGACTCGCATAAAGAACAGAAGGTGAGGCAAGATGGCTTCTCAAGAGACCTAGCGTCTCATACTGAACATATTAACCGCACATACTTAATGATTGAGGACTTAGAAAACAGAAACCGCAGGCGCAACATACGCATAAAAGGACTCCCGGAGTCTTGCGGACAAGACACCTTGAGGCAAACAGTTAACTCTATCTTTAAAACTTTGCTGGGTGATAGTGATGGCAATGACGTCCCTATGGAGAGGGTACACAGAGCACTGAGACCGAAGCCGCCTGAAAACGACCCCCCAAGGGATGTCATTTGTGGCCTTTTCTCCTCTATTGATACCACCAGAATTTTAAAAGCAGCAAGGGAAAAAATTGGTTTGAACTATGATGGTGTGGAAATACAACTTTTTCAAGATCTTGCACCTTCAACTTTGCAAAAGCGCAGACTCCTGCGACCTTTACTGGATTCACTAAGAGCTCATCACTTACCATACGCCTGGATGTTTCCCTTTGGTATAGCCGTACAAAAGAATGGAAGAAGGATACAGATCCACACGCCGCAAGATCTGGAAGCGGCGTGGCCCCTATTGGATATCCCCCCAGTACATGTTCCATCGTGGCTACCAGTAACCGCTGAATCTCTTCCGAACTCTCCGTCTGCATGATTCCCATCACCGAGACGTCTTAACCGCTATAGGTCTCCGCGCAACAGACGTCCGATGAGGCAATTGGAGTACACCCCGAAAGCTCGCCGAGACTACTGACTCTACATATACTTTTCAGGTTTTCTAGTTCCTGTTATAAATATTCGGTGCCCTGATACTTGAACACACTTTCTCATTGTTCTCTTTAACTGCTCTTATAGCTATACCCTGAAATATTCTATTTGTGTAAGCAGTTTGTTGTCCTCACAGCTGGGTATTTCGAGTTTCTATACCTTAGGGTTCAATTGCCACACATATGACACATATGATACACATCGCCCTTGTAAACTAGGGTGGTACGAAACCCGGTGTGCACTAAAGGGAGATACCCCTGTTGAAATACCCCTCCCCCTATTCTTCCCCATTTTCGCTGGCCGGTAAGCATACTATTTGCCATAACCTAGTAGGTAATCTTATTATCTCGTTTGCATATTATTTGCTGCTCTACTACTCTCTCTGAGATTTTTTTTTTTGTGCTTATCTAAAACTAGAGTATATTACCTTAGACATTACGTCAGGGAGAAACAGTTGCTTTCCTCCCTCCCCTCTCCCCCCCCCCTCCCTCCCTCCCGGCCGGTAAGCATACTATTTACCATAATCTAGTAGGTAATCTTATTATCTCGTTTGCATATTATTTGCTGTTCTACTACTCTCTCTGAGATTTCTTGTGCCTATCTAAAACTAGACTATATTACCTTAGACATTATGTCAGGGAGACACAGTTGATCTCCTCCCTCCCCTCCCCCCTCCCCCTCCCCCCTCGACCCTTAAATCAGCCCCCCACCCACTCATCCCTCCCTGTCGCCACACCCTTCCCCCCCTCCCCGTGATAACAAAACATTATGAGAATGTGGATTGTATTTCATCTTCTTTATTGACCACCCTCCCTATGTAAGATCACTCTTGTCATTAGCCATATTGAGCATGGGTTCCATATTATAAGCTACTTACTTGCTTAAATTAATTTAAGTTCTCTGTTAATAGAGGTATTTACCTGTGTCTTTTTCTGATCGGGACCTCCTCCGTTACCCCGTTACTCGTGTTGAAAGGCTCTTGTTGATATCGTGGGTCAACTACCTGAGCCCTATTTACTGTCGAACACTCGATTTGATATTACGAGTTATTGTTTATTTTTTGAATTGTTTTTGTGTCTGTCCGTCCTTGTGCATAATCCCTCCCCTTTTGTTGTGGCTTTCCTGAATTTTGTTCTACCCGCTTGTCCAGTCGTCCCCAGTCTTTGATTCATTCTATTGTCTTCTCTTAACTTCCTTTTTCACCTCTTCTTACCATGTCCGAATTGAATTGTACATCCCTTAACATTAAAGGGTTAAACTCGCCCAACAAGCGTCACCATATGCTACACTTGCTCCAAAAAATCAAAACAGGTATAGCATTCCTTCAAGAAACTCATTTTAAATCTTCAAAAATCCCAAAATTACCAACCAGACAATTTGACCAGTGGTACCACTCGACTGGTCCCTCCTCCGCATCCTGCGGTGTGTCCATCGCTATACATAAGTCGATTCCTTTTGAGTTTTTAGGAGATTATAGAGACCCAGGAGGACGTGCTCTCTTTGTAAAAGGGACTATTGCAACTACAAAATATACTTTGGCATGCATTTATGCCCCAAACAAGGGGCAGATTGCCTGGCTCATTGAAATCTTACAGCTACTTAGGTCCTTTGCAACTGGTCACATTATTGTTGGGGGAGACCTCAATTTAGCTCTCAACCCCTTATTAGACTCTTCCTCAGCTAAAACCCCTCACTCCCAGAGGGCACTGAACAAACTCAATTTAGAACTAAGAGAACTGGCACTATTAGATTCATGGAGAACTCTCCACCCCAATGTGAAGGACTATTCGTTCTTCTCCTCAACTGGTAATTCTTTTCACAGAATAGATTATGTCCTATGCTCCACCTCATTACTAGACAATTTACTGGCTTCCAAAATAGATGCTATTACAATATCAGACCATGCCCCAATAACGTCTACTTTTGCGTTAACACAAGTCCCCCCCAAAGCATGGAACTGGAGACTAAACGAGTCTCTACTAGACTCAGACGCAAACATGGAGCTATTACAAAAACACCTTACAGAATACTTTGATTTCAATGCTACACCAGATGTGTGCCCCACAATTGTCTGGGAAGCACACAAATGCTTCATCAGAGGACACCTTGTTGTACTAGGAACCAAGATGAAAAAAGAGAGACAAAAGCAATTAGATGATATTCTTCACAGAATATCTATTCTGGAAAGACAACATAAACGCTCACTGGCTATTAGAGTACAAAATGAACTTTTGGCTTTAAGAGAATCTCTTCTGTCTCTTCTAGATGCGAAAGCGGCAAAAAAGTACACTAGATACCAACATCTTCTATACACGCATGGAGATAAGGGGAGTAGACTCATGACCAACATAATTAAGAAAGCTAAAGCAAAATCCTATATAGCTAAAATATCTTCTGCTGAGGGTCACACACTGACAGAAACAAAGGATATAGCGGATGCTTTTGTAGAATTTTACAAAAAACTTTATAATTTACCACAAGATTCCAATGCCTCCAATGAAGCAATTCAACAATTCTTAGAAAACCTAAATCTTCCTTCGTTAAAGCCAAATGAGGCAAATTCACTGATTGCCCCAATCTCTTTGTCTGAGGTGAAGGACATAATTCATAGTTTTCCTCCGGGCAAAAGTCCAGGGCCTGACGGTCTCTCCCTCATCTATTATACGAAATTTATTGATACCCTAGCACCACGCTTGATGGAGACTTGTAATGCCCTTTTACGAGGCGCTCAGCTTCCCAGACAAGCGCAAGAAGCACACATCTCTATTATACCTAAGGAGGGAAAAAATCCGTCACTCTGCTCCAGTTATCGCCCAATATCACTATTGAATGTAGACATCAAAATCTGGGCCAAAATCCTAGCTAGACGGTTGGGCACTTTTCTTCCCTCTTTATTAAATACTGAACAAGCAGGATTTGTCCCAGAACGTGAAGGAAGGGACAATACTGCTAGATTGCTCCCGATTTTATCTCACGTGAAACGTACGAAACAAAAGATGATAGTCCTAGGAATCGACGCTGAAAAAGCGTTTGATCGCCTTAGTTGGAATTTTCTACAAGAGACGCTGTTTAAATTTAATTTCCCTAAATCCTTTGTAACAGCAATATTCACACTATATACCTCTCCTCATGCTTCCATTAAAGTAAATGGTACATTCTCACCCTCTTTCGAGATACGAAATGGAACCCGTCAGGGATGCCCATTATCGCCAGCATTATTTGTCCTGGCTTTAGAACCCTTCTTGCAAGCAGTGAGACTTGACCCGCTAATAAAAGGGATTCCTATAAATGACTCTACCACCTATGCCACAGCTTTCGCTGACGATATCCTCTTTACCTTAACCTCCCCAAAAGAAAGCCTACCAGTGTTGTTGTCCCTAATAGAAAAATATAGTATACTATCAAATTATAAAGTAAATTGCGACAAATCCGAAATCCTACCAATTAACCTACCTGCTAAGGATATAGTCCAACTAAAAAAGACCACACCGTTTGCCTGGGCCGACTCTCATGTTAAATACCTAGGTATATGCTTACCCAATGACATCTCGAAAGTATATAGTCTCAATTTCCCTCCTCTACTTAAAGACATAAAGTCTCTGTTAGCATCATATTCCAATTTACCAATCTCTTGGTTTGGGAGAAAAAACCTGATTTCGACATACGTTTTGCCCAAAATATTATACAAGATGACTATGCTTCCAATACACCTACCATCATCATTCTTCACGAGCATTAGATCTCTATTCTTACGGTTCGTTTGGAGAAATGGAAGACCACGCATTGCTTGGTCACAATTGACTAAACATAAGCATTTTGGTGGAATTGGACTTCCAGACATTAAAAAATATTATAAAGCTATACAATTAGCGTGGTGGATCAAACTAGCGGTCACATTTGCTCCCCCCAGCAGATTAATCCCCCCAATTACTAGACTCGCATTGTGGTTACCCCACCTACAACAATTTCGGAAATTATTACAAGACCCGATTTTGAAAGGCTGTAGTGAGACATGGAGAGAAATGGCGGAAGAATTAGCTCCCTTCCCCTCCCCATTATTGCCAGTGAGTTTAATTCCATACCTATTGGATTTCAAACGGCCCCCACCCAGATATATTTGGGAATCGCTTGATGATATTAAACTGAAGAATATTTCCCTAGTAAACTCCCCTATGCCCCTGGCTGACATATTTAAAATTGTTCCGACTTTGAACCTTAACTTCCTTCACTCGAATCATATAGATTTTTGTCTAAAGAAATTCTGGAAAGCTACACTAGTTCGTCACAATATGACAGAATTTGAAAAGCATTGCACTTTGCCCTCGACCAAAAAGATGTGTAGAACCTCTACAATCTTAAAGAAATTCCTTCCGTATGCAGAGGTTGAAAAAACGAAAGCATTAATAGACTGGGAATCTGAATTACACGTTTCATTGTCAGATACTGAAGTATCACATATACTTCGATACTCACACGGCACTTCAACGTGCATCAAGATACAAGAAAACCATTACAAGTTAGTTTTGAGATGGTATCATACGCCTGAATGGCTGTTTAATAGAAATCTAGCCACCAACAATCTCTGCTGGAGATGTAAGCAGGAAGCCAGCACCTTGAGCCACATATGGTGGTCATGTCCAGTGCTCTCACCATTCTGGTCACATGTTGAACAGCGGATTAAACAAGTAGCGACACAGGACTTTACACTCTCTCCAGAGATCATATTTCTAGCACTGAACACCCCCCATTATAGGACTCAAAAAGATATTCTCATAAATCATCTAATAGCCTCAGCGAAACTGTTGATTCCTAAATATTGGCTTCAAACCACCCCTCCATCGTACAAAGAATGGGAAAATAAAGTACGACAAATCCTACACTTCGAAGAATTGCTGAGTTGGTCCAATAGGACACACTCGCGCTTTTTGAAAATATGGGCCCCCTGGATTGCCTTGCCGCGGGACTAGCAGTAAAATTCGGACGATTGACCTCTTTCTCTACCTGGACTTAACTGCTTTGCTATCTTCTGACTTTTCTTCTTCTTCCCACCCCATCCCCTTGTCTTTTCCTTTTGTTTGTTTAATGTTAAATGTTGATTGTTTAATGGGTTATAATCGCAGTACTCCTCGAAGCAATAAGAACGCATACTTAGCTCGAGATGGTCTTGAGCTTCCATATTTGATTCTTCTTTACCTTCTACATGGACTATTCAAAGAGACTTTTACCTTAACATCTAATTGATATTGTCTATTGACTCAGACCTTCCATGTTTTGACGCTGTTAACACTATTACCTTTGTAAGAAATTTTTGGACTTACTGCGAAATTTCTTCCTATTATGTATACCGCATTTGTTTGTTACCCTTATAAAAATGTCTCAATAAAAATTTGTATTAAAAAAAAAAAAAAAAAAAAAAAAAAAAAGAAGAGCCAGTATTATCTTATCATGCTGCAGCTCACATAGCTGCCTATCCCACTCATAGCTGCGGCTGGGTATCCCCCCTGTATCTCATAGCTGTGTCTTGTGTAGGACTACAGACTTCAGCAATCTCTCTTAAAGAAACAGAAACACATTTGTACAATCTCATAATATCAATACAATAAGGTTAGGTACATATTCAGAACATATATATATCAGCAGAGAAAGCAGAAACATTAACTGAGGGATCAAATCAATCTCCTGGTCACACAACACAATCATACACACAGGACATTATACAACAGGTATGGGAGTGACTTCTAATTCTCTTAGTATAGAACAAAGGAATTTTTCTCTCTTTTTTCCTAGAACCAAAACATCATTACACAGATAATCTGTTCTACGTTTTTTTTTTATCAATCAACAAACACATACACGTTTTCAAATTCGGACACCTTACTGAGCTTCTAAGTTTTAATAACGGTTTTCCTACAATGGGGACAATCCTGGTTTCAATCAGCTTACATCAACCTATGTTCACTTTCTTGTGCAATCTTTTCGCTTGCTGGAGCAAACTATCACTTGCTTCACCCTAAAATCTGATACCCATCCTATTATGTGCATATTATCACATCACTTTATGTTTCAACATTCCAAGTTCCATCTTTTTGACATCCTAAACTTAGGCAACATACCCAACATACTTAAACCTCCTGTTTCATGCCACTTTCTGGCACCTCTTCATTACATCAACATTTTTCAATCATTCATTTCACGATTCACATAATCTAACACATTGTGACCGCTCATTGACCAAAATACACGTTTAACACAATTTCACACTATATTCCGGATTATCGGATGGACGTCTCAAAATTCCAGATTATCAGAATTTTCCTAAAATTTTACTTTTAAAATCAAAATGTTGCTAACAACACAGTCCTAACAAGAAAAACCTTCTACCGTACCCCACTTCTAGCACTATGTTTTCTCAACTATCTTAAGGGGTCGGGTACGGCTTTAAAGAAGGCAACACCAAATGCTTTACTAAGACAATTCTATGTCGGATCAGTGACTACATAAGAAGAGAACGGAAGCTAGTGTGATATTGTGCACACTTCTGTATGATACAAATTATAAAGATTAATATACAAAGATTAAAATACGGCACAGACCAGATGAGTTACCTTCCCTCATAACCGTGATCTGAGTCAGCTCAGGAAAAGGATTCCGGTCTCTTATGGTAAATTTTTAGACAAGAAGATACGTTAGAATAATTAGCATAACGGGATATAAAATTCCAACATAGGTTTCAACACATAACTATGGGATAAGAATTATTCCCCATTCCCATAAATAAAACATAAACACATAGATATATAAACAAACAAGTAAAAATCAGAATATTCTCTGTAATACATAGATGATACCATTAATCCAAGCTCTGTGTGCCGTGAACTTCTGCACAAAGATTTTAACTTGGGGTAAAACCCCAACTTGTAGGTTGGCGAGGCGACAGAGGGTGAGTGGCTGTCTCCCCCTCCGTGACCTCCCATACCCACGCTGTGAAGATTCAAAACTTCTCACTGTCACCTTTTTGCTCTTTTGTGGATACAACAGTTTGAAAGACAATAACAGACAAACAATAATTCAAAACATAACCATTACATCATATGCTTGAATATCCCTATATACACATTGTCATTATACATTACTCAGGTTAACCCCTTTTTTTTTTTTTTTTTTTGTACTAAATCACTCCTTTGGATATAATACATAGACTGTGGACTCTGGTGCTGACACAAAGCCAAGTTTCGTCTTCTCTGCGCGTCCTCCAGCATCTGGCAGTCTATGAGATAAAACGACCTTGAAGCTCTTGGCAGTCAATTAAAATGCTTTGATTGCCCTCTACAGAAATAAAAATAGGAATAAAACTCAAACAGCAGTTAATATACTGACACCAAAATTACACATTAATATTTTTGCGCAATTTTTTTATTGTCATAGCAAACCTCACTCTAGTAATTACCACAAGTGACACTCGGAAAGGGGGCTCCCGGGGGTTTGACCTCTTCCGGGCTTAAGGGTTTGTGATAGGAACTGGATGTGGCTATCACTGGAATCACCGGATAAAGGGGGCGTGATCTGAGGGGCGGTGAGGGCCGGAGATGTTGGTCTGGGTGTACTAACATGGCTGCCAGTGGCAACAGCCATAACCTCACTTCCGCCATCCCTGGGCGTTGGTCCGGAAGATGAGACAACAGGGGATGGGCTGGGAGCTCCACAGGCTACACAGACATCTTGCAAATCAGGATTCAGCTGCCTACAGACGTCACAGATCCACCCATCTCCACTACTCTCGGCGCCATTTTGGGGCAGTGGCGCACAAGCAATTATACTCGGCATATTCTTTTTATCATCAAGTTTCAGATAACCAAACAAAGAAACAAAGGTTCAGCATTTTCATGTCCTCCCTCGCCTGTCAGCTCTGCATATCCCTCATGTTCTAGAGTCCTTATGACCCTGTAATGAGCTTGGGCGGCTTCCAGCAAACCTTTATCTTCTAACACTCTCCGTGAATCTTCTAACATTTTTCTCCACATACTAGGTTGCAATCGGCCCGTAGGAGGCACCTCAGCCAGTTTATACAGACTCTTGCTGACAGGTCCTCCGCCGACCAAAGGTTGCAGTCACTGGGCAATATCAAAAAGGAAAGAATAAAGAGAATAAAGCAATCCACCAGCACCCGTCTACTCCCTGACGGCCTCATGCTATGGATCAATAAATAAATAAATTACAGCACCCGTCCTCTTTACTGACGGCCCGTGCCCAGACCAAATGTTGCAATCGTCCAAAAGATCACATGCACTACTCTACATCAAAGAGGGCAAGAAATTCACTTCCTGGAATCTGCAGCACCACAGGTGACTGAACACTCGGTGATATGTATATATATATATATATATACCGGTGAGGAAAAACAAGTTCAGACTACGGCTCTAGGACCCACCTATCTGTATCACTCAGACTGGACAATCGATCCAACTGGATCACCTGTCAGCCAGACAACGACACACCGACAGTCACAGGCAAATGACACATATTCATATGAATATGCATACACTTACCGTGACTCTAATGAGGGTGATCAGGCCTCGGGTCGGTGAGACGTCGTCCGGCGCGGGTCGGTCATCCGCGGTGGTCCTATACCGTAGTCCCTGTTCGGGCGCCATCTGTTGAGGTAGTGACCTCCGCCAGAATACGGGTCACTTCCAGTGGTCAGTCACCTGCTCCAAATCAATCATGCATGTGCGTGCTGACAAAGATAAACACTGACGTTGATGCAGTTTCAATCTCAGTCCATGCAACTGGGCGCTCTGGCTGCTCACACAGTACTGAGGTTTATTGAGGAAGTTACAGTTTTTATACAGGAATGCAAGAAAGATAAGATAACGGCAGGCTGTAAGCATATACGTCTTGTATCCGAATACACTGGCGATCAGTCATTGGCTCTCAAATTTCAACATCTCTTAGCTTTCGATTTCCCGAGAAATGATACTGTCTTTCTTGTAAACCACATGACGATCGTGTGCGTCAGCATCTGGGTGCGGTACTGGATACAGGCGCCATCTTAATTTGTAAACGTTGCACAAAGAAAAATATAATTTCTTAAGCAGTATAAAGCATGTATAAAAATAAGAATAGACATGGTCTACCTTCACAGTATAAGCCGAATTTTTCAGCACAGTTTTTGTGCTGAAAAAGCCCTCCTCGGCTTATACTCGGGGGGGGGGGGGGGTCTATGATCTGTCGCAATAATAATGTATAGAATCTCCCATAAAATAGTGAAAAAAAAAAGCTTTAAAAAAATATAATAAAAAAATAAAGTAAATAAAAGTTCTAAATCACTCCTTTCCCTAGAATACATATAAAAGTTGAAAATTACTGTGAAACACATACACATTAGGTATCCCTGTGTCTGAAAGTGCCCGGTCCACTGAATATAGGGTATCTGCAGTGCTCCTGATCCATCAGGAGGGGTTAATAGGAGCACTGCAGATTCCCTATATTCAGCCAGACTGAATTCCAAGTGGGGGAAAGAAAAAATAGTCCTCAAGCTCAGGGAAGGGGAAGACAGACAACCAAAACACCCCCTCCCCTTTCCCAGCATCTACTGCACCCAAAAACTCCGACCATTTTAATTTTTGAAATTTTCCAGTAGCTGCTGCATTTCCCCCCCTCGGCTTATACTCGAGTCAATAAGTTTTCCCAATGTTTGTGGTAAAATTAGGGGCCTCGGTTTATATTCGGGTCGGCTTATACTCGAGTATATACGGTAGTTTTCTGATTGCAAAATACGCACGGTTGTCTGAAACTAGCCTAACATGCAATAAAAAGGCAATAGAATGCCCCAGATGAATACGTTTGAGTCACCCTGTTCTAGCTATGATTTTACTTATTATTACTAACAATGCTTTTTGCTTTTTTTTCAGCTTTTATGATAAAGAGGACTCTATATTCCAATAAAGAGATTTTGGGAATCTTGATGGCTCAGAACTTGCCCAAAAAATACCTGCCATACCAACAATGATGTATTGGTGTTGGGGTTCCTGTAATATAAAGAAAAGAGTAACAGATGGACCATAGAGTGTTAAAATAGTATCTTACTGTGTAATATTTACTGTATTTTACTGTCATCTTACAGCATATAACAAAAAAGTCTCTTCTTTCATAAATCTGTTTTATGACCTGTAACTCCTTTATAGCTGTGTCATTCACTATGATCATTAGACGATATCTGGGATTTACTACTTTAGTTGTATATGATTGATAACAGAGATGACTTCCGTGATTTATTGGAAGGCTATTTGATACTATTAACCCAATTTTCCATGTTACGCTAGGTTCACACCTGCGTTCCACTTTCCGTTCTGTGCTTTCCGTCTTCTGCATGCCAGAAGACGGAAAGCACAGACCGGGTCCAGCCGTGAGCGGCGGTGAGCGTTTTATGCTCTCCGCCGCGAAACCGGATTTTTTAATCCGGACACAGAGTACTGCATGTCCGACTCTGTGTCCGGATTAAAATACCCGGTTTCGCGGCGGAGAGCGCAAAACGATTCAAATGAATGGTGAGAAAGACTCCTGCAGGTTTCCGTCTCCTGCTCTGTTTTATGCAGGAAACGGAAACCTGCACAACAGAAAGCACAACGCAGATGTGAACGAGCACTTACTGTGGTTATCCTTATTATATGACAGGAAACCAAACTGTTAAAGTCTACAGTAAATGCTTTGTTATACTATCATTATTGTTATTAAGTAACCTCTTCCTCTTGTGGTTTAGGATTTCCCTTCATACACTGTTAGATTTTGCATCATCTCCTCATGACTTTGTTCTATTGTGTATTTCTTCTTGCACAATAATACATTCCAGTGTCTGCAGCCTCCATGTTAGTCATCTGGAGATAGACCTGATTCTTGGAGATGTCTCTTGTGATTGTGTTTCTGCTCTTCAGTGAATCAGGATAAAATACTCTACCATCCTCATATATTATACCAATCCATTCCAGTCCTTTCCCAGGAGCTTGTCTGATCCAGTTGATATAATTGCTGGTTACATCCAACCCAGAACATGTACAGGTCAGTGTGATCTGCTGTGAAGGTTTCACAAGTCCTGAACCGGACTCCAGTAATGTCTGAGAGAGGACGCCTGTAATACAGAGAATATATTAGAAAAGAATACCATACACAGGTAATAATAATATAAATGTGTGTTTCTAGTTTCTTACATATTGGAGAAAATAATAATAAGAGTATAAGAAGAGCCATGTCTGTATGATCAGTAATGAGATTATTGTGTGTAGTAATATCCTCTATGTCCTCTTATACTGATAAAGTGTCCTGTGTTATTTGCATACAGGGCTCCACCATGTGGTAGGATTATATATAGTCTGACCTCATATATACATACTGTATATCTAACAGAGATAATGTCTCTCTCTCTCTCTCTCTCTCTCTCTCTCTCTCTCTATATATATATATATACAGTGTTGGACAACATTATTGGCACCCCTGCAATTCTGTCAGATAATACTCTTGTTCTTCCAGAAAATGATTACAAGCGCAAACTGTTTGGTATTAATAGCTTCATTTATTTTGCTTGCAATGAAAAAACACAAAAGAGAATGAAAAAAAGTCAAATCATTGATCATTTCACACAAAACTCCAAAAATGGGCCGGACAAAAGTATTGGCACCCTCAGCCTAATACTTGGTAGCACAACCTTTAAACAAAATAACTGCAAACAACCGCTTCCGGTAACCATCAATGAGTTTCTTACAATGCTCTGCTGGAATTTTAGACCAATCTTCTTTGGCAAACTGCTCCGGGTCCCTGAGATGTGAAGGGGGCCTTCTCCAAACTGCCATTTTGAGATCTCTCCACAGGTGTTCTATGGGATTCAGGTCTGGACTCATTGCTGGCCACTTTAGAAGTCTCCAGTGCTTTCTCTCAAACCATATTCTAGTGCTTTTTGAAGTGTGTTTTGGGTCATTGTCCTGCTGGAAGACCCATGACCTCTGAGGGAGACCCAGCTTTCTCACACTGGGCCCTACATTATGCTGCCAAATTTGTTGGTAGTCTTCAGACTTCATAATGCCATGCACACGGTCAAGCAGTCCAGTGCCAGAGGCAGCAAAGCAACCCCACAACATCAGGGAACCTCCGCCATGTTTGACTGTAGGGACCGTGTTCTTTTCTTTCAAGGCCTCTTTTTTTTTCCTGTAAACTCTATGTTGATGCCTTTTCCCAAAAAGCTCTACTTTTGTCTCATCTGACCAGAGAACATTCTTCCAAAACGTATTTGGCTTTCTCAGGTAAGTTTTGGCAAACTCCAGCCTGGCTTTTTTATGTCTCTGGGTAAGAAGTGGGGTCTTCCTGGGTATCCTACTATACAGTCCCTTTTCATTCAGACGCCGACGGATAGTACGGGTTGACACTGTTGTACCCTCGGACTGCAGGGCAGCTTGAACTTGTTTGGATGTTAGTCAAGGTTCTTTATCCACCATCTGCACAATCTTGCGTTGAAATCTCTCGTCAATTTTTCTTTTCCGTCCACATCTAGGGAGGTTAGCCACAGTGCCATGGGCTTTAAACTTCTTGATGACACTGCTCACGGTAGACACAGGAACATTCAGGTCTTTGGAGATGGACTTGTAGCCTTGAGATTGCTGATGCTTCCTCACAATTTTGCTTCTCAAATCCTCAGACAGTTCTTTGGTCTTCTTTCTTTTCTCCATGTTCAATGTGGTACACACAAGGACACAGGACAGAGGTTGAGTTAACTTTAATCTATTTCAACTGGCTGCAAGTGTGATTTAGTTATTGCCACCACTTGTTAGGTGCCTCCGGTAAATAACAGGTGCTGTTAATTACACAAATTAGAGAAGCATCACATGATTTTTTTTTAAACAGTGCCAATACTTTTTGTCCACCCCCTTTTTTATGTTGCTGTGGAATTATATCCAATTTGGCTTTTTGACAATTCTTTTTGTGGTTTTCCATTGAAGACAAATTAAATGAAGATAATAATACCAAAGAATTTGTGATTGCAATCATTTTCTGGAAGAAAATGAGTATTATATGACAGAATTGCAGGGGTGCCAATTGTTGGTATATACATATATGCAACAGATATAGACTTATTGTGTTATACTGTGTTGGAGGAACTTACAGCTTCCGGACACTAGATGGCGATGTTATTATTGTTATGTGCTGAATACATGTAATGATATGCTATGGAGACTTGTCTATATCTCAGAATGCTGCATATCTATGGTTAAGGTCCTTTCCAGTGTATTCCTTGTGTATTGCTATATAGAGATGCTGATGTTACCTCATGTTCTGAGAAATAAACTGAAGATTAACCCATATAATCTACTCTGAAGCTTTCTTCTGCGACTGCACTCTGCAACAGGTTATGGGCCCAGGCACAGGCACAGTACCCAGGCACCCAGGCACCCAGACAGGCCCAGGCAGCCAGACAACCCAGGCACCCAGACACCCCAGCAACCAGCCCCAGCAACCAGGCAGAGAAGACAAGAGGACTCTGTGAATGCAAAAGTATTCTCCAGAACAAGTCTCTACAACAAAGTAAGATAAGTTAAAGATGAACAGCAGCTCAGAGCTCAGACTTACAGTAGCTAAGCTGAACAATGAGAACTATCAGTTATGGAAGTTCAAAGTGGAGATGTTGTTGTCTAAGGATGATTTATGGGAGGTAATCACCACAGATAGACCCAATGAGAATGATCAGACATGGGAGAAGAAAAACAGACAAGCTAGAGCTACAATCAGCTTATTAGTGGAGGATGATCAGCTCATTCACATAAGAAATGAGAATACAGCAATGGGAATGTGGCAAGCTTTGAAAAAGTTACATGAAAGATCCAGCTTAAATCACAAGTTATTTCTGCTAAGGAAACTGTACAAGATGAGATTAAGTGCAGAGAGAGACATGCATGAGCACATAAACGCCATGATGGAAGTGATAACACAGCTGAGATCTATTGGTGAAGATATTCAGGAAAGTCATATAGCAGCGATATTATTATGCAGCTTACCAGATTCGTATACTGCTCTAATAAACGCTCTAGAAACAAGACCTGAAGCAGAGATCACACTAGAGTTTGTAAAGACCAGACTCATAGATGAATACCAGAGAAGGAAAGAGCAAACAAGAGAATCCACAGAAGAGGTTAGTGGGAATGCTCTTAAAGTTACAGATAAAAAGCGCCACAACACAGAAACAAGAGAGTGTTTCAGATGTAAGAAAAAGGGTCATTTAAAGAAAAATTGTTCTATATGGAAAGCAGAACAACAAAAATTACAACAGAGAGACAGTAAACAGAAAGTGAAAAGCTCCATTTCTAACTCATATGCAGATCACTGCAATGGTACGTTTAAAGCAGCTGATAAAAGGTCATCATCATTATCATCAAGTTGGTTTATTGACTCAGGAGCAACAAGTCACATGACAAGTAATAGAAGTTTCTTTACTGAGCTTGATTTAGATAAGAAGGAAGCCATTTATCTTGCAGACGGGAGCAGAATAACAGCAGAAGGTATTGGACAAGGAATGTTGATCTGTTCTGATAAATCTGGAAATAATGTAAAAGTACTAGTAAAGGATGTATTGTATGTTCCAGGACTAGAAGGAGGATTGTTATCCGTAAAACGTCTAACAGCTAAAGGACTTACTGTAAAATTCAAAGATGATAAGTGTACAATCCTAGCAGGAGACAAGGTTATAGTCAGTGTAAATGCAGGAGAACAATTATATCATCTAGACACAGTACAGGAACAGGTGAAGTTATGTACACATGATCACAAGAATTGTATTCATGTATGGCATAGACGTCTAGGACACCGACATCCTGAAAGTATAATGGCATTACAGAAGAAACATTTGACAAAAGATCTATTAATATCTAATTGCTCAATGACCATGAAGTGTGAATGTTGTATAAAATCAAAAGCTACAAGAGTGTCAATGTCTAAAGAAAGAGAAACAAGAAGCAAAAGACCGCTTGACTTGGTACATACTGACGTATGTGAACCCATGAAAGTGACCACATCAGGAGGTAATAGATACATGGTGACTTTCATAGATGACTATTCAAGATACACAGTCACGTACTTGATAAAGAACAAAAGTGAAGTTTTCAGTAGATTACAAGACTATGTGACTAAGTCGAGTAACAAGTTTCGAAGGAAGCCAATCATTATTAGAAGTGATAATGGAGGTGAATTTACAGGACACCAAATAGAAAACTACTTAAAACAGAATGGGATAGAGCATCAAAAGACTGTTCCATACACACCCAAGCAGAATGGGGTAGCAGAAAGAAAAAACAGAACTTTGACTGAAATGATAAGATGTATGCTGACAGATTCCAAACTACCAGAGAAATATTGGGGTGAAGCAGCAATGACGGCCACTTATCTGCAAAACAGACTTTTTTCAAGGAAACTGAAAAAGACCCCATATGAGCTATAGCAAGGTAATAAACCAAGTGTGAAGCATTTAAGAGTTTTTGGTTGTAAAGCCTTTGTGTTTATTCCAGAAGAGAAACAATCCAAACTTCAAAACAGAGCCATAGAAGGAATATTTGTTGGATACTGTGAAAACTGCAAAGGATACAGAATCCTAGATCCGAAGACAGACAGAGTTACAGTGAGTAACAGTGTGACATTCATTGAGGATCTAAATGATGACATAATGACATCACTGGAAATGATAAATGATGAAAGCAGTGATATCAATGCAGGAATATCTGATGAGAAAGAAGTGGAAATTGCCGAAAATCAAAACTCTGAAAGTAAAGAGATACAACAACAGGCAAACAATGAACCAAGACGTTCAATAAGAGAGAACAAGGGAAAACCACCTGTACGTCTTTCATACAAGGCGAGTACAAACAAGATATATGAACCTACATCTTGGGAAGACATATCAAAACTCTCAGAAGAAGAAGCTAACAAATGGATAAAAGCAACAGAAACAGAAATGAAATCCATGCGTGATAATAAGGCCTAGACACTGACAGAATTACCAGAAGGAAGAAAAACTATAGGATGTAAATGGGTTTTTAAAGTAAAATATCAAACGGATGGCACAGCTGAACGATATCGAGCGAGACTCGTAGCTAAAGGTTATACTCAGAAATATGGAGAAGACTATGATGAAGTTTTTGCACCAGTCGTCAAACATACTACAATTAGAACCTTGTTTGCAGTTGCAGCAACAAAACAAATGCAATTGAGACATCTGGATGTAAAGACAGCGTTCCTAAATGGAGATTTAACAGAAGATATCTACATGGAACAACCTCCAGGATACAAAGATAAAAGAAAACCAAACATGGTTTGTAAGCTACAGAAAAGTATCTATGGTTTAAAGCAAGCCGCTAAAGCCTGGAATGATAAAGTCACAGAAGTGCTCACAAATGAACATTTTCAAAGAAGTAAAGCAGATCCGTGTCTATACACAAAGAAACTGGGAGATAGATGGATCTATGTACTCATATATGTGGACGATATTTTAGTTTGTTTTGAAAAAGAAAGGGATGTAACAGAAATACAGAAAATTCTGGATCAACACTTTGAGATCAAAGATTTGGGATATGTGAAACAGTACCTAGGGATACAAGTAGAAAGAGAAGAAGACGGAAGTTATCTTCTTAACCAAAGTCACATGATTCAGGACATCATTGAAACATTTGGATTGAAAGATGCGAAACCAATAAAGTCTCCAATGGAAATCAACTATCTGAAGGAGATGAACAGTGAACAAAATATGTTGCCAGACAACGAACAGTACAGAAAGGCAATGGGAAAATTACTGTATCTTGCAACTGTTACAAGACCAGACATTGCAGCAGCAGTAGGAATTTTGAGCAGAAAGGTGTCAAAACCAAATAAAATGGACTGGAATGCCGTGAAGAGAGTAATACGTTACTTGAAAGGAACTATCAATGTTAAACTAAAACTACCTGCAAGTAACAAATGCATTTTAACTGGATATGTGGATGCAGACTGGGCTGGAGATACACTTGACAGATAATCTACCAGTGGTTATGTTTTCTTACTCTCAGGTGGACCAATTAGTTGGGCTAGTAAAAAACAATCAGTAGTGACACTGTCGACAACAGAAGCGGAGTATGTTGCCGCAACACAAGCAGCTCAAGAAGTCTTATGGTTGAGACAACTACTGACAGACTTAGGAGAACAACTGTTGGAACCAACAAAGTTGTATGAAGACAATCAAGGTTGTATTGTTCTTGCTCAGACGGAAAGAGTTAATCCAAGAACAAAACACATTGATATAAAGTTTCATTTTTTGAGGGATTACCAGGAGCAAGGAATGCTGAAGTTAGAGTATTGTCCAACTGAAGATATGACAGCCGATATTCTTACTAAGGCATTGAATGCTGAAAGACATCAGAAACTGATGAAGAAATTAAGTTTGACTGAATAAGTCTTTATTGTTGAGAAAGGGTGTTGGTATATACATATATGCAACAGATATAGACTTATTGTGTTATACTGTGTTGGAGGAACTTACAGCTTCCGGACACTAGATGGCGATGTTATTATTGTTATGTGCTGAATACATGTAATGATATGCTATGGAGACTTGTCTATATCTCAGAATGCTGCATATCTATGGTTAAGGTCCTTTCCAGTGTATTCCTTGTGTATTGCTATATAGAGATGCTGATGTTACCTCATGTTCTGAGAAGTAAACTGAAGATTAACCCATATAATCTACTCTGAAGCTTTCTTCTGCGACTGCACTCTGCAACAGGTTATGGGCCCAGGCACAGGCACAGTACCCAGGCACCCAGGCACCCAGACAGGCCCAGGCAGCCAGACAACCCAGGCACCCAGACACCCCAGCAACCAGCCCCAGCAACCAGGCAGAGAAGACAAGAGGACTCTGTGAATGCAAAAGTATTCTCCAGAACAAGTCTCTACAACAAAGTAAGATAAGTTAAAGATGAACAGCAGCTCAGAGCTCAGACTTACAGTAGCTAAGCTGAACAATGAGAACTATCAGTTATGGAAGTTCAAAGTGGAGATGTTGTTGTCTAAGGATGATTTATGGGAGGTAATCACCACAGATAGACCCGATGAGAATGATCAGACATGGGAGAAGAAAAACAGACAAGCTAGAGCTACAATCAGCTTATTAGTGGAGGATGATCAGCTCATTCACATAAGAAATGAGAATACAGCAATGGGAATGTGGCAAGCTTTGAAAAAGTTACATGAAAGATCCAGCTTAAATCACAAGTTATTTCTGCTAAGGAAACTGTACAAGATGAGATTAAGTGCAGAGAGAGACATGCATGAGCACATAAACGCCATGATGGAAGTGATAACACAGCTGAGATCTATTGGTGAAGATATTCAGGAAAGTCATATAGCAGCGATATTATTATGCAGCTTACCAGATTCGTATACTGCTCTAATAAACGCTCTAGAAACAAGACCTGAAGCAGAGATCACACTAGAGTTTGTAAAGACCAGACTCATAGATGAATACCAGAGAAGGAAAGAGCAAACAAAAGAATCCACAGAAGAGGTTAGTGGGAATGCTCTTAAAGTTACAGATAAAAAGCGCCACAACACAGAAACAAGAGAGTGTTTCAGATGTAAGAAAAAGGGTCATTTAAAGAAAAATTGTTCTATATGGAAAGCAGAACAACAAAAATTACAACAGAGAGACAGTAAACAGAAAGTGAAAAGCTCCATTTCTAACTCATATGCAGATCACTGCAATGGTACGTTTAAAGCAGCTGATAAAAGGTCATCATCATTATCATCAAGTTGGTTTATTGACTCAGGAGCAACAAGTCACATGACAAGTAATAGAAGTTTCTTTACTGAGCTTGATTTAGATAAGAAGGAAGCCATTTATCTTGCAGACGGGAGCAGAATAACAGCAGAAGGTATTGGACAAGGAATGTTGATCTGTTCTGATAAATCTGGAAATAATGTAAAAGTACTAGTAAAGGATGTATTGTATGTTCCAGGACTAGAAGGAGGATTGTTATCCGTAAAACGTCTAACAGCTAAAGGACTTACTGTAAAATTCAAAGATGATAAGTGTACAATCCTAGCAGGAGACAAGGTTATAGTCAGTGTAAATGCAGGAGAACAATTATATCATCTAGACACAGTACAGGAACAGGTGAAGTTATGTACACATGATCACAAGGATTGTATTCATGTATGGCATAGACGTCTAGGACACCGACATCCTGAAAGTATAATGGCATTACAGAAGAAACATTTGACAAAAGATCTATTAATATCTAATTGCTCAATGACCATGAAGTGTGAATGTTGTATAAAATCAAAAGCTACAAGAGTGTCAATGTCTAAAGAAAGAGAAACAAGAAGCAAAAGACCGCTTGACTTGGTACATACTGACGTATGTGAACCCATGAAAGTGACCACATCAGGAGGTAATAGATACATGGTGACTTTCATAGATGACTATTCAAGATACACAGTCACGTACTTGATAAAGAACAAAAGTGAAGTTTTCAGTAGATTACAAGACTATGTGACTAAGTCGAGTAACAAGTTTCGAAGGAAGCCAATCATTATTAGAAGTGATAATGGAGGTGAATTTACAGGACACCAAATAGAAAACTACTTAAAACAGAATGGGATAGAGCATCAAAAGACTGTTCCATACACACCCAAGCAGAATGGGGTAGCAGAAAGAAAAAACAGAACTTTGACTGAAATGATAAGATGTATGCTGACAGATTCCAAACTACCAGAGAAATATTGGGGTGAAGCAGCAATGACGGCCACTTATCTGCAAAACAGACTTTTTTCAAGGAAACTGAAAAAGACCCCATATGAGCTATAGCAAGGTAATAAACCAAGTGTGAAGCATTTAAGAGTTTTTGGTTGTAAAGCCTTTGTGTTTATTCCAGAAGAGAAACAATCCAAACTTCAAAACAGAGCCATAGAAGGAATATTTGTTGGATACTGTGAAAACTGCAAAGGATACAGAATCCTAGATCCGAAGACAGACAGAGTTACAGTGAGTAACAGTGTGACATTCATTGAGGATCTAAATGATGACATAATGACATCACTGGAAATGATAAATGATGAAAGCAGTGATATCAATGCAGGAATATCTGATGAGAAAGAAGTGGAAATTGCCAAAAATCAAAACTCTGAAAGTAAAGAGATACAACAACAGGCAAACAATGAACCAAGACGTTCAATAAGAGAGAACAAGGGAAAACCACCTGTACGTCTTTCATACAAGGCGAGTACAAACAAGATATATGAACCTACATCTTGGGAAGACATATCAAAACTCTCAGAAGAAGAAGCTAACAAATGGATAAAAGCAACAGAAACAGAAATGAAATCCATGCGTGATAATAAGGCCTAGACACTGACAGAATTACCAGAAGGAAGAAAAACTATAGGATGTAAATGGGTTTTTAAAGTAAAATATCAAACGGATGGCACAGCTGAACGATATCGAGCGAGACTCGTAGCTAAAGGTTATACTCAGAAATATGGAGAAGACTATGATGAAGTTTTTGCACCAGTCGTCAAACATACTACAATTAGAACCTTGTTTGCAGTTGCAGCAACAAAACAAATGCAATTGAGACATCTGGATGTAAAGACAGCGTTCCTAAATGGAGATTTAACAGAAGATATCTACATGGAACAACCTCCAGGATACAAAGATAAAAGAAAACCAAACATGGTTTGTAAGCTACAGAAAAGTATCTATGGTTTAAAGCAAGCCGCTAAAGCCTGGAATGATAAAGTCACAGAAGTGCTCACAAATGAACATTTTCAAAGAAGTAAAGCAGATCCGTGTCTATACACAAAGAAACTGGGAGATAGATGGATCTATGTACTCATATATGTGGACGATATTTTAGTTTGTTTTGAAAAAGAAAGGGATGTAACAGAAATACAGAAAATTCTGGATCAACACTTTGAGATCAAAGATTTGGGATATGTGAAACAGTACCTAGGGATACAAGTAGAAAGAGAAGAAGACGGAAGTTATCTTCTTAACCAAAGTCACATGATTCAGGACATCATTGAAACATTTGGATTGAAAGATGCGAAACCAATAAAGTCTCCAATGGAAATCAACTATCTGAAGGAGATGAACAGTGAACAAAATATGTTGCCAGACAACGAACAGTACAGAAAGGCAATGGGAAAATTACTGTATCTTGCAACTGTTACAAGACCAGACATTGCAGCAGCAGTAGGAATTTTGAGCAGAAAGGTGTCAAAACCAAATAAAATGGACTGGAATGCCGTGAAGAGAGTAATACGTTACTTGAAAGGAACTATCAATGTTAAACTAAAACTACCTGCAAGTAACAAATGCATTTTAACTGGATATGTGGATGCAGACTGGGCTGGAGATACACTTGACAGATAATCTACCAGTGGTTATGTTTTCTTACTCTCAGGTGGACCAATTAGTTGGGCTAGTAAAAAACAATCAGTAGTGACACTGTCGACAACAGAAGCGGAGTATGTTGCCGCAACACAAGCAGCTCAAGAAGTCTTATGGTTGAGACAACTACTGACAGACTTAGGAGAACAACTGTTGGAACCAACAAAGTTGTATGAAGACAATCAAGGTTGTATTGTTCTTGCTCAGACGGAAAGAGTTAATCCAAGAACAAAACACATTGATATAAAGTTTCATTTTTTGAGGGATTACCAGGAGCAAGGAATGCTGAAGTTAGAGTATTGTCCAACTGAAGATATGACAGCCGATATTCTTACTAAGGCATTGAATGCTGAAAGACATCAGAAACTGATGAAGAAATTAAGTTTGACTGAATAAGTCTTTATTGTTGAGAAAGGGTGTTGGTATATACATATATGCAACAGATATAGACTTATTGTGTTATACTGTGTTGGAGGAACTTACAGCTTCCGGACACTAGATGGCGATGTTATTATTGTTATGTGCTGAATACATGTAATGATATGCTATGGAGACTTGTCTATATCTCAGAATGCTGCATATCTATGGTTAAGGTCCTTTCCAGTGTATTCCTTGTGTATTGCTATATAGAGATGCTGATGTTACCTCATGTTCTGAGAAGTAAACTGAAGATTAACCCATATAATCTACTCTGAAGCTTTCTTCTGCGACTGCACTCTGCAACAGGTTATGGGCCCAGGCACAGGCACAGTACCCAGGCACCCAGGCACCCAGACAGGCCCAGGCAGCCAGACAACCCAGGCACCCAGACACCCCAGCAACCAGCCCCAGCAACCAGGCAGAGAAGACAAGAGGACTCTGTGAATGCAAAAGTATTCTCCAGAACAAGTCTCTACAACAAAGTAAGATAAGTTAAAGATGAACAGCAGCTCAGAGCTCAGACTTACAGTAGCTAAGCTGAACAATGAGAACTATCAGTTATGGAAGTTCAAAGTGGAGATGTTGTTGTCTAAGGATGATTTATGGGAGGTAATCACCACAGATAGACCCAATGAGAATGATCAGACATGGGAGAAGAAAAACAGACAAGCTAGAGCTACAATCAGCTTATTAGTGGAGGATGATCAGCTCATTCACATAAGAAATGAGAATACAGCAATGGGAATGTGGCAAGCTTTGAAAAAGTTACATGAAAGATCCAGCTTAAATCACAAGTTATTTCTGCTAAGGAAACTGTACAAGATGAGATTAAGTGCAGAGAGAGACATGCATGAGCACATAAACGCCATGATGGAAGTGATAACACAGCTGAGATCTATTGGTGAAGATATTCAGGAAAGTCATATAGCAGCGATATTATTATGCAGCTTACCAGATTCGTATACTGCTCTAATAAACGCTCTAGAAACAAGACCTGAAGCAGAGATCACACTAGAGTTTGTAAAGACCAGACTCATAGATGAATACCAGAGAAGGAAAGAGCAAACAAAAGAATCCACAGAAGAGGTTAGTGGGAATGCTCTTAAAGTTACAGATAAAAAGCGCCACAACACAGAAACAAGAGAGTGTTTCAGATGTAAGAAAAAGGGTCATTTAAAGAAAAATTGTTCTATATGGAAAGCAGAACAACAAAAATTACAACAGAGAGACAGTAAACAGAAAGTGAAAAGCTCCATTTCTAACTCATATGCAGATCACTGCAATGGTACGTTTAAAGCAGCTGATAAAAGGTCATCATCATTATCATCAAGTTGGTTTATTGACTCAGGAGCAACAAGTCACATGACAAGTAATAGAAGTTTCTTTACTGAGCTTGATTTAGATAAGAAGGAAGCCATTTATCTTGCAGACGGGAGCAGAATAACAGCAGAAGGTATTGGACAAGGAATGTTGATCTGTTCTGATAAATCTGGAAATAATGTAAAAGTACTAGTAAAGGATGTATTGTATGTTCCAGGACTAGAAGGAGGATTGTTATCCGTAAAACGTCTAACAGCTAAAGGACTTACTGTAAAATTCAAAGATGATAAGTGTACAATCCTAGCAGGAGACAAGGTTATAGTCAGTGTAAATGCAGGAGAACAATTATATCATCTAGACACAGTACAGGAACAGGTGAAGTTATGTACACATGATCACAAGGATTGTATTCATGTATGGCATAGACGTCTAGGACACCGACATCCTGAAAGTATAATGGCATTACAGAAGAAACATTTGACAAAAGATCTATTAATATCTAATTGCTCAATGACCATGAAGTGTGAATGTTGTATAAAATCAAAAGCTACAAGAGTGTCAATGTCTAAAGAAAGAGAAACAAGAAGCAAAAGACCGCTTGACTTGGTACATACTGACGTATGTGAACCCATGAAAGTGACCACATCAGGAGGTAATAGATACATGGTGACTTTCATAGATGACTATTCAAGATACACAGTCACGTACTTGATAAAGAACAAAAGTGAAGTTTTCAGTAGATTACAAGACTATGTGACTAAGTCGAGTAACAAGTTTCGAAGGAAGCCAATCATTATTAGAAGTGATAATGGAGGTGAATTTACAGGACACCAAATAGAAAACTACTTAAAACAGAATGGGATAGAGCATCAAAAGACTGTTCCATACACACCCAAGCAGAATGGGGTAGCAGAAAGAAAAAACAGAACTTTGACTGAAATGATAAGATGTATGCTGACAGATTCCAAACTACCAGAGAAATATTGGGGTGAAGCAGCAATGACGGCCACTTATCTGCAAAACAGACTTTTTTCAAGGAAACTGAAAAAGACCCCATATGAGCTATAGCAAGGTAATAAACCAAGTGTGAAGCATTTAAGAGTTTTTGGTTGTAAAGCCTTTGTGTTTATTCCAGAAGAGAAACAATCCAAACTTCAAAACAGAGCCATAGAAGGAATATTTGTTGGATACTGTGAAAACTGCAAAGGATACAGAATCCTAGATCCGAAGACAGACAGAGTTACAGTGAGTAACAGTGTGACATTCATTGAGGATCTAAATGATGACATAATGACATCACTGGAAATGATAAATGATGAAAGCAGTGATATCAATGCAGGAATATCTGATGAGAAAGAAGTGGAAATTGCCAAAAATCAAAACTCTGAAAGTAAAGAGATACAACAACAGGCAAACAATGAACCAAGACGTTCAATAAGAGAGAACAAGGGAAAACCACCTGTACGTCTTTCATACAAGGCGAGTACAAACAAGATATATGAACCTACATCTTGGGAAGACATATCAAAACTCTCAGAAGAAGAAGCTAACAAATGGATAAAAGCAACAGAAACAGAAATGAAATCCATGCGTGATAATAAGGCCTAGACACTGACAGAATTACCAGAAGGAAGAAAAACTATAGGATGTAAATGGGTTTTTAAAGTAAAATATCAAACGGATGGCACAGCTGAACGATATCGAGCGAGACTCGTAGCTAAAGGTTATACTCAGAAATATGGAGAAGACTATGATGAAGTTTTTGCACCAGTCGTCAAACATACTACAATTAGAACCTTGTTTGCAGTTGCAGCAACAAAACAAATGCAATTGAGACATCTGGATGTAAAGACAGCGTTCCTAAATGGAGATTTAACAGAAGATATCTACATGGAACAACCTCCAGGATACAAAGATAAAAGAAAACCAAACATGGTTTGTAAGCTACAGAAAAGTATCTATGGTTTAAAGCAAGCCGCTAAAGCCTGGAATGATAAAGTCACAGAAGTGCTCACAAATGAACATTTTCAAAGAAGTAAAGCAGATCCGTGTCTATACACAAAGAAACTGGGAGATAGATGGATCTATGTACTCATATATGTGGACGATATTTTAGTTTGTTTTGAAAAAGAAAGGGATGTAACAGAAATACAGAAAATTCTGGATCAACACTTTGAGATCAAAGATTTGGGATATGTGAAACAGTACCTAGGGATACAAGTAGAAAGAGAAGAAGACGGAAGTTATCTTCTTAACCAAAGTCACATGATTCAGGACATCATTGAAACATTTGGATTGAAAGATGCGAAACCAATAAAGTCTCCAATGGAAATCAACTATCTGAAGGAGATGAACAGTGAACAAAATATGTTGCCAGACAACGAACAGTACAGAAAGGCAATGGGAAAATTACTGTATCTTGCAACTGTTACAAGACCAGACATTGCAGCAGCAGTAGGAATTTTGAGCAGAAAGGTGTCAAAACCAAATAAAATGGACTGGAATGCCGTGAAGAGAGTAATACGTTACTTGAAAGGAACTATCAATGTTAAACTAAAACTACCTGCAAGTAACAAATGCATTTTAACTGGATATGTGGATGCAGACTGGGCTGGAGATACACTTGACAGATAATCTACCAGTGGTTATGTTTTCTTACTCTCAGGTGGACCAATTAGTTGGGCTAGTAAAAAACAATCAGTAGTGACACTGTCGACAACAGAAGCGGAGTATGTTGCCGCAACACAAGCAGCTCAAGAAGTCTTATGGTTGAGACAACTACTGACAGACTTAGGAGAACAACTGTTGGAACCAACAAAGTTGTATGAAGACAATCAAGGTTGTATTGTTCTTGCTCAGACGGAAAGAGTTAATCCAAGAACAAAACACATTGATATAAAGTTTCATTTTTTGAGGGATTACCAGGAGCAAGGAATGCTGAAGTTAGAGTATTGTCCAACTGAAGATATGACAGCCGATATTCTTACTAAGGCATTGAATGCTGAAAGACATCAGAAACTGATGAAGAAATTAAGTTTGACTGAATAAGTCTTTATTGTTGAGAAAGGGTGTTGGTATATACATATATGCAACAGATATAGACTTATTGTGTTATACTGTGTTGGAGGAACTTACAGCTTCCGGACACTAGATGGCGATGTTATTATTGTTATGTGCTGAATACATGTAATGATATGCTATGGAGACTTGTCTATATCTCAGAATGCTGCATATCTATGGTTAAGGTCCTTTCCAGTGTATTCCTTGTGTATTGCTATATAGAGATGCTGATGTTACCTCATGTTCTGAGAAGTAAACTGAAGATTAACCCATATAATCTACTCTGAAGCTTTCTTCTGCGACTGCACTCTGCAACAGGTTATGGGCCCAGGCACAGGCACAGTACCCAGGCACCCAGGCACCCAGACAGGCCCAGGCAGCCAGACAACCCAGGCACCCAGACACCCCAGCAACCAGCCCCAGCAACCAGGCAGAGAAGACAAGAGGACTCTGTGAATGCAAAAGTATTCTCCAGAACAAGTCTCTACAACAAAGTAAGATAAGTTAAAGATGAACAGCAGCTCAGAGCTCAGACTTACAGTAGCTAAGCTGAACAATGAGAACTATCAGTTATGGAAGTTCAAAGTGGAGATGTTGTTGTCTAAGGATGATTTATGGGAGGTAATCACCACAGATAGACCCAATGAGAATGATCAGACATGGGAGAAGAAAAACAGACAAGCTAGAGCTACAATCAGCTTATTAGTGGAGGATGATCAGCTCATTCACATAAGAAATGAGAATACAGCAATGGGAATGTGGCAAGCTTTGAAAAAGTTACATGAAAGATCCAGCTTAAATCACAAGTTATTTCTGCTAAGGAAACTGTACAAGATGAGATTAAGTGCAGAGAGAGACATGCATGAGCACATAAACGCCATGATGGAAGTGATAACACAGCTGAGATCTATTGGTGAAGATATTCAGGAAAGTCATATAGCAGCGATATTATTATGCAGCTTACCAGATTCGTATACTGCTCTAATAAACGCTCTAGAAACAAGACCTGAAGCAGAGATCACACTAGAGTTTGTAAAGACCAGACTCATAGATGAATACCAGAGAAGGAAAGAGCAAACAAAAGAATCCACAGAAGAGGTTAGTGGGAATGCTCTTAAAGTTACAGATAAAAAGCGCCACAACACAGAAACAAGAGAGTGTTTCAGATGTAAGAAAAAGGGTCATTTAAAGAAAAATTGTTCTATATGGAAAGCAGAACAACAAAAATTACAACAGAGAGACAGTAAACAGAAAGTGAAAAGCTCCATTTCTAACTCATATGCAGATCACTGCAATGGTACGTTTAAAGCAGCTGATAAAAGGTCATCATCATTATCATCAAGTTGGTTTATTGACTCAGGAGCAACAAGTCACATGACAAGTAATAGAAGTTTCTTTACTGAGCTTGATTTAGATAAGAAGGAAGCCATTTATCTTGCAGACGGGAGCAGAATAACAGCAGAAGGTATTGGACAAGGAATGTTGATCTGTTCTGATAAATCTGGAAATAATGTAAAAGTACTAGTAAAGGATGTATTGTATGTTCCAGGACTAGAAGGAGGATTGTTATCCGTAAAACGTCTAACAGCTAAAGGACTTACTGTAAAATTCAAAGATGATAAGTGTACAATCCTAGCAGGAGACAAGGTTATAGTCAGTGTAAATGCAGGAGAACAATTATATCATCTAGACACAGTACAGGAACAGGTGAAGTTATGTACACATGATCACAAGGATTGTATTCATGTATGGCATAGACGTCTAGGACACCGACATCCTGAAAGTATAATGGCATTACAGAAGAAACATTTGACAAAAGATCTATTAATATCTAATTGCTCAATGACCATGAAGTGTGAATGTTGTATAAAATCAAAAGCTACAAGAGTGTCAATGTCTAAAGAAAGAGAAACAAGAAGCAAAAGACCGCTTGACTTGGTACATACTGACGTATGTGAACCCATGAAAGTGACCACATCAGGAGGTAATAGATACATGGTGACTTTCATAGATGACTATTCAAGATACACAGTCACGTACTTGATAAAGAACAAAAGTGAAGTTTTCAGTAGATTACAAGACTATGTGACTAAGTCGAGTAACAAGTTTCGAAGGAAGCCAATCATTATTAGAAGTGATAATGGAGGTGAATTTACAGGACACCAAATAGAAAACTACTTAAAACAGAATGGGATAGAGCATCAAAAGACTGTTCCATACACACCCAAGCAGAATGGGGTAGCAGAAAGAAAAAACAGAACTTTGACTGAAATGATAAGATGTATGCTGACAGATTCCAAACTACCAGAGAAATATTGGGGTGAAGCAGCAATGACGGCCACTTATCTGCAAAACAGACTTTTTTCAAGGAAACTGAAAAAGACCCCATATGAGCTATAGCAAGGTAATAAACCAAGTGTGAAGCATTTAAGAGTTTTTGGTTGTAAAGCCTTTGTGTTTATTCCAGAAGAGAAACAATCCAAACTTCAAAACAGAGCCATAGAAGGAATATTTGTTGGATACTGTGAAAACTGCAAAGGATACAGAATCCTAGATCCGAAGACAGACAGAGTTACAGTGAGTAACAGTGTGACATTCATTGAGGATCTAAATGATGACATAATGACATCACTGGAAATGATAAATGATGAAAGCAGTGATATCAATGCAGGAATATCTGATGAGAAAGAAGTGGAAATTGCCGAAAATCAAAACTCTGAAAGTAAAGAGATACAACAACAGGCAAACAATGAACCAAGACGTTCAATAAGAGAGAACAAGGGAAAACCACCTGTACGTCTTTCATACAAGGCGAGTACAAACAAGATATATGAACCTACATCTTGGGAAGACATATCAAAACTCTCAGAAGAAGAAGCTAACAAATGGATAAAAGCAACAGAAACAGAAATGAAATCCATGCGTGATAATAAGGCCTAGACACTGACAGAATTACCAGAAGGAAGAAAAACTATAGGATGTAAATGGGTTTTTAAAGTAAAATATCAAACGGATGGCACAGCTGAACGATATCGAGCGAGACTCGTAGCTAAAGGTTATACTCAGAAATATGGAGAAGACTATGATGAAGTTTTTGCACCAGTCGTCAAACATACTACAATTAGAACCTTGTTTGCAGTTGCAGCAACAAAACAAATGCAATTGAGACATCTGGATGTAAAGACAGCGTTCCTAAATGGAGATTTAACAGAAGATATCTACATGGAACAACCTCCAGGATACAAAGATAAAAGAAAACCAAACATGGTTTGTAAGCTACAGAAAAGTATCTATGGTTTAAAGCAAGCCGCTAAAGCCTGGAATGATAAAGTCACAGAAGTGCTCACAAATGAACATTTTCAAAGAAGTAAAGCAGATCCGTGTCTATACACAAAGAAACTGGGAGATAGATGGATCTATGTACTCATATATGTGGACGATATTTTAGTTTGTTTTGAAAAAGAAAGGGATGTAACAGAAATACAGAAAATTCTGGATCAACACTTTGAGATCAAAGATTTGGGATATGTGAAACAGTACCTAGGGATACAAGTAGAAAGAGAAGAAGACGGAAGTTATCTTCTTAACCAAAGTCACATGATTCAGGACATCATTGAAACATTTGGATTGAAAGATGCGAAACCAATAAAGTCTCCAATGGAAATCAACTATCTGAAGGAGATGAACAGTGAACAAAATATGTTGCCAGACAACGAACAGTACAGAAAGGCAATGGGAAAATTACTGTATCTTGCAACTGTTACAAGACCAGACATTGCAGCAGCAGTAGGAATTTTGAGCAGAAAGGTGTCAAAACCAAATAAAATGGACTGGAATGCCGTGAAGAGAGTAATACGTTACTTGAAAGGAACTATCAATGTTAAACTAAAACTACCTGCAAGTAACAAATGCATTTTAACTGGATATGTGGATGCAGACTGGGCTGGAGATACACTTGACAGATAATCTACCAGTGGTTATGTTTTCTTACTCTCAGGTGGACCAATTAGTTGGGCTAGTAAAAAACAATCAGTAGTGACACTGTCGACAACAGAAGCGGAGTATGTTGCCGCAACACAAGCAGCTCAAGAAGTCTTATGGTTGAGACAACTACTGACAGACTTAGGAGAACAACTGTTGGAACCAACAAAGTTGTATGAAGACAATCAAGGTTGTATTGTTCTTGCTCAGACGGAAAGAGTTAATCCAAGAACAAAACACATTGATATAAAGTTTCATTTTTTGAGGGATTACCAGGAGCAAGGAATGCTGAAGTTAGAGTATTGTCCAACTGAAGATATGACAGCCGATATTCTTACTAAGGCATTGAATGCTGAAAGACATCAGAAACTGATGAAGAAATTAAGTTTGACTGAATAAGTCTTTATTGTTGAGAAAGGGTGTTGGTATATACATATATGCAACAGATATAGACTTATTGTGTTATACTGTGTTGGAGGAACTTACAGCTTCCGGACACTAGATGGCGATGTTATTATTGTTATGTGCTGAATACATGTAATGATATGCTATGGAGACTTGTCTATATCTCAGAATGCTGCATATCTATGGTTAACATTCTTTCCAGTGTATTCCTTGTGTATTGCTATATAGAGATGCTGATGTTACCTCATGTTCTGAGAAGTAAACTGAAGATTAACCCATATAATCTACTCTGAAGCTTTCTTCTGCGACTGCACTCTGCAACACCAATACTTTTGGCCAACACCGTATGGATATAAAACTCAAAATCTGTAGCAGCCCGCTCTATACCAGAGCCCGCTCTATACAGTTCTCGCCTGATTTGGGTGAAATTTAGCAAGCCCCCTCTCCACCCACAGGAGCAGAATATTGCGCATGTTAAATCTCACTAGTGTCCCCCCGGCATTTGATTGGGGTCCCCGAAGTTAGGCCCTATACATATAATGGGGAAATGTGAGGGTGAAAGTGAGTGCTAAGGGAAAAACAACAGTTGTGATTGACAGGGACGAATTATAGAAATGGCACCAAAGAGTCTCTGCTAAAGGGTCCGCACTACCACACACACCACACAAATATTTCAAAAACCCTATATAAACATCACACATACACCAACCCACAAGCATAACACCACACAAATGCCACAACACAAACACCACCCCACAAATACCATAGGCACACACCACACACACACACGCAAGGACCAAACATGCACACAAACACACTCAGATGGATGTACCCTACGCACACGGATGAACAGAGCACATGCGTACTCACACACAACTACCGCATGCATGGACACTTGTGCTGCGCACGCACAAACACATGGATCACATACATGCATACATGTACACAGACCACACACGTGCATGCACACATGCATACATACACATGGATCACACGTGTGCACACGCACATACAAATATGCATACATATACAGGGACCACACACGTGCATGCACACACGCACATGTTACATCTCGCTAGCGTCCTCCTGTAATGAGATTGGAGCCCCCGAAGTTAGGCCCTATACATATAATGGGGAAATGTGAAGGTGAAAGTGCTGAGGGAAAACAACAGTTGTGACTAACAGGGACAGATTATAGCGATGGCGCCAAAGAGTCACACATGTGCACACACACATATACATGCACGCACTGACAAAACATGTCTGGTATCCTTAATGGCTGCTTGCACACTACAGTATTTTTCATGGGCCTCCAGGCCATGGATTTGGTGGTTCTATGGACTTTTGTGCACAAAGCTGTGAATTTTGCAGGCTCCATAGAAGTCTATGGAGATGTACAATCTACGGCCCGGAGATCAGCAGTCTTACTGAACAGCAATGTTGGTCAGGCAAAAACTGCCTGATAGTAAGATTGTCATTATTGCTTACTAGACAGGGAGCTTTCATCACTGAAACTGCTGAGGTAAATCCTCCAGAAGGCTCCTAGGCCTGCCAGCTTCACTAGCAACATAGGTTCAACCTGATTGTACAGGCCCAGTTGCAACATAATGCAAGGGCCATCCACCTCCTTTAAATCCTCTTGTAGACCATATTCCGCCACCACTTCAATATGGCAAGCCATTGCTTCCACTCCTTCTCCTCCTCACCATCTTCATTTCATGGTTGTAATGCCCTGTTCACATCTGCTTTTGTATTCCGTCCGGGGAGAGTCCGCATGGAGACCCCCCGCACAGAATACAAATGCAATTGTAAGTGCTGTGCTGTAAAAGCACATGGACCACATAGACTGTAATGGGGTCCGTGTGTTTGCTGTGCACTGCCCGCACGAACAATTCATGTGGGCAATGCACGGAAAGCACACGGATCCCATTATAGTCTATAATGGGGTCCGTGGGCTTTTATAGCAATTGCAATTGCATTTGTTTTTCGTTCGGGAGGAGTCTCCATGCGGACTTTCCCTGGACGGAATACAAAAGAAGATGTGAACAAGGCATAAGGCAAAGTACTGCCATGAGATATTGCAATTAATGAGACTGGATAAGAAAAGCCTCACAGTGGAGGAGCTACTTCATTGTATCCTGCAGCAAGTGTCCCCTGGATGGGTCCTCGCCTTCTCCAGCTAGGCAGCATTACCAGCAACAATGGCCCCAAGATTGTTGCTGCACTGCAGTTAGGACAAATAACACGTTGTTCCTGTATGGAGCGTTCCTGTATGGAGCATGCTTTAATCTGGTCATTTGCCGCTTTATTAATCTGCAGTGACTTTAAGGAGTAGCTGTTCATGACCAGAAAACTCTCTATGCATTTCAGCCATTCTTATGTAAAAAAAAACCAAACATCTTGTTCGATTTGCAGCGGCCTACTCGTAGAGAAGTGGAGCTTCAGAGGAAAACACTCCCTGAGGAACATCTTGGAGGCAGAGGAAAAGGCATCTCTGCTTGGAGATTCAGAAGAAAGTATTCTATGAGAAGAATCTTGGGTACAGAGGAAAAGACGTCTCTGTTACAATTTCCCGGAGACTTAGCTGCCATTTTTACAGCTTCCCATGTGCTCAGCTCCAGACCAAAAAAAGACCAAAAGTTCCCAACCCCCTCTCTAGAGTGGGCGGTCACTCAGCTCCGCCTCCAGGCCAGCCAAGCTCCCTTGAGTGGTCCTGGAGGTCATCTAATTATAATGGACACTCCCTTTACAGTGCCAGCTCAAATTACAATGACAAAGTATAGGCAGGTGTAGTTCACAAAAACATCCACAAGATGGCGCATTCTCTGGTGAAAGATAGAAGGAATGATGGGGAAGGAATCTTTTTACCTTATGTGCAAATGTCCATATCATCTCGGTCTGCAAGGACGATTAGAGGGAATTGGACTAGCAGTACCGGGACATTACAGTCCCACATTGGGGAAATTTCATCCTATAAATCCTATCATCCTATAAAATGTAGGGATTACACACCGTGAAAAGTAAGTGAACCCCTAAACCCTATATATTTTTTTGAAAGTAGACAACCTGAAGATTACAAATGTCTTAATGGGTCATCAATAGCCACATCCACCTTCATGCAACTTTGCGACCAACACAAAACATATATTTGCACCTAAAACTCATGTTCAATCTCAGATTCATATACAAAATACATTTAAAATAATAGCTTAAGGTGTATACAATGTGTATATATACTATATGTACCGCAAACCTCAACTACAACAAGCAGGACTTAGCTGTTATTCACTAATATGTTAAAAAGCTATACTGCACCTACCAAACTGTGACTGTGATACCAAAATCTAACTTTTTTCAGAGTACACAGCATTCTGTATATAAAAACACAATTTAGTAGTTCATATATACAACCACCTTTATTCAACTTTGCGGCAAACAGATTGCTAGCAAAAATTGCACAAAAATTCAAATTTGCCACTAAAGTGCAGCTCAAGCAATCCCTTTCTGCAAACATAATGTACTGTCCATAAAACTGAAATATGTGAGAAGTTCATACATACCACACATGTATATATTTAAAGGGGCGGCTGTTAAAGAATTGCCAAAATCGCAGAAATGCGCCATCCCATTTTGTGCATTCAAATTAAATAGGACTTTACATAAAAATGTTATTTTCCATCCCCCTATAAAAATTTTAGCAATCTATACATTTATCTCTAGTGATAATCGTTATTACTATTATTTTAGCATGTAACGGATATCACTAGAGACGTATTTTACTGTAGAAAGCTCAGGTATAGACAGGACAGGGATTGGGTGAAATGTAAACTTTATTTGCGACTTTGTGTATATGTTGTGTAAGTGTTTGGTGTGACTTTTTTTGGCGCTGCGACCTGGACAATGGTAAAGGTCTGGGTTACAGCGCCAATAAACTTCCTGGTTATGTTCAGGGGTATAACATAAGAATACCCCACTAGTAAAGCTCGGGGGGGAATTACATTATACCTGTATGTGACAATCAGAGACAAATGTATAGTATGCGCTCTGATTGGAAGGAGAAGGGTTAATAGGGACAGAAGAGTCCCTGCCACCCCCCTCCTGGTGTCACATACAAGTTATATACAGAGTCAGATTGTTTCTCTGTCTCTCTCTGTCTGCTGGGCTGCTTGTGCCCCTCTCCCTTTCCTGTTACAGTTCTCAAATTGCTTACTTAGACATGAGGGGTGGGGACATTTTAGAGCTCTATATATTTGGACTGCATCAACATATCTTGATGCTTTTAATTGCATTTTAAAGAGGAGAATCTCATTTTTAAAATGATACCAAGAACTTGATGATTGAACTTACAGTTTTGGATCGATTCACTGTTGAAACGCTGTTGGGAATTGAGATCTGCAGTTGGATCTCAATACCAAATAGCGTTTTCAACAGTGAATTTCTACAAAACTGTAAGTTCAATCATCAAGTTCCTGGTGTCATTTTAAAGATGAGATTCTCTTCTTTAAAATTCATTTTAAAGCATCAAGATATGTTGATGCAGTCCAGAGATATTGGCATTAGTAGGGAGGACGTAGTTACTACGTCCTCGGCTACTGAAGTGCCACCTTGGGAGCACGTATAGCTACTTGCTTGGCAGCGTAAGGGTTAACAGATCTGTTAAAAAAAACAGACACATAAACATCAGTTACTATCCGTTTGTGTCCGTTAATGTAGGTGTTCATTTTTTATTTTTTTTTAAACGGACAATTTTATAATGGAATCCTAATAGAGATGAGCAAACACCGTTCAATCAAGTAGCTATTTGATCGAATATCAGGCTGTTCGAGGTATTCGATTCCAATTGAATACCAGGCCGCATACGCAGTAAAAATTTGTATCCCCTCCCACCTTCCCTGGCGCTTTTTTTGCACCAATAACTGCGCAGGGGAGGTGGGACAGGAAATAAGACAATGGAGGCAGTTAAAAAAAATGAAAAAAACCCATTGGCTGCCGAAAACATGTGACCTCCCATTTATAAGAACGGTTGACTTCTTGCTATATACTGTCAAACATCTTTTTTTGGGGGGTGTCTGTACACCAAATTGCAGGCATCCCTAGCAGTTTCTTGTTGCTGATATACCTGTCAAACAGCTTTTATTAGGGGTGTATAGACCATAAAAAAGGGAATTAGTATACATCCAAAATGCGCAAGGCTAGCGTAAGAAGATGGGGACGAGGACGGGGCGTGGAAATGCAGATGTGGGGCAAGGTTGCGCCCAACCAACAGCCTCTACTGCGCCTACAGCTCTGCGGCAGCAACCATTGCGCTTCCCCACAGTCCCCGGCTTGATGGCCAAATTAAGTAGGGTGCAGGGTACAAACCTAACTAGGCCCGAGCATCAGGAAGATTTGTTACAATGGCTGGTGGACAATGCTTCCAGCACATTCTCCACCAGCCAGTCAGCCTCTACCTCAACTCCTCCTCCTACCCAACAGTCTGGTCCTCCTTCCTCACAACATGCCCAATCTTCCCAGCAACCTAATCCCACCTTTCCCACCTGCCAGGAACTATTTTCGGCTCCATTCACTGTCCCTCTCTCTGTCCCACCACGTCCTGAATCACCAGAGGCAACAGATGAGTTGCCTAATGCACAAATACTGGAGCATCCGTTATCTCCTGTTGTTCTTGTTGACCAGAAATCGGCCCTCAGTAACGACGATGACGAAACACAGTTACCATCAGGAAAGCCTGTTGCCGTCGTCGGTGCGCAAGAGAAGGAGCCGTCAGATGAATTGGACGAGGAGGAGGTGGACGACGAGGACACTGACCCGACCTGGACAGGGCAAATGTCAAGCGGGGAGAGCATTGTAGATGTGGAGGGAAGTGCAGCACCAAAGAGGGTGGCTAGAGTTAGAGGCATGTCCAGAGGCAGAGGACAGCTGCTGCACTGAAGCCAGGGCACAGGCAGCAGGGCCCAACATGTTACCTCTTTCAGCCAGCCTAGAAAAACTCCCCCATCAAGGCCACGGTCTTCGGTGGTGTGGAATTTTTTAAATGTATGTGCTGTGGACAAATATAGTGCTGTTTGCACACTCTGCAACTGCAAACTGAGTAGGAGCTCTGAAAAGAGCAACCTTACAACCACTAGCATACGTTGTCATTTGGAAGGCAAGCACTGGGCTCAGTGGCAGAGAGCAAATGCAGGATAATAGTCATCCGGCGTTGCCGCCACTGCCTCTCCCACTGTTGCCAGTGCTGGCGCTGCAGTCCAGACCAGCAGCCAGGAAACCTCCACATCTGCCTCTGCCACTTTGGAGACTTCTCCCTCATCCTCCCCTTTTCCTGCCTCAGCTCCTTCTCCTGCCTTATGTCCTTCTCCTGTACCATCATACGCTTCCTCAAAACAACCAACCATCTCCCAGACTTTTGAGCGCAGGGAAAAATACAGTGCTACCTACCCCCATCACTACTTCTCCCAATGTGCCGTCCCCGCCTTGCACCAGCACGTGTCACGCAACATCCGGCGGGCCCTAAGTTCTGCGATTTGCACAAAGGTCCACTTGACCACCGATATGTGGAAAAGTGCATGCGGACAGGGACGCTACATTTCACTGACGGCACACTGGGTAAATGTAGTAGAGGCTGGGAGCGGGTCACAATCTGGGGCGGTCTACCTCATTTCCCCGCCCAACATTCCTGGCAGGGGCTCTGAACCACCACCCTCCTCCTCCTCCACCTTCTACCCCAGTTACCAGCTGGAAACACTGCAGCACTGGCATGGGGAGACATCAGCAGGCCGTGTTGAAGCTCATAAACTTGGGGGACAGACAGCACACTGCCTCAGAGGTGAGGGATGCCCTCCTCGATGAGACGGCAACATGGTTTTTGCCGCTGCACCTGGGCCCAGGCATGGTCGTGTGTGATAACAGCCGCAACCTGGTAGCGGTTCTGGAGCTTGCCAACCTCCAACACGTTCCATGCCTGGCCCACATGTTCAATTTAGTGGTGCAACGGTTTTCGAAAACATACCCCAATGTAGTCAAGCTACTGGTGAAAGTGCAGCGTTTGTGCGCCCACTTTCGCAAGTCCACAGTAGCCGCTGCTAGCCTCCGAAGCCTCCAGCAACGCCTCCATCTGCCAGAACACCGGCTGATGTGCCACGTCCCCACACGCTGGAACTCGACGTACCATATGTTGAGTAGAGTGTGTGAGCAGGAGAGACCCTTGATGGAGTACCATCTCCAAAACCCAAGGGTTCCTCAGAGTCAGCTCCCGCAGTTTCTGCACATCAGCCGGTGTTCTGGCAGACTTGTGCGAGATCTTGCGTGTCTTTGAGGAGTTAACCATGAGGGTTAGCTGTGACGACGCACTCGTGAGTGTCACAATCCCATTCCTATGTGTGATGCGAGAATCCCTCATCGCCATCATTGAACGCATTGGACGCTGAGGAGTCGGGCATAAGAGCAGAAACATCCCAGCAGGATAGTCAGGGCACACTCCTGTCCGCTTCACAGCGAATATTGAGGGAGGAGGAGGAGGATGAAGAAGTGGCAGATCTCATTGTCACACAGGAGGCTAGCGGGGAAGTTCATTGCGTCCCATTGCTGCAGCGTGGTTGGGACGAAATGGAGGAGGAGGAGGAAGAGGAGGAAATGGAGAGTAACCATTCCGGTGGGAGCAGCCAAGTGACGCCAAGTAACACTCTGGCACACATGGCTGAATACATGTTGGAGTGCTTTGCAATTGACAAACGCATTGCCAAGATCCTGGAGAGCAACGACTACTGGATTTTTGCAATCCTCAACCCCCGGTATAAAAATTATATTTGTAATTTTATTCCGTTAGAGGGGAGGGCCAGTCGCATGAGTGATTGCCACAAGCAACTGGTGCAGAATATGATGGAGATGTTTCCATCAACTGTCGTTGGCGGCAAACAGGAGAGTTCCTCCAACAGGCGACAAACTGTCATCTGGTCCACACCCGACAGGGGCACACTCTCCAAGGTCTGGGACACATTAATGGCACCCCGTGGCCAAAGTACCACCACTGAGGGGCCTAGTGTCACTAGGAGGGACAAGTATAGGCGCATGTTGCGGGAGTACCTGGCCGACACCAACCCTGTCCTCTCCGATCCCTCTGCGGCCTATACTTTTTGGGTCTCCAAGTTGGATTTGTGGCTGGAACTTGCCCTGTACGCTTTGGAGGTTCTTTCATGCCCTGCCGCCAGCGTGCTTTCAGAAAGGGTCTTCAGCGCTGCCGGTGGCATAATTATGGATAAGTGCAGCTGGCGGTCAGCTGACAGTGCTGGCCGGCTGACGCTCATAAAAATGAACAGCCACTGGATAGACCCATCATTTTCATGTCCACCGGTGTCAAGCACACCGACATGAAGTTGCATGCGTGTGCTCACCCTCTACAATTCCTCCTCCTCCTCATACTCCTCCACCATCAGCGTTGCACAATTCTGATCCTACTAGGATCAATCCACCCTGATTCACCCCAACTCTGCTGGTTAGAGTCACAATCCACCCTGATTCCCCCAAACTCTGCTGGTTAGAGTCTCTACTCACTCCAAGGGCCAAAAACACAGCTTTTTAAAGGCTCTACTCACTCCAAGGGCCAAAAACTAAATCTCTGCTGTTTAAAGGCTCAACTCACCCAAGACCAACAAATCTCTGCTGGTGCAAGGCTTTAAGGGCCTAAAACTCTGCAGGTAAAAGGCTGAAGTCACCGAAAGGGCCTCAATCCCTGCTGGTAGCTCAGCTTAAGGGCCTGTAACTTAATTTGTAAGGGCTCACGTTAAGGGCCATAAAAATGAATTTTGGAAGGTCTTACCACATCACAAACACACACACACACACAATGACAGTTCAGGGTGGGTACTGATGGATTTCCCATTGCCTATTCCATCTGTGGTTGTCATGGGCAACGTGATTTAAAGGGGTGCTTGTTAATGTTTGTTGAGCTTTAATTGGGGTTTGTGTCCATCCATTTGGGGAGTAAAGAAGGTTTCCAGGTATTTTCCCACTTTGAAAGAGGCTTTTTTTGAGTGTGTAAAGTGTGTAGTTGTTAGGCTGTGATAGTGGGGTAATAGAGGGTCTTTGGTGTGTTAGATGCCCCCAGACATGCTTCCCCTGCTGTCCCAGTTGCATTGCAGAGGTGTTGGCATCATTTGCTGAGGTGTCATAGTGGACTTGGTGACCCTCCTGAGTCGAATGGTGGGATCCCCTGAAACTAAGCATTTTCTCCCATAGACTATAATGGGGTTCGATATTCAATTGAATAGTCGAATATTGAGCGGCTATTTGAAACGAATAACGAATATCGAATATTTTACTGTTCGCTCATCTGTAAATCCTAATGGTAGTGTGAACCCTGCCTTAAATATTGCCACATTTGTACAGCTGTGAAATAAAAACTATAAAAAAATGTTGTCGTTTTCAAAACTAAAAAAAAAGACAAATAAAAAAAACCTTTACAATACAATATATGACAGCTTATATTTTAGTTATTGGACATCCATTACAACACATACATTGCCTAGACAATATATCAAGATGTGGATAAAGCCTCCACATTTAAAGATAGTGAAAGAAAGAACACTTTTCAAATCAAGCAATTTTTAAACTGCTCTAGTACACATGTAATATATAGAGATGAGCGAACACCAAAATGTTCGAGGTTCGAAATCCGATTCGAACAGTCGCTTACTGTTCGACTGTTCGAACGGGTTTCGAACCCCATTATAGTCTATGGGGAACATATACTCGTTAAGGGGGAATCCCAAATCCGTCTCTGGAGGGTCACCAAGTCCACTATGAAACCCCAGGAAATGATGCCAACACCTCTGGAATGACACTGGGACAGCAGGGGAAGCATGTCTGGGGGCATATAAATCACTTTATTACATGGAAATCCCTGTCAGCTTGCGATTGTCGCAAGCTAACTTTTCCCCATAGGAATGCATTGGCCAGCGCTGATTGGCCGAATTCCGTACTTTGGCCAATCAGCGCTAGCTCTGCTGGAGGAGGCGGAGTCTAAGATCACTCCACACCAGTCTCCATTCTGGTCCGACCTTAGACTCCGCCTCCTCCAGCAGAGCCAGCGCTGATTGGCTGAATTCCGTACTCTGGCAAATCAGCGCTGGCCAATGCATTCTATTGGCGTGATGAAGCAGTGCTGAATGTGTGTGCTTAGCTCAACTACGCTGGTGGAGTAGTTGAGCTAAGCACACAGATTCAGCTCTGCTTCAATCAGCGCTGGCCAATGCATTCTATTAGCTTGATGAAGCAGAGTGTGCACAAGGGTTCAAGCACACCCTCGGCTCTGATGTAGCAGAGCCGAGAGTGCACAAGGGTTCAAGCGCACCCTCGGCTCTGATGTAGCAGAGCCGAGGGTACACAAGGGTTCAACCGCACCCTCAGCTCTGATGTAGCAGAGCCGAGGGTGCACATGGGTTCAAGCGCACCCTCGGCTCTGATGTAGCAGAGCCAAGGGTGCACTTGAACCCTTGTGCACACTCAGCTCTGCTACATCAGAGCCGAGGGTGCGCTTGAACCCTTGTGCACCCTCGGCTCTGCTACAACCATAGACCGGGTCCGGCCGTGAGTGGCGGTGAGCGTTTTAGGCTCTCCGCCGCGAAACCGGATTTTTTTATCCGGACACAGAGTACTGCATGTCCGACTCTGTGTCCGGATTATAAAACCCGGTTTCGCGGCGGAGAGCGCAAAACGCTCACCGCCGCTCACGGCCGGACATCTCTCTCACCCATTCAAATGAATGGGTGAGAGAGACTCCTGCAGGTTTCCGTCTGCTGCCTCTGTTTTAGGCAGGAAACGGAAACCTGCAGTACGGAGAGGGCGACGCAGATGTGAATGAGCCCTAACAAAAGCTTATATTGAAAATTTCCCCACTGTGGGACTATTAAAGGATTATCTCATCTTATATTGACAGAATGAGTTAATGCAGCAAGTCAATATTTGCAGTGTTGACCCTTCTTCTTCAGGACCTCTGCAATTCTCCCTGGCATGCTCTCAATCAACTTCTGGACCAAATCCTGACTGATAGCAGTCCATTCTTGCACAATCAATGCTTGCATTTTGTCAGAATTTGTAGGTTTTTGTTTGTCCCTCCGTCTCTTGATGATTGACCACAAGTTCTCAATGGGATTAAGATCTGGGGAGTTTCCAGGCCATGGACCCAAAATCTCTATGTCCATTTAGTTATCACCTTTGCTTTATGGCAAGGTGCTCCATCATGCTGGAAAAGGCATTGTTGATCGCCAAACTGCTCTTGGACGGTTGGGAGAAGTTGATCATGGAGGACATTCTGGTACCATTCTTTATTCATGGCTGTGTTTTTAGGCAAGACTGTGAGAGAGTCGATTCCCTTGGCTGAGAAGCAACCCCACACATGAATGATTTCAGGATACTTTACAGTTGGCATGAGACAAGACTGGTGGTAGCGCTCACCTCGTCTTCTCCGAATAAGCTGTTTTCCAGATGTCCCAAACAATCGAAAAGGGGATTCATCAGAGAAATGACTTTACCCCAGTCCTCAGCAGTCCACTCCCTGTACCTTTTGCAGAATATCAGTCTGTCCCTGATGTTTTTTCTGGAGAGAAGTGGCTTCTTTGCTGCCCTCCTTGAGACCAGGCCTTGCTCCAAGAGTCTCCGCCTCACAGTGCGTGCAGATGCACTCACACCTGCCTGCTGCCATTCCTGAGCAAGCTCTGCACTGCTGGTAGCCCGATCCTGCAGCTGAAAAACTTTTAAGAGACGGTCCTGGCACTTGCTGGTCTTTCTTGGGTGCCCTGGAGCCTTTTTGCCAACAATGGAACCTCTCTCCTTGAAGTTCTTGATGATGCGATAGATTGTTGACTGAGGTGCAATCTTTCTAGCTGCGATACTCTTCCCTGTTAGGCCATTTTTGTGCAGTGCAATGATGACTGTACGTGTTTCTTTAGAGATAACCATAGTTAACAGAAGAGAAACAATGATGCCAAGCACCAGCCTCCTTTTAAAGTGTCCAGTGGTGTCATTCTTACTAATCATAACAGATTGATCTCCAGCCCTGTCCTCATCAACACCCACACCTGTGTTAATGGAGCAATCACTGAAACAATGTTAGCTGGTCCTTTTAAGGCAGGGCTGCAATGATGTTGAAATGTGTTTTGGGGGATAAAGTTCATTTTCTAGGCAAATATTGACTTTGCAAGTAATTGCTGTTAAGCTGATCACTCTTTATAACATTCTGGAGTATATGCAAATTGCCATTAGAAAAACTGAAGCAGTAGACTTTGTAAAAATTATTATTTGTATCATTCTCAAAACTTTTGGCCATGACTGTATATCACCTATGCAGTAATACCCAGGCTGGTGTGGCAATGCATCTATGCGCACTAGATTGATGAATTTTGAGGGTGATATTGACATCATATACAATTTATCTTTTGACGTGTTAATAACTTTCTGGACATATGTGGGAATCTTGGATTAGGTCTGCATTCAGATTCAGGTCTTGGTTCAGGTGTTCTGTCAGGTAGGGCATCCATTGATGCACACTGGATTGATGAATTTTGAGTGTAAGATTGATACTTTGTAGTACTTAACTTTTGACATGTTAACATTTTTTCTAGATATATGTGAAAATTTTGGCTTAGTTCTGCATTCAGACTCAGGTCCTTGTTCAGGTTTCCTGTCAGGTATATATATACCCTGTTTCCCTGAAAATAAGGCATGTTCTTATAATTAATTATCTAACGAAATATATGACCTTTCTTATTTTTGGGGGATGTTTTATGCAGCGGCTGGAGCGGGGAACAATCGGCAAACAAAGCGGGGAACAATTAGCGGAGTGCCGGCATGACTGCCGGTTGTATGTGATCCAGAAGGTGAAGGGGGGGGGGGGGTCTTATTTTTGGGGAAACAGGGTATATACATTTTTTTTTAATTAGGTCTGGTGCGTATTCAAAGAAAAATAAAATATAACTTACCTGTGGTATCAGGATATTGTTATTGGACAGTGTTATATGCATATTGAGGCACAGATGTACTGATACAATAGTGCAGGGGTGAACCTGGGCTTTCTGGCGCCTGAAGCAGACGTCAGAAAGCCGCCCCCCCCTTTCCCGAGGAGGGGGCATGGTCTCGAAAAAAGGGGCATGACCGATCGGAAAGGGGGCGGGCCGAGAAAAAAGGGGCGGGCCTATCGGAGCGCGCGGTGTTCGCAGGCAGAGAGCAGGCAGGATGCTCTCTGCCTGCGTGTGAGGGGCGGCCGCTGGAGCAGCGCTGCGTCCAGCAGGGCCGCCCCAATACACCACTCGTTTCCCGTGTCGGGCTGCAGATACGGTGACACTAAGCCAGTCCAGGACAGCTTGTCCTGGACTGGCTTAGGTCGGCAAAAATGCCGCCCTCCCGAGGCCCTGGCATAGCGCCGCCTGAAGCGCTCGCTTCAGGTCGCCTCATGGGAGGTGCGGCCCTGCAATAGTGCATTATCTTGTATCTTAACACAACTTTATTTTTGATTTTCTTTTTGTCCAACAAAATATGCAGTAATACATTATTCATCTTTAATTCAGGATGTAGGTTTACACATAATGAGAAATTATCATGTGTTTCACTATGTATTACATGCATGCGTGTATGTGATAATTATTTTTTTCATACCCTTGTATAGAGAACTATGTGATATCAAATTGTTGGATATAGTTCTTTGTGAATAACAGGTTGTACAATTTCGCACATCAATGCATTTATCTGTTAGTTTTGCATGTTTGTAAGTGTATACATATATTTTCTCTAGCTTACTGGTTTTTCTTTTTACTTCATTTGTGTGTCAAAGTTCACAGTCAATGATCATTGTTAACAGCTGGTGATTTTCCGGCAGGCTTGTATTTAAAAGCCTTGTGCACACATCTTATACTAGCCATGACTAAGACAGCTACGCTCTCGAAACGCGTCGGCGTTTAACAGCCAGTACTGCTGGATTTTTTCATTGTACACCTCACTATGCCACCTATTGCCTGTGATCTTTATTTTTAATCATTGCCAATAAAGAGGAGTTTATATTTTAAAGAAGGACGCGCTGGATGTCTTTTCCTTTGTACCTATACTAATATATCAAGAGGGTGATAATAAATCATGTGGAGCAGCACAGTCACAGCCAAATTCATGAGGGTTCAGCATTCAGAAGGTGATACTAATGTCCTCCAAACAATGTATAATTCAGTATTCGAAGGAAAAAACAGCACACCAGAGAAATAATGTCCTATTCCATTCTGAATACTCCTTTGCTGGAATTTTTGGGGTATGTTTGGATTTTTTTATTTTTTATTTACTAGCAATTCTTTTTGCTTTTTTTTTAGGTTGTACAATAAAGGGGTCTCTTCATTCCTATAAAGGATTTATGGGAGTTTTGCTGTCACAGAAACTGACAAAAATGTACCTGCCATACTAACAATTTTAACACAGAGTAACCTAGTACAGAGTAACATATGGGTCATAAAATGACACAATAGTCACCTGATGTGTACTATAGAGATGAGCGAGTACTGTTCAGATCAGCCGATCCAAACAGCACGCTCCATAGAAATGAATGGATGCACCTGGTACTTCCGCTTAACCCCCAGCGTGCCGGCTACGTCCATTCATTTCTATGCGAGCGTGCTGTTCGGATCGGCTGATCCGAACATTACTCGCTCATCTCTAGTGTACTATATACTATATTATATGGTAAGGTGACAGTATATAACAGTATATAACAGAAAACTTTGGCAATGGAAATTCCATTGAATACACCAATAATTCTGTAAAACAGACACATTGAACTTCAGATTTACCTTCTGACACATGAATCAATAAGCCGCTATCACTTCTATCAGAAATCTGGGATTTGCTAAGTTACAACTGTATCATTCACTGTCATCATTACAAGATATCTGAGGTTTATTACTTTATATATCAGAGATGATATCAGAGATGAGAAAGCAATAAGTCAATTCAATAATTTATCATAAGGGCTATTTGGTCTTATCAACCCAACCTTCCATAGTGATACTGGTCAATTATCCTTATTATATAACAGGGAACACAATGAATATGGTTGACAGTGATTTCTTTGTTATACTATTAGTTTCATTGTTATTTAGTAACCTCTTCCCCTTGTGGTTTAGTATTTCCCTTCATACACTGTTAGATTTTGTATCATCTCCTCATTATTTTTTTCTATTGTGTCTCTTCTTGCACAATAATACATTGCAGTGTCTGCAGCCTCCATGTTAGTCATCTGGAGATAGACCTGATTCTTGGAGTTGTCTTTTGTGATTGTGGTTCTGCTCCTCAGTGAATCAGTATAAGCAGTACTACCATCGCCCCATATTTGTCCAATCCATTCCAGTCCTTTCCCAGGAGCTTGTCTGATCCAGCTGACAGCATAGCTGGTTAGCTCAAACCCAGAACATGTACAGGTCAGTGTGATCTGCTGTGAAGGTTTCACAAGTCCTTGTCCAGACTCCAGTAATGTCTGAGAGAGGACGCCTGTAATACAGAGAATATATTAGAAAGGAATATCATATACATGTAATAATAATATAAATGTGTGTTTCTAGTTAATCTTACATATTGGAGAAAATAATAATAAGTGTATAAGAAGAGCCATGTCTGTATGATCAGTAATGAGATTATTGTGTGTAGTAATATCTTCTATGTCCTCTTATACTGATAAAGTGTCCTGTGATATTTGCATACAGGACTCCACCATGTGGTAGGATTATATAAGGTCTAAACTGACTCAAATGGCTAATAGAGGCAAGGTCAAAGAATCAGAATAAGAATTACAAGCCTACTAAAAAGTAGAAAAAAGTGACTATGATAAATAACTATTGTCTTATATCCTTTGTATTGACAACCCAAGAAGAGAAAAGACAATGGTGTAATATTGGTGTAAGCAGAATAATCTTCTCAGTTTTGAAATAAGCGGGAAAGGGAAGAAGTATCTGCTGCATTGCCTCCTTCAGCTTCTCTCCGCCAGACTTGACTTCAATGACAAGTCTTTCTTCCTTATGAAACCAGGTGAAGTGAAAACAAGGAAAATGCTGGGAAAGAGATTTTTTTTTCTCTAAAAAGCAGCAGTTAGTGTGAATCATGAGGAAACATGAGTATTTGTCAGCACCATTTTCTTCTACGATGATCTTCATAACCCCTGCGCCAACAGAGAATGTGCCTGGTGATGCGTTGAAGGCCTTGTTATAAATTAGGTGCATTTTCCATCAGCCTGGACGCCAGTACTGATATTTACACCAGATCATATTAGTTGTAGATTTCAGTCATCATTTATTGCAGAAACCTGCTGGGACCAGTAGTGCCACCTACACCCCTCCACTGCCATGGTCTCTTTATGTGCCAAGTATAAAAAGTTACAAACCTGAGGGGCGTAGGAAGTTGAGAAATCTGCCCCATAGTTCTTTGTAATATGGGAGCCTGTCAGTATTTTATGCTGAATAAAGGTGACAAAATAATATGTATTATAGAAAATTAAATGCAATTCTGTCTATACTATGTGGAGCCACAGTGGAGCATTATACTGGGGGGCTTCTGAGGAGCATATTATATTGTGAGAGGCCACGGTGGAGATTTATACTGTGCTGAGGCTCTGGGATTATTATATTGTATTTGAACTCTGGGGAGTATATTATATGGGACTTCTTGGGAGTATGTTATGCAATATGTGAGGCCACCTTAGAGCATTGTACTGTGTGGTGGTCACTGTGGAGAGAATATTATACTGTGTGAGGTCACTGTTGGTATTATATTGTGGTGGGGCAGGTTCTTGGGAGTGGTCACTGTGTGGGACCACTGTGGGGTATTATACCATATGGGGACCGTAGAGAGCATATTATACTGTGTGGGGCCACTGTGGAGCATTATATGTCATGTTGGCATACTGCTGGGTACTCAGTGGACCATTATGTACTGTAGTGGGGGATGGGCTCTGGGGAGCATTGTGCTGTGTCACCTGGGGTGCATTATGCTGTGTGGGCTTTAGGGAGCATATTATACTGTGTGGGGTGTTATACTGTGTAGGACCATTGTGTGGAGTATATTAGACTGTATGGGCCACTATGGAGTATTATACTGGGGAGCACTGTGGGGATCCCATGATACTGTGCGGGCCCACTATGGAGCATATTATATTGTGTGGGGCCACTGTAGAGTATCATTTATCATACCTATTATACTGTTTCGGGGATCTGAATAGTATATTATACTCTGTGAGGCTGATGGGGGCATATTGTACTGCATGGTGCCAACACGGAACATCATACTGTGGTGTGGTGTGGGAGCATATTACATTCTGTGGGGCTACTGTGCGACATTATACTGTTGTGGAGGGTGAGCTCTGGAGAGTATTTTATATTGTGTGGGGCCTCTGTGCAGCATTATTCTGTGGAGTGCACTGTGGAACATTATATAACATGTGGAACATTATACTGTGGTGGAGAGACAAAAATTCTGTATGGAAGCCTTGTGTATTATGACTACATCACAGTTCTCTTTCTAAAATCTTGTGCATGCCATGATGCTATTGGTGCATGCATAGTACAATATAACATGAGGATAATGGAAAAATACTCATTCACTTGAGGTTAATTATCAGAATCTTGTCTAATTCTGTATATATGAACATTACAAAGTCCTAATTCTCTTTTCCTAATTATTTAGACAATGCAAACTACTACTTCTTTTGTCCTATATATGTGCTGCACAGTACCACTACTCATGTCCTGTATACTGTGTATAGTTCCAAGTATCTGCTCTTTTTATTAAAGAATATAAAATAGCACAAATAAAAAACAATACTTGAATGACATGTACTACAGTTATGCCTGATATGGGCAAGTACAAAGTAGAAAACATACATACAACAGTGCAAGGTACAATGAATTGACATAAGTACAATCAGTGCAAATAAGAGGACATCAGTACAAGACAAGGGATACATCAATACAGATATAGAGGACCGTTACCCATACCATATCAATCATGGCTGTGTAGTGCGAATAAAACAGGCTAGACAATACGATCAGTGATAATCTTCAGGTCACTGGACCAGTTGAGCATACACGTGAGGGACACAGGGACAACCAAGGTACAATAAGAAAGGCACAACCAAGCTCCTCAAGAAGTATTGAGTAATCAGGAGAACACAGAAGTTCTGCATATTATTCAGGTTTGTGGAGCTATCTGCTCTTATTCTTAATCATCGGAGGAAGGTTTTGTAAATATGCTCTTTAATTTGTAAAAATCGATGAGATTGATTACTGTTGTGGATAATCAAGTGAAGATTAAGTGAAGATATGACAAACATTGTAGTGATACGAACGTATAATACTATGAGTAATATTTCTAAACATTCACAACAGATTTTTTTTTAAGACAATGGAAAGCTTTTACTTTACATTGTAAGAAATTTCAATACCTTTACCCTCAAAGTGATTGTTTGAGTCTTAATATGCGTCATCTAAAATGTTCATATGTTTCATATGAAAATTTATATGAATTATATTTTTTATTGGATATTTAAGTGGAAAAGTAATGTTACTAATGCTTTGATATACTGTATATACTCCATATCCTTGCACTTTACACATGCTTTACATATATCTGACAAAAGTAATAATAAATAAAAATTCTATGAAAATGAACCAATGAAAGTCAGACATTGCTTTTCAACCAAGCTTCAACAGATTTTTTTTTTCAAATAAAACTCACCGAACAGGCCTGGACAGAAATGATGGTTCCCTTATTTTAATATTTTGTTGCACAACCTTTTAATGCAATCACTGCAATCCAACGATTCCTGCAACTGTCAATGAGACTTCTGCACCTCTCAGCAGGTATTTTGGCCCAAACTGCTCCAGTTGTCTTGGGTTTGAAGGGTATCTTTTCCAGACAGGCAACAAATAGAGATGAGCGAACACTAAAATGTCCGAGGTTCAAAATCTGATTCAAACAGCCGCACACTGTTCGACTGTTCGAACGGATTTCGAACCCCATTATAGTCTATGGGGGGAAATGCTCGTTTCAGGGGTACGCAAAATTCGATAAAATCATACTTACCAAGTCCACGAGTGATGGTCGGGCTGGATTCTGCTTGGTCTTTTCCCGGCACAGGGTCCCCACGTCTTCTTCCGGGTGGAATTCACTCTGCCTAGGCATCCGGCCTAGGCAGAGCCGACTGCGCATGCATACACGCGCAGTCGGCTCTGCTCAGGCGTCGGGCCTGTATAGCATTCTGCCAATCAACGCTGGTTCTGCATCGAACCTTAAACTTCGAACAGCTAGTAGTGTTCGATCGAGTACGAGTATTTCGAATACCGTAGTATTCGATCGAACACTTACTCGATCGAACACTACTCGCTCATCTCTAGCAACGAAGTATTAAAAATTTAACTTTATTCTTTGTCTTTAAAACAGCATCATTGCGATAGAGAATTCACAGAATATGCAGTTATAGTGTTAGGAGTATTTAGGTTCTTTAATTTCTATTTTTCTTACCTGGGGAGTTTTTGGCTGCGCAGTGTCTGGGGTGGCATCCTGGCGCTGCGGGGTTGTCCTGTCATGAGTATTGGTGCACACCTTCTGACTTGCACGTGCGCACTGATGGTAGGCAGCTTTATCTCCTGGTTGATTAGTCTGTCCTCCCATTTGCACCTGGGAGGAGTGGTCTCTACTCTGTATTTAAACCCAGGCCTCCCATGGTTCTGTGCTGAGTGTCGCTTTTACAGAGCTAGGCCTTAGCAGGAGGAGTAGGTGGTGTTCTGGGATAGAGGAAGTTCCGTGGTTGATTTTTGGGAGGTTTGGGTGAACGAGTTGGTTGGTGTGTTTTCCCTTCTGTGTTCACCAATCCTCCCTCTGTGTATAATTGACTGTGTGAGTGAATTGCCTTTTCCTTTGATTTCTACTCAGTTTCCCTGTGTTTGTTTCCTAGTGTATGGTTCCTTCCCATATTGGTTTGGGGGAATCCTTTCCCACATTTTTCCTGTGTGCTGCTTGTGTTGTTAGTCAGTGCACACCCTTGTCAGTCCCTGTCAGTAGCAGCTTCACTTGTTCGTTAGGGGTGACCCCCTTTAGTCTCCAGTCCCTAGAGGTCTTATAGGGCATTCCTTCTCCCACTTCCCTCTAGGCCTACGGAATCAGTGAGTGAGGAGCTGTCGGGGTCAGGCTTAGCCTGAGTACAGCCGACCCACACCCGTGAGGCAGGGACCGGGATAGCTAGTGGGAGTAGTGCAGGGCGAGATTCCCTACTGCTATCCCTTAGCCCCGTTGCAGCTACCTGGACTGACATAACAGTACACTCAGCCGGTAAAAAAAAAAAAAAAAAAAAAAAAAAAGGTTCGTTTGCATTATGACGGACCTGAAACAGTTGTACCAGGCGGTGCAGCAGATTTCCACTGAGATGGAGGGGATCAAGCTACGAATGGATGCCATCCAAGCTTCTGGCGTATCTCAAGTACAGCAGTTGGCTCAACACACAGCCTCTCAGGTGGAGGGCATACAGAGGCAGGTGAGTAGCGCCCCTGTGGGTCGGCCTCTGGAGCCAAAAGTCAGCTTACCTGAACCCTTCCGAGGTAAGAGGTCAGATTTTTTCCGATTTCAAAAGGACTGTCTTTTGTATTTCCGGCTACGGCCGTTTTCCTCCGGTTCTGAGGTACAGAGAGTTGGGATTATTATTACTTTATTGAGAGATGATCCCCTCATCTGGGCACATTCGTTACCAGCCGACTCAGCTTGCTTACTAACTGTAGAGGCGTTTTTCTCCACAATGGGGTTACTGTATGACGACCCTGACAGGGTACGCACGGCTGAGTATAACCTACGACGTTTGGTGCAAGGGGATCACGCTATAGAGAAATATTGCACAGAGTTTCGTAGGTGGGCAGCAGAAGTACACTGGAATGACCCCGCTCTACTTAGTCAGTTTGAGACAGGACTCTCAGACCAGGTTAAAGACCATCTAGTTTCTCACCCTGTTCCGGGAGATCTAGATGAGGCCATGCAGCTGGCAATTAGAGTTGGACGGCGCCTCCGGGAGCGTGGAGACAAGAGTCCTGGGGGGCTTAGCCCTCCTCAATTCTCTGTTTTTAGAGAGGACCCGGGGGACCAACCCATGCAGATTGGGGCCACTGTGCGAAGTGCAAGACCCAAGAGTGAAGGGTCCCGCACAGTACGCTGTTTTGTGTGTGGAGGGATGGGACATGTAGCAAGGGTATGCCCCTCCAGAGAATGGTTCGCCAAGGAGAGTAATAACCCCAGGTCTATTGAGGGTAAAGGGAGAAAACCTACTAAGGAGGGAGGTGTGCATATTTCCTGTACTCAGACTGCCGGGTTGACCCTTGAAGGATGGGTAAATGGGCAGAAGTGCCGGATTTTGGTTGATTGTGGTTCGGCAGTCAACCTTATTGACTCAGAGTTTTGTGAGCAATTAAGGGTGAGTCCTTTGGTCTTGGAGTCTCAGATACCGGTGTGGGCTATTGATAAGACCCCTCTACAGCAAGCTGTCATCTCCAAACAGGTGGAGGGTTTGGAGTTTATTGTGGGTGGCCACAGGGAAGAGATTGACTTGTTCTTGTTGTCTAAGTTACCAGCACAAGTAGTTTTGGGGTGGCCCTGGCTGAAGCAGCATAACCCTATTATCAACTGGGAGACCGAGTCAGTAGTTTCTTGGGGGCAGGGGTGTAATGGTCGATGTCTGCCCATATCCGTTATGTCTTTGTCTATAGACAATTTGCCTCAAGAAATATGTGAGTTCAGGGAGGTCTTTGAGGAAAGGGCAGCCAAGACATTACCACCACATCGCACCTATGATTGCTCGATTAAATTTATACCTAATGCAGTGTTACCCAAGACAAGGTTGTACAATCTCACTATTCCGGAGAGGGAGGCGCTCAAAGAGTATATTGAGGGGAGTCTAGAGGTGGGGCATATTCGCCCATCTAAGTCCTCAGTAGCAGTGGGGTTTTTCTTTGTAAAGAAGAAAGATGGAGGGTTGCGCCCTTGTTTGGATTTTAGGGAGATTAACAAAATCACGGTGCGGAATCCCTATCCCATTCCGTTGATCTCGGATCTATTCAGCCAGATTACGGGAGCCCGCTGGTTTAGTAAAATAGATTTACGTGGGGCGTATAACTTGCTGAGAATCAAGAAGGGGGATGAGTGGAAAACAGCGTTTAACACACCCCTAGGACACTTTGAGAATCTTGTGATGCCTTTCGGTCTAACCAATGCGCCTGCGTTTTTTCAGAATTTTATTAATGATGTACTAAGTGCCGTCATAGGGAGGGGGGTTGTGGTCTATCTGGACGATATACTCATTTACACCCCGGATTTGGAGACTCATTGGGAGAGAGTGAGAGAGGTTTTAGATCTCCTGAGGGTTAACCAATTAAGTGCTAAGCTGGAGAAATGTGTGTTCGCGGTCAATAAATTATGTTTCCTTGGCTATATCCTATCGGACAAGGGGTTCGAGATGGACCCTGAGAAGGTCAGGGCAGTCTTGGAGTGGCCGCGACCCGAGAACCTAAAGGCGGTCCAACGGTTCTTGGGGTTCTCCAACTATTATCGCCAGTTTATCAAGGGATTTTCTGAGGTTGTGAAACCTATCTCGGACTTGACTAAGAAGGGGGCTGACTGTGCTAAGTGGTCGCCAGAGGCGCTAGCTGCGTTTGAAGAACTGAAGAAGCGATTCTCGTCCGCTCCCATTTTGAGACAGCCGGATGAGAGGTTGGCCTTCCGAGTGGAGGTGGATGCCTCCTCGGTGGGGGTGGGAGCAGTACTTTCTCAGGAGTTCGAGGAGGGTACGCATCCCTGTGCCTTCTTTTCTAAGAAATTCTCTGCCTCTGAACGAAATTATGACATCGGAGATAGGGAACTACTAGCAATAAAACTAGCGTTCGAACATTGGCGTCATTTCCTGGAGGGGGCCAGAAGGCCAGTCCAGGTATTTACTGACCACAAGAATTTGATTTATCTTGGGTCGGCGAAGAGATTAAATGCACGGCAGGCCAGATGGGCTCTATTTTTTGCGCGGTTCCATTTTAACGTGACTTATGTGCCGGGTTCAAAGAATGTTAAGGCTGATGCTTTATCCCGGTATATGTCGACTGAGGAGGAACAAGAGGCGCCTGCCACTATTCTTGGGGATGGAGTGGTGGTAGCAGTATTGGGCGCGAAATTGGAGAAGGCCTTGATCGAAGCGCAACACGCTGCACCTTCCAAGATACCTAGAAACAAGCTTTTTGTCCCAACTACTCTCCGACAAAGTCTCCTGAGGGAGTGTCATGAGTCGGTTCTTGCTGGTCACCCGGGGGTTTCAGAGACCATGAGATTGGTGTCTAGGAATTTTTGGTGGCCAGGGTGGAGTAAGGAGGTCTTGCAGTTTGTTCAAAATTGTTCGGTCTGTGCAAGAGCCAAGGCGTCGCATACCCGTCCCCACGGTCTTCTACATCCATTGGAACCTCCTAAGGCACCTTGGACTCATCTGTCTATGGATTTCATCACGGGCCTTCCGGTGTCTAAGGGTTTCACGGTCATTTGGGTAGTCGTTGACCGCTTCACGAAAATGTGCCATTTGATCCCGTTTTCCAGGCTGCCATGTGCCAAGACACTATCTGAGGCGTTTATTAAAGAGATTGTAAGGTTGCATGGTCTTCCTGAGGAGATCGTTTCGGACAGGGGACCGCAATTTGTGGCTAAATTCTGGCGGGCTTTTTGCAGCAGGTTGGGAGTTACACTGTCGTTTTCCTCCGGGTTTCACCCAGAGTCTAACGGACAAACAGAGAGGAAGAATCAGGATGTGGAACAGTTTTTGAGGTGTTTTGTTCGAGAGAACCAGAATAATTGGGCTGCCTTTCTCCCCCTGGCAGAATTTTCCCTAAACAACCATGATTCCAATGCCACAGGTACCACACCTTTTTTTTGCTCCGGTGGTAGACATCCTGTTTTCGGAGTATTTTCTTCCATTTCTTCCCCAGTTCCGGAGGAGGAGCTATTTTCTAAAAAGCTGCAAGGGGTATGGTCCCGTATCTGAGAGAATCTGGTGCGGGCGTCGCACCAGGCTAAGGTCCAGGCGGATCGGAAGAGAGGGGAGTTGCAGTTCTTCCCTGGTGAGATGGTTTGGTTGTCCACCAAGAATATCAGGTTGAAGGTTCCTAGCAAGAAGCTGGGTCCCAGATTTGTGGGTCCTTTTAAGATCATCAAGATGGTAAATGAAGTGGCGGCGCAGCTGCAACTACCTAAAAGGTGGAAGATAAACCGGGTCTTCCATGTCTCCTTGTTAAAGAAGGCCAAGAAGGGAACGTCTCCAGTTAAGGTTCCACCAGTTTCTGAGTCCGGGGAGTATGAGATATCCCGAGTTCTGGATAGCAAATATGTTCGGGGGAAGCTATGGTATCTGGTGGCATGGAAGGGATACAGTCCTGAGGATAATTCTTGGGTCCTGGAGTCGGATGTGTCAGCTCCCAGACTCGTGGAGAAATTCCACAAGGAGTTCCCGAAGAAGGATGCTCCTAGAGAATCCGGAGTCTTCTCCTTGAGGGGAGGATCCTGTTAGGAGTATTTAGGTTCTTTAATTTCTATTTTTCTTACCTGGGGAGTTTTTGGCTGCGCAGTGTCTGGGGTGGCATCCTGGCGCTGCGGGGTTGTCCTGTCGTGAGTATTGGTGCACACCTTCTGACTTGCACGTGCGCACTGATGGTAGGCAGCTTTATCTCCTGGTTGATTAGTCTGTCCTCCCATTTGCACCTGGGAGGAGTGGTCTCTACTCTGTATTTAAACCCATGCCTCCCATGGTTCTGTGCTGAGTGTCGCTTTTACAGAGCTAGGCCTTAGCAGGAGGAGTAGGTGGTGTTCTGGGATAGAGGAAGTTCCGTGGTTGATTTTTGGGAGGTTTGGGTGAACGAGTTGGTTTGTGTGTTTTCCCTTCTGTGTTCACCAATCCTCCCTCTGTGTATAATTGACTGTGTGAGTGAATTGCCTTATCCTTTGATTTCTACTCAGTTTCCCTGTGTTTGTTTCCTAGTGTATGGTTCCTTCCCATATTGGTTTGGGGGAATCCTTTCCCACATTTTTCCTGTGTGCTGCTTGTGTTGTTAGTCAGTGCACACCCTTGTCAGTCCCTGTCAGTAGCAGCTTCACTTGTTCGTTAGGGGTGACCCCCTTTAGTCTCCAGTCCCTAGAGGTCTTATAGGGCATTCCTTCTCCCACTTCCCTCTAGGCCTACGGAATCAGTGAGTGAGGAGCTGTCGGGGTCAGGCTTAGCCTGAGTACAGCCGACCCACACCCGTGAGGCAGGGACCGGGATAGCTAGTGGGAGTAGTGCAGGGCGAGATTCCCTACTGCTATCCCTTAGCCCCGTTGCAGCTACCTGGACTGACATAACATATAGCACACATTGCTACGCGTTTCGGAACTAGTGTTGTTCCTTCTTCATGGCATAATGAACTGCTGACTCTACTACCTTATAAACCCTCCTTAATTATACACACCCGTGTCATTAAAATTTTAACCCTTTAAAACACCAAAGTGCTAGAACTGACATATTTGAATCTCTATTTACCAAAACAATATTTTGTTCTTCTCTAATACATTGGATTTCATTATAATATCAATATTTTTGTGGTTTTATATATAATTTACCTCTAATTGTACATATTGTATTCACTCTTCACATAATATTCCTTTTTCAGTTTACTAAATTTTAGGATCCTCCCATTTGTTGTTAGCATACACCTACATACCTACAATTCTACGCAATATGGTTCATACACTATGCTTGTACATTACATGGTATGGGACCACATGATAAAAAATCACATGATCGGACCTCTCGTAATAATGAAAATAATACACGCACATCCCAGGAACCAGGTAGGTGACATGATCGAAAATCACATGATTGGACCTCTCATAATGATAGACATAATACACGTACATCCCAGGAACCAGGTATGTACAGTATTCCACATAATGTAATTCATTCATCCTGTCTATGTATCATGTGGTAAATAATCACGTGATCGACAATCACATAATCGGACTCTTTTTTTCAAAGAAAATACAAACATTTCTCCGTCCCAAGACCAGATGAGTAAAATTCTTTCCATATATTTAAACATCTACGTGATGCATATGTCTATAATTCCTTTAGATGTAAACAATTTTTATACTTAGGTTTTAACTTTATATAGAAAGATCTATACAATACAAATTCAAAAAAGTTATATTTATACAAACCTATCTACTTTCCTAATTACAGACTTTATTAGATGTATTAATGTTCTACTTATTGCAATTTTAGTATATATATGCTAAGTCTGAACGTACATTAAGACCTTTGGGGACTCTAGTATTTAATCGCATTATCCAATATGCCTCTCTTGTCATTACTTTTTTCCTCCAGTTTCCCCCATCTAACTGGTTTAATCACATGTTCAATTGCATAGAAAACCAATGTTGATGTATTACCTCCATGTTTTATTAAAAAATGTTTCGACAGATTGCATGTGCTTTCTGTACTATTTGTACTATCGTAAACATGTTCAGACATTCGTGTTTTTACACTACGTATGGAACAGCCCACATATTTTAAATTACATTCAACACATTCTGCTAGATATACTATGTCGTGAATATTGCAATTCATAAATTCTTTTATATCATATGTACATGTCTGATCTGCATCAGAGAAAGATTTTGTCTTTTTTTGCATACTGACACATACTACATCTTTTTAATCCACACTTGTGAAATCCTTTTGTGTCCAACCGTGTTTCCGATATTTTTTTCTTATTATTTACATACAGACTAGGTGATATCTTGTCCCCTATAGTTCGTCCCCTTCTGGCAACTACCCTCACTCCGTACCAGAATATACTATTAGTAAATGGGTTACTTGGCGAAAAAATACTTGCCACCTCCCACAATGCAAGCGTCATATTAGCCTTTTCGGTGAATACTTCTACAGGAACAAGCCCACCTGATTCCATGCACCACAGTAAGATGACTGACACAGAAGGGTGAGCTGGATATATCAGTTTTTTTGTCTTTTCCAGACGGCATGTTTCGGCTCCTTCCAAAGATGCTGTGGGGAATCACTCAGGTAGATGCTCGGTAGCAGTGCAGGAAACAGGGACACAGACACTGGATTGCACACAAGTTCAGGCTTTATTCACTTGTAGTGCATACACTGCATTTTTAAAGGCACAGAATAAACAAAACAAAACCCTTCTCACTTTAGAACTCACTAAATATAAGAAAACTTTTCCTTGTCTATACAGAAGCCTGGCTACCAGTCTCCCACCTTGGCAACAACAGCGGGTGGCACAGTACCTCCTTTGTAGATTTGGTTTGGACAGGTCAGCCCTGTCAGTGTAGTGCCACACTCCTAGTCTTCACACACAGACTATTATAAGGCCTTGATTAGTCAGCTGACCTCCCTGGTGTGGGCCTTTACCAAACACCCTTTAGGTGCCTGGCTGGAATATACTTGTCCTCCCGGACCACGCCCTTCACTCTCTCAAAATGCTCAATAGGATTTAGGTCAAAGCTCATAGAAGGCCACTTCAGAATAGTCCAATGTTTTCCTCTTAGTCGACTTTCTTGGGTGTTTTTAGCTGTGTGTTTTGGGTCATTATCTTCTTGCAAGACCCATGACTTGCGACTGAGACCAAGCTTTCTGACACTGGGAAGCACATTTCTCTCTAGAATCCCTTGATAGTCTTGAGATTTCATTGTACCCTGCACAGATTCAAGACACCCTGAGCCAGATGCAGCAAAGCAGCCCCAGAACATAACAGAGCCTCCTCCATGTTTCACAGTAGGGACAGTGTTCTTTTCAAGATATGCTTCATTTTTCCATCTGTGAACATAGAGCTGATGTGCCTTGCCCAAAAGTTCGATTTTTGTATACTCTGTCTATAGAACATTCTCCCAGAAGCTTTGTGGCTTGTCAACAATTTTTATTTATTATTATTTTTGTCAGTTTCAAGTTATTTATGTGACCATTGTGGGGTTTTCTTTCATTAAATCAGGTATACTACCAATTTTGTCCATATATATATGCACACACAGTGCTTAAATCGGGAAAGAAATTTAGGGAAAACTCTGAAATAATGACATGAATAATTATGATACTCTGAGAGAGTACCTCTCAGATACTCTACAGTCCTCTCTGTCCCCTATCTCCTCAATCTCCTGTCCCAATCTGGCCACCAGTCACTATAATGAAACCCTTAAAAATGCATTGGATGAGGTGGCTCCCCCCTCCACTCGTAAAGTCCCACATAGGAGGCAGCAGCCCTGGCACACGCCACAGACACGATTTCTTCAGCGGTGCTCTAGGTGTGCCGAACGTCTCTGGAGAAAATCACGTTCACCTGCAGATTTCCTCCACTTCAAATTTATGCTTAAAACATATAGTTCTGCCCTTTACCTCGCCAAACAAGACTACTTCACCGCCCTCATCTCTTCTCTCTCCAACAACCCTAAAAGGCTTTTTGAAACTTTTCACTCCTTACTCACACCAAAGGTGCAGACGCCATTCACAGACCTTAGTGCCGATGACCTTGCCACTTATTTCCATGATAAAATTGATAAGATCCGTCAGGAAATTACTGCGCAAGCCCCAGGTGGCATTGATAACCTCATCAACCGCACTTCAGCCTGTCCATTCTCATCTTTTGAACCTGTTACAGAAGAGGAAGTCTCCCAACTACTTTCTTCATCTCGCCCTACAACCTGCAGTAGTGATCCCTTCCCCTCACACCTTCTCCAATCTCTGTCCCCTGCTGTCACAACTTACCTTACTAAAATATTTAACCTCTCTCTCTCTTCTGGAATCTTCCCATCCTCCTTCAAGCATGCTGTTATAACTCCGCTGTTGAAAAAACCCTCCCTGGACCCATCCTGTGCTGCTAACTATCGACCCGTCTCTAACCTCCCCTTCATCTCTAAACTCTTGGAACGCCTGGTCTATTCTCGTCTAATCCGCTATCTCTCTGCTAACTCTCTGCTTGACCCCTTACAATCTGGTTTCCGTGCTCTGCACTCTACTGAAACGGCTCTCACAAAAGTCTCCAATGATCTCCTAATGGCTAAATCCAATGGTGACTTCTCTCTTCTTATTCTACTGGACCTCTCTGCAGCCTTTGACACTGTTGACCATCATCTCCTCCTCACTATGCTCCGCTCAGTTGGCCTCAATGACACTGCGCTCTCCTGGTTCTCCTCTTATCTCTCAGACCGCACTTTCAGTGTATCATTTGCGGGCTCTGTTTCCTCCCCGCTTTCCCTTGCTGTTGGGGTTCCTCAGGGCTCGGTCCTAGGCCCCCTGCTCTTTTCTCTCTACACAGCCCCCATTGGACAAACCATCGCCAGATTTGGCTTCAGGTACCATCTTTATGCTGATGACACCCAATTATACACATCTTCCCAAGACATCACCCCTGCACTCATACAGAACACCAGCAACTGTCTCTCTGCTGTCTCAAATATCATGTCCTCACTCTATCTGAAACTAAATCTCTCCAAGACTGAGCTACTACTGTTTCCACCATCTAATAGATCTGTCCCTGATATATCCATTGCAGTCTCAGGCCTTACTATAACTCCTAGGCAGCAGGCCCGCTGCCTCAGGGTCATGTTTGATGCAGACCTTTCCTTCACCCCTCATATTGAATCACTAGCACGTTCATGTCACCTCCACCTCAAAAACATCTCCAGAATATGCCCTTTCCTTACCAGAGATACACTAAAGACACTTATTGTCTCTCTGATTCATTCTCGCCTTGACTACTGTAACTCCTTACTAATCGGTCTTCCCCTCACTAAACTCTCCCCTCTACAATCTATTCTGAATGCAGCAGCCAGGCTCATCTATCAGGCTAGACGCTACAGCGATGCCTCTGGTTTGTGCCAGTCACTACACTGGCTGCTTATTCATTATAGAATAAAATATAAAGTTATCACACTCATCCACAAAGCTCTCCATAATTCCGCCCCTCCCTACATTTCCTCCCTCATCTCTGTCTACCGCCCAACTCGTGCTCTCCGCTCACTCAATGACCTAACACTTACATCCTCTATTATCAGACCCTCCCACACTCGTATACAAGACTTCTCCCGAGCTGCACCACTTCTCTGGAATGCTCTACCCCGGACAATCAGATTAACTCCCAATTTCTACAGTTTCAAACGCAAACTAAAGACGCATCTTTTCAGACAGGCCTATCACAATGTCTAACATAAACCCTTAACCCTCCTCTGTCTCCACTCCCACACTTCCCCACATGATATGATGTCATTTCAGGCTAACTTTATAGGTCCAAGCTCCATCCACATGTTAAAGGACACGACTGTCAACTGCTCATAAAGTCTTATGTTTATGCAATGACAGTCACCTCTATTACAAAAGTGTCTGACCTCTGCATAAGCAATACCGCTCCTGTTACCTCTTGTGTCACCCCCTCTACCTTATAGATTGTAAGCTCTGGCAAGCAGGGCCCTCAGTCCCATTGTGTGAAATGATTTTCTTTGTAATGTATCTTTCTGTCTGGATTTGAACCCTACAAATTGTACAGCGCTGCGGAATATGTTGGCGCTATATAAATAAAATTTATTAGTATTATTACTGTCACGCTACTGGTGGTACGGGATCAGGAGTCCAGTCATCGGGAAACACAGAGGAGGCTTGAGACAGCAGGTGGATGGCCCACAGGGGCTGAGGTAGTAGTCCAAGATCAGCTGAGTAAAGACCAGGTAGAAGTCTGTAGTCTTTCAAGGGCTGTAGTCAAGCTACGGTGAGCTTGCAGGTGAAGTTCCAAAGAACTGAAGAAGATCTCCAGCAAGGAGGTCTCCTGGGTGTTCAGGCTGTATCCGGAATACACAGAACACAATACCAACACAAACAGGAAGTGTCAGAGTCACCTATATATAGCCAGTCCAATCAAGGTTAATACAGGGCAGGTTCCAATTATTAGCAGAAGCTGATGAGCCTCAGCAGTAGGCTCCACATAGACGTCCAACAAGCCATTATTCCACAAGCCTGATAGCTCAGGTAGCAAGGAGACACCGGGCAAAACAGCAGGTCACAGGTTCAAATCCTGACATCACTCCCCTCCTAACGGCGACCTCTGGGCGCTACAGGACCTGGTTTTACCGGATACTGCTGATGGAAACGTCTAATCAAACGAGGAGCATTGATGTTAGATACCGGTTCCCATGAGTTTTCTTCCATGCCATACCCTTGCCATTTGATAAGGTATTGTAGTCGATTTCTGTATATACGTGAGTCCAGAATTTTTTCCACGACAAATTCTTCTTGTACATCCACTTCCACTGAATCTGGAGGTTGAGAGGACCGTTCAGGAAATGGATTGGCTGTAGCGACTTTCAATAGAGACACATGGAAAACCGGATGAATTCTCATTGTTTCTGGAAGTTGTAGACGTACCGCCAGAGGACTAATTATTTTAGAGATCTTATAGGGTCCAATAAATTTCTGTCCCAGTTTGTGTGAAGGGACCTTCAGCTTAATATTTCGGGTAGAAAGTCATACCCGATCCCCTACTTTGTATTCAGGTGCTGGTCTCCGATGTTTATCTGCTGTTTTCTTATATCGCTCCTGAGCAGCTCCCAATGTTTCTTTTAACATTTTCAGATATTGTTGCAGTGACGCGATTCTTTCTGTAACTTCTGGGATTAGTGGAGCCACTGGATTTTTTGGGAGAATACTTGGATGATATCCCAGATTTGCAAAAAATGGTGTTTGCTTTGTTGAAGAATTTTGAGAGTTGTTGTATGAAAATTCAGCAAAAGGTAATAGGTCTACCCAGTCATCCTGTAAATGGCAGATGTAACAGCGCAGGTATTGTTCTAGCGTCTGGTTTGTACGTTCTGTCTGACCATTAGTCTGAGGATGATAGGCCGTTGACAAATGAAGCTTGATATCAAGTGATGTACAGAAACTTCTCCAGAATTTAGACGTGAACTGCACCCCACGATCTGAGACCACCTCATCTGGCACACCATGAAGGCAAAAGATATTTTGGACTATCAAATCAGCAGTCTCTTTGGCTGAAGGCAAACCGGTACAAGGGATGAAATGAGCTGCTTTGGTAAGTCGATCTACCACTACCAATATTGACGTTTTTCCTTTGGAGTTAGGCAGATCCACTATGAAGTCCATTGAGATCGAACTCCATGGTCGTGCTGGAATGGACAATGGTTGCAGCAACCCCATTGGTGAAGAACGTGAAGGTTTATACCTAGTACAGGTATCGCAAGAAAGAACGTATTTCTTTGCGTCTTCCAGACAGCTGGGCCACCAGAAGAAACGAGATAACAGCTCATATGTCTTCTGTACTCCCTTGTGTCCTGCCAATCTGGAATCATGTACGAACTGTAGAATCCTCAGACGCATTGCTTCTGGTATGTATAGACGCTGTCCATCAGTCCATACTTCATTTCTAAAGAATAGATGTACATCTCCTGACGGGTGTGATAAGAATGGATCAGTGTCATAGGCCGCTTTAAGGTTCTCCAACAGATCACCTTCATGGATAATACCTACAATTCTTGCCTCGGAGACAATGGGAGTAGGTGGAGCTGAGGGATTAATATCACAAGAAAACATGCGTGACAGAGCGTCTGCCTTTCCATTACGAGATCCTGGTCGGAATGATATTGTAAAATTGAAGTGGTTCAAAAATAGGCTCCATCGGGTCTGACGAGGGGAGAGGCACTTGGCTGATCTAATGAACTCCAAGTTACGGTGATCAGTTAGAACTAGTATCTGTTGTGAAGCTCCTTGTAGATGGTGTCTCCACTCTTTAAATGCTGAGACGATGGCAAGCAATTCTTTATTTCCCACATCATAGTTTCTCTCTGCAGAAGACATCTGCTGAGAGAAGAATGCACATGGATGTAACAGCTTCTTTTCACCTGACCTCTGGGAGAGGATGGCCCCAACTGCACAGTCTGATGCATCTACTTCGACCATAAATGCAAGTTCTGGATCGGGATGACGTAGTACTGGAGCTGTGGTGAATTTACCTTTCAAACGAGAGAAAGCTTCCTCTGCTTGTGGAGTCCAGGCAAAGTGGGTTTTCTTCTTTGTCAGCTCTGTGATGGGGGCTACAATCTCTGAAAAGTTTTTAATAAAGCGTCTGTAGAAGTTAGAAAAGCCTATGAATCTTTGTACTTCTTTTACCGTCCTGGGAGTCGGCCAGTCGATTACCGCTTGAATCTTTCTGGGATCCATACGCAATCCCTGAGAAGAGATGATGTATCCTAGGAATTGAATCTCTTCACGATGGAACTCACATTTTTCCAATTTAATGTAAAGTCGGTTTTCCCGCAATCGTTCCAATACACGTCTTACATGCTCCTGATGTTCTTCTAGAGATTCAGAGAAAATTAGTATATCATCTAGATAAACCACCATGAATTGATCTAGTAAGTCTCTGAAGATATCATTTGCTAGGTGTTGAAAGGTAGCTGCAGCATTGCAGAGCCCAAATGGCATTACCAAACTTTCAAAGTGTCCATATCGTGTACGAAAAGCAGTCTTCCATTCGTCACCTGGCCTTATCCGGATTAAATTGTAAGCACCCCTTAGGTCCAATTTGGTAAAGACCCTTGCTCGTTGAACTTTCTCCAACAGTTCAGGAATCAGAGGCAATGGGTAACGTTTTTTTACTGAAATTTTATTAAGTTCTCTGTAATCCACCACTGGCCGTAATGAACCATCCGATTTCTTAACAAAGAATATAGGAGCCCCTGCAGGAGAAGATGATGGCCGGATAAACCCTTTCTTCAAGTTCTCATCAATGAAGTCCTTAAGGGCATTTAATTCAGGTCCTGATAATGGGTATATAGTCCCAAAAGGTATGGGTGCTCCCGGAAGCAATTCTATTGGGCAGTCGTAAGAACGGTGTGGTGGTAGTTTGTCAGCTTCCTGTTTATCACAAACATCCTTCAAATCCGCATATACTGTTGGTAACTGATGCTGTTCCTGGTCTTGAGTAGAGACTGGATTTGTTGGTTCGGGTTGGTCTTTTATCTCATTGTCTTTTGGGGGAAAACTCAGCATCTTAGTTCCCCAATTGATGGAAGGATTTTGTGCCTGTAACCAAGGTAGGCCTAAGATGACTGGAAAGTGTGGAGAAGAAATTAGTAAAAATGAGAGAGTTTCACGATGCTGAGGTTCAATGTGAATCTCCAAAGGTACAGTTTCCTTGTCTACAGGTCCCGAACTCAGGGGAGACCCGTCCACAGTCTCCATCACAATAGGTGAATGTCTCTTAGATGAGCGTATTCCATGTTTCTGAGCGAAACCAAAGTCCATGAAATTTCCGTTAGCCCCGGAATCCACCATAGCTGATGTAGATATCCACATAGAATTGACCAATAATTTAAGAGGGACAAAGTAATGTGAATCCTTGTTCTCCTTTTTAACCTGAGAGGTCACTGATGAGATATAGTGGACACTTTCTCCAACTGACTGTTCCCCCTCTGAAGCTGAAGATTCTTCATTGGATGCATCGGGATCCATTACAGCGGCCACCGTTCTCCGGGGGCGATTCGCAGAACGGCTTGGGCAATTTATAAGGAAACGTCCCGACTTTCCACAGTATAAACATAGATTTTCTTTGAACCTATGTTCTCGTCGCTCTGCACTCTCCCGTTTCTGAATTGCATCAATCTGCATCGATTCTGGTTGGGATTCTCGGGACTGCTGATCAGATGATTTTTTATAACCCAGCGGTGATGTGGTAGTGTATTGACTGGTCGTGCGGTTTGCATAGCCCCATTTCTCTTGTCGACGTTCTGTCAGACGAGTATCAATCTGAATGCAGTGATCAATAAATTCAGAGAAGACCGAAGGAGCTTTTGCTCGTGCTAGTTCGTCTTTGATATTGCTAGAAAGTCCACTCTTGAAAAGTGCTAGTCTTGCGGAGTCATTCCAGCTAGTGTCCACAATCCATCTCCGGAATTCCATGGCATAATCCGCAACAGAACGTCTGCCTTGCCGCAACGTTAATATGGTGGTCTCTGCTGTAACCATGCGGTTGGGGTCATCAATCATCCCTTTCATGGTGTCCATGAAGTCTTTGTAGTTGTTTAGGCAGACGTCATCGGTTTCGATTAGCGGATTTGCCCAGGCAATAGCTTTGTGTGTTAACAGCATAATGACGCACAGCACTCTTGATCTCTCATTTGGATACTGGTTAGAATGTGCATCAAAATACAAATTGCACTGGTTTACGAATCCTCTGAATTTATCCCGGTCACCATTGAATCTAAATGGCGGCAATCTCGGGGATGGAGCAGAGGTGGGAATCAGGCCTTGTGCATCTAGCTGTGCAATACGTGCTGTGACCGTATTCATAGATGTCTGCAATTCCTGCAGAGCTTGGCCATGCATGTTGATTTTCCCAGTGGTCATTTGATCAAAAGTTTCCCATTGGTGCTTCATATCTTGGACCTCCGTATACATTTCGCCCAAGGCAGCTTGTACCTTTTTGAAGCAAGCCTCCCAAGCTTCTTTCCCAACGGACTCCATTGTAGGTGTTGGTATCCTGTCCCGCTACTGGTGGTACGGGATCAGGAGTCCAGTCGTCGGGAAACACAGAGGAGGCTTGAGACAGCAGGTGGATGGCCCACAGGGGCTGAGGTAGTAGTCCAAGATCAGCTGAGTAAAGACCAGGTAGAAGTCTGTAGTCTTTCAAGGGTTGTAGTCAAGCTACGGTGAGCTTGCAGGTGAAGTTCCAAAGAACTGAAGAAGATCTCCAGCAAGGAGGTCTCCTGGGTGTTCAGGCTGTATCCGGAATACACAGAACACAATACCAACACAAACAGGAAGTGTCAGAGTCACCTATATATAGCCAGTCCAATCAAGGTTAATACAGGGCGGGTTCCAATTATTAGCAGCAGCTGATGAGCCTCAGCAGTAGGCTCCACATAGACGTCCAACAGGGCATTATTCCACAAGCCTGATAGCTCAGGTAGCAAGGAGGCACCGGGCAAAACAGCAAGTCACAGGTTCAAAACCTGACAATTACTCTGGGGTATTGATTGGCCGAATGCTATACAGTTGGCCAATCAACGCTGGTTCTTCTCTTACCTTTAGAAGTCTTCTCCGCTTGTAGTGCGGACATGTGCAGTCGGCTCTGCCCAGGCCTGATACCTGGCAGAGTGAATGAAGAGCCGGAAGACACCGCGGGGACGCTGCAAGGAGAAGACTGCTCAGAGGGTCAAGCCCCACCCTCACTCGTGGACTTGGTAAGTATAATGTGATTGAACGTTGCCTACCCCTGAAACAAGCATTTTCCCCCCATAGACTATAATAGAGTTCGATATTCGATTCGAGTAGTCGAATATTGAGGGGCTACTCGAAACGAATATCGAACCGCGAACATTTTACTGTTCACTCATCTCTAATAATAATCAGAGACCTAGGGGGGACACAAACATAAAAAAACAGACAAGACTTTATCAGCAAAGTGCAATTAGCTGAACTGATTGTCCTGCCGGCAGAGCAGTGAGTAACGTCACACAGGTCCGGTGCTATGGAAATGCACATAGCAGGGAAAAGAGCTAAAGCAATATATTCAGGAAAAGTCTTAAATTTACATAAGTTACCAGTATAGGTAGGATCCTTCTGATTGGAATACTCCTTTAAGCCATAATATGGCTCTGAGAGCAAAGAAATAAAAATGTTCTGGCTTTTGGAAAGTGAGGAATAATAATAATAAAAAAAAAAAAAAATCAAAAAATGACTGCAGTGGGAAGGGGCTAACATCTATAAAAAGGAATTGCATTCCTTCCGTGCTCTTCTGGAAGGTGGGTGGAACTAAAGTGAAAAATAGCCTCATTCTCAGTGAGTGAGTGAGACCTGTAGAACAGTTAGTCAGTGGAGTTGTTGTCAGTTAGCTGTGTTAGGAACTTCTTAGCGTGCGTTTACACTACCGTCGGTGTCCGACAGCTAGTGTCCGCTGCTAACGTCCGTTCAAAATCTTGTGCGGACATTAGCAGCGGACACTAGCTGTGTCCGTGACATTTTGCATTGATTTAAATGGACATCGGGTGCGTTCTTTTACTCTCCGTGTCTGTCCTTAGCTGTCCGTTCCCAAATATGTCCGACTTTTCAAGCGGACAGTAAAAACCTACATGTCGGGTTTTGCTGTACGCTTGAAAAGTCGGACATCTTTGGGAATGGACAGTTAAGGACACCCACGGACAGTAAAAGAACGCACCCGATGTCCATTTAAATCAATACAAAATGTCATGGACACAGCTAGTGTCCGCTGCTAATGTCCGCAAGATTTTGAACAGACATTAGCAGCGGACACTAGTTGTCGGACAATAATGATAGTGTGAACGCCCCCTAACAGGGAACACAAATGATAAAGTCCACAGTAAACGGTTTGTTGTACTGTTAGGCTGCCTTCACATGATGTAACGTGCCGCGTAATCTGGCACGTATATGGCGTGTGAGAGTTTGCGCGACGTAAAAGCTCCCATTGATTTCAATGGGAGTTAGGATCGTATATGCCGCGTTATTTTGCGGCTGTGATTTTGCTAATCAATGGGAGCGTATACGGCGCGCAAACTCTCACACACCATATACATACCTCCCAACTTTTGAAGAACCGAAAGAGGGACAAAAGGTGCACATTTGGCCCCGCCCACTTTTGTGTTGACTCCGCCCACTCATTAATTTTTTATGTGCCTGCACACAGTATAATCCTCCTACAGTCACCCGTAAATTATATGTCCCCCCTCTATCTCTCCCCCAGTTTCATATACACCTTTCATCTGCCCCCAGTTTCATGTCCCCCCTCCATCTCTGCCCCCAGTTTCATGTCCCCTCCATCTCTGCCCCCAGATTCATGTCCCTCATCTCTGCCCCCAGTTTCATGTCCCTCCATCTCTGTCCCCAGATTCATGTCCCCACATCTCTGCCTCCAGTTTCTTGTCCCCCCATCTCTGCCCCAGATTCATGTCCCCTCCATCTCTGCCCCAGATTCATGTCCCCTCCATCTCTGCCCCCAGACTCATGTCCCCTCAATCTCTGCCCTCAGATTCACGTCCCCTCCATCTCTGTCCCCAGATTCATGTCCCCTCCATTTCTGCCCCCAGATTCATGTCCCCCCATCTCTGCCCCCATATTCATGTCCCCCCTCCATCTCTGCCCTCAGATTCATGTCCCCTCCATCTCTGCCCCCAGATTCATGTCCCCTCCATCTCTGCCCCCAAATTCATGTCTCCACATCTCTGCCCCCAGATTCATGTCCCCACATCTCTGCCCCCAGTGTCATGCCGTCCTCTCCTTCATCTGCCCCCAGATTCACGTTCCACCTGAGTGTAAACATTACACTTACCTTCTCCTTCGCTCCCTCGCCGCTCTCTGCGCGCCTCTCTCTCTCTCGCTGACACATAGTTGTAGACGCGATGTGACGTCATCACATCGCGTCTACAAGCCAGTAGCCGGCGGGAGCGGCGAAGCACGGAGCTGACCTGTGTCAGCTCCTTGCTTCAGCCGCGTATGTGTTCAACTCAGATCTGCGTCCTCTGGACGCAGATCTTAGTTGAAATTGGGACATACCTCCCTCTAACCGGGACCGCGGGACATGTCACCGAAATCGTGAATGTCCCGCGGAAATCGGGACGGATGGGAGGTATGTGTATACGTGCCAGATCACGTGGCACGTTACATCGTGTGAACACACCCTTAGATTTAATTTCCTCTTGTGGTTTAGGATTTCCCTTCATACACTGTTAGATTTTGTATCATCTCCTCATTACTTTGTTCTATTGTGTGTCTTGCACAATAATATGTTCCAGTGTCTGCAGCCTCCATGTTAGTCATCTGGAGATAGACCTGCTTCTTGGAGTTGTCTTTTGTGATTGTGGTTCTGCTCTTCAGTAAATCAGCATAATCAGTACCACCACCAGTCCATATTGCTCCAATCCATTCCAGTCCTTTCCCAGGAGCTTGTCTGATCCAGCTGACAGAATAGCTGGTTAGCTCAAACCCAGAACATGTACAGGTCAGTGTGATCTGCTGTGAAGGTTTCACAAGTTTTGGACCGGACTCCAGTAATGTCTGAGAGAGGACGCCTGTAATACAGAGAATATATTAGAAAGGAATATCATATACATGTAATAATAATATAAATGTGTGTTTCTAGTTAATCTTACATATTGGAGAAAATAATAATAAGAGTATAAGAAGAGCCATGTCTGTATGATCAGTAATGAGATTATTGTGTGTAGTAATATCCTCTATGTCCTCTTATACTGATAAAGTGTCCTGTGTTATTTGCATACAGGGCTCCACCATGTGGTAGGATTTTATAAAAACTGACCTCACATATACAGTACATACTGTATATCTACCAGAAATAGGTCTAAATATAAAGGAGACAGATAATTTTCATCTTACACAACAATATGCATAAAAAAGCTAGATCTTTACTGCCACCTATTGGATAGCTATTCTATAATTACAGTCTAACAATTTACTAGGCATTTTACTTGAATTTAAGTAATAAACCAAACAATATAGGGAGGGAGAGCATTTGCAGGGACGGCCTCTATGAAGTACTGGGACCCACCATCAGGGTCCCGGGAACTGCAGTTTTGACCGCACATCTGATAAGCTCCTTGGGTATTCTTTGAAACGGTCTCCTGATGACTTATTTATTTAAAGAAACACATTGAGACACAAGTTTATATAGCTGTGATCTTCAGGGGGTCACAAGCAATGTTTTTTAGGATCTGCAAGTTAGACCTTAGACTCATATCCTTAGACACCCAGTAATTGGGAACGCTATATTGTGGCCCCAATCCGGCCCAACAATTTATGTAGGGAGTTAATGCATCTTTAGCCCACACACCCAGCTTTTGTGTGACATTGCCTACACCATTATAGGTGCCCGGTCTTAAGAATTCATTAAGGGCCATTAATGCTAGACACACAATTTGTAATTATAGTGTGTTGTAGTACTTCTATTTTTGCCACAACACAGAGCTATGCTAAAGGTGATATCAGTGGTGAACCTAGCCCCTCTGCTGCCTGAGGCGGTCGATCAAAAGACACCCCCCGGCCATCCGGACTGAAGGCCGGGGGGGGGGGTACGATTAGGTTTTTCTCTTGATCGTCCACATCAGGTAGCGGGGGGAAGGTGTGCGTCTATATAGATTATGTCCCACAGTGGCCCCCTGAAACCTCTATTATGCCCCACAGTTGTCCACCCAATTCTATTATGCTGTGGGGCATAATAGTGGTTGCAGAGGGACGCTGATACTCTTTTTTTTTTTAAAGTACCCCCCCTTTTTATAACATACCAGTAAAACCCATATGTAAATGAGCCTGTCTGTGCACCCTGGGCATTCCTCCAAGCCACTGTGCACCCCCCTGCGTCATACCTTGAAACCGGCCCCTCATTAGCTTGTGTGCCAAAAATTCCTCCTCCTCTCCCCCTGTAACCGCCTCCAGCGTCTCTAAATTCACTCCTGTACATTGAAATCTTGGGCATGAGCAGTAACACTCCCTTCTGAGCGCTACTGCACATGTCCGAGCGCCATTTTCTTGTGGACAGACGAAGAAAGCACGCAAGAAATGGTGATGAGAGGCGCTGGAGGCGGTTACAGGGAGAGAGAAAGAGGAATTTTCGGAGCGCAAGCAAGTTTGAAGGTCTGAAGGTATGACGCAGGGGGTGCGTATAGGTTTCTGTTTGGGGAGTATCCAAGCAGACTCCCCTAACGGAAACCTGAACACAGATGTGAACCGGGCCTAAGCATCACATTATAAAATACAATTTTAGTTTGTATAATGGTAGACATGTATAGAAGCAAATACAGATAGATAGATAGATAGATAGATAGATAGATAGATAGGAGATAGATAGATAGATAGATAGATAGATAGATAGATAGATAGATAGATAGATAGATAGATAGGACATAGATAGATAGATAGATAGATAGATAGATAGATAGATAGATAGATAGATGGATAGATAGATAGATAGATAGATAGATAGATAGATAGATAGATAGATGGATGGATGGATGGATGGATGGATGGATGGATAGATAGATAGATAGATAGATAGATAGATAGATAGATAGATAGATAGATAGATAGATAGATAGATAGATAGATATAGATAGGAGATAGATGGATAGATAGATAGATAGATAGATAGATAGATATAGATAGGAGATAGATGGATAGATAGATAGATAGATAGATAGATAGATAGATAGGACATAGATAGATAGATAGATAGATAGATAGGACATAGATAGATAGATAGATAGATAGATAGATAGAGGGATAGATAGATAGATAGATAGATAGATAGATAGATAGATAGATAGATGGATGGATGGATGGATGGATGGATGGATGGATAGATAGATAGATAGATAGATAGATAGATAGATAGATAGATAGATGGATGGATGGATGGATGGATGGATGGATGGATGGATAGATAGATAGATAGATAGATAGGAGATAGATAGATAGATAGATAGATAGATAGATAGATAGATAGATAGATATAGATAGGAGATAGATAGATAGATAGATAGATAGATAGATAGATAGATAGATAGGAGGTAGATAGATAGCAGATAGATAGATAGGTAGATAGGAGGTAGATAGATAGATAGATAGATAGATAGATAGATAGATAGATGGATGGATGGATGGATGGATGGATGGATGGATAGATAGATAGATAGATAGATAGGAGATAGATAGATAGATAGATAGATAGATAGATAGAGATAGATAGGAGATAGATAGATAGATAGATAGATAGATAGATAGATAGATAGGAGGTAGATAGATAGCAGATAGATAGATAGGTAGATAGGAGGTAGATAGATAGATAGATAGATAGATAGATAGATAGATAGATAGATAGATAGGAGATAGACAGATAGACTTACACATATACCCATCTACTCACACACATACAGTCATATACAACATATACACACACCTATCTACACACATACAGGACTCACACAGTATATAAAACACATAATGTAAACACATATTTTACCCAAGAACATATACTTACCTTTGGCTGAATTGCTGTGCAGCTCTGCTCGGCTGTGACATCGCAATAGATTTCTCCCTTCACACTCGATGCTGATGAGTGCAGGGAAACTTTTACAAATAGCGATGGGCAGATGAGGATGTTTGCCCCCGCCTCTCCTCCTAACGCCGACCATGGATAGTTCTAGTCTGGCAGAATTTGAGGGTCTCCCACTGTCAACACCCCTATTTCCTCTTCTACATACGTGTACCCAGTTTGTTGAAGACTAACCCCCTGGATACAGGCCATCTTTACAAGAATATCCAAGTTAAACTACTCAAACAACTACTAGTTAAACTACCCAAAGTATTTTTGTTCCATTCTCCATCACCTGCTTAACTGAACACTACCTGCAGGGATCACAGAATTGTATGTGAAGAATTACTCCATCTGTACATTTGTATTACCTTGTCCTTCTAGCAAAAAGAGCAACGACTACCCCCGAGACCTGGTTGTTTGTTGTCATTGTCAGGTATCACGTGGGGGTGGGTAGTCGGGGACATCAAAAAGGCTTTGTGCACATTTGGGATAAAGGGCCTCTCTACAAGCTGGCCACATCTGACATACTACCCGTCACATAAATCCTGGCCCTCCTGAGTGTTACACTAAGTTTTATGTATCTTTGTTTGTTTTGGGGGTATTCATTTTTGTTTACTCATTAGTTTTGTGGTAGTCCCAGATCCATTGTGCATTACATTTCTCTCACAACATTTTGATCTGTTTTAATGTCTGACAGTCCAAATATCATAAAGCCCTACCAAGACATAATCAAATAAGAAAAGCTGAGGAGAAAAACGGTGTTGTAAGAGTCACTTGGACCAGTACCTGTAATTATTGCATGGACTTATTTAAAAAAAAAATTTAAACATCAAGTGGTAATACAATGGAATTCATGAGATACAGAGTCGCAGGTCAAGGAGAGGTTGTCTTCAGGCAAGCCGGGTCATACACTGGAGATCAAGCGGTACAAAGTCGCAGGTCAAGGAGAGGAGATATGGAAAGCAAGCAGGGTCATACACAGGAGGCAAATAGCAGACACACAGCAGGAGTGCAGGAGACCAGGTCAGGGGCAAACAGGAACACAAAGTAGAGCTGATACCAGGGAATCTGAATAACCTGTGGCGAGCCAGAGTCAGGCTTAAATAGCCTCTAGCTCGCCACCTGACCCCCTGACCTCGGAAGTCCGGGTTCCGGTCCCAGGAGGAGACCGTCAACCCCTGCAGAATATTACGGAGGTTTCAGTACTCCCTCTGAAGAACCTGGAAGCGCCGGATCCCTCGTAGACAGAGGAGCGGGCCGGCAGCCTCCATGCATCGCAGCAGAGGTCCAGCTCTTGACACATGTGATTTATAGATAATCCTCATCCTCAAAGATGATACTCCTAGAAAATTAAAAGTATGTTTAGGTATATATTTATGAGGATATATATATACTGTATATACACCATGTGATCAAAAGTATCCAGATACCCCCAAAAACGTTATTTACGTCTTTCATATTAGGTGCATTGTGCTGCCACCTACTGCCAGGTACTCCATATCAGCGACCTCAGTAGACATTAGACATCATGAGAGAGCAGAAAGGGGCGCTCCGCGGAACTCATGGACTTCGAACATGCTCAGGTGATTGGGTGCCACACATTACACAGGTCAATGCCAAACGATGCCTCGCTTGGTGTAAGGAGTGTAAACATTGGACGATTGAACAGTGGAAAAACGTTGTGTGGAGTGACGAATCACGGTACACAATGTGGCGATCCGATGGCAAGGTGTGGGTATGGCGAATGCCCCGTGAACGTCATCTGCCAGCGTGTTTAGTGCCAACAGTAAAATTCGGTAGTGGTGGTGTTATGGTGTGGTCGTGTTTTTCGTGGAGGGAGCTTGCACCCCTTGTTGTTTTGCGTGGCACTATCACAGCACAGGCCTTCTTGCTTCCCACTGTTGAAGAGAAATTCGGGGATGGCGATTGCATCTTTCTATACGATCGAGCACCTGTTCATACTGCACGGCCTGTCGGAGTGGTTACACAACAATAACATCTCTGTAATGGACTGGCCTGAATATATATATTCAATATTGATATATTTTCTATTTTTTCTCAGATACATACTTCAAAGTTTTATACACTTTTGGTTCCTGGAGAAATCAATTGATAGTATTAATTTACCGTATTTTTCGGATTATAAGATGCACTGGACTATAAGACGCACCTAGGTTTTAGAGGAGGAAAATAGGGAAAAAAAATTTTGAAGCAAAAAATGGTAAAAATATTTAATATATGGGCGTTGTAGTTTTGCAACAGCTGCAAGGCCACACTGTATTCTAGGGAAAGGAGGTGATTTAGAACTCTTATTTATTTCATTTTTTTTTTATTATATATTTTTAAAGCTTTGTGGGGTTTTTTTTAAACTATTTTATTAGTTCCTAGGAGGCTTGAACCTGCGGTCATTTGATTGCAAGTCCCATAGACGGCAATACAACTGTATTGCTGTTTATGGGACATTCTGTATATTACTATTACGGCAGGTCATAGACTAGCCGCAATGATAATATAGCAATGACAGGCCTGGGAGCCTTCATTAGGCTCCCGGCTGTCACCCGAACAGGTCGGCTCCTGCGATCGCAGGAGCCAGCATGCAACTTTACAGGTATGGGGCCGGTGGGGACCGGCCCTGGAGGGGGGGGTAGTTTACACTTTGGGTGGGGGGGAAGGGGCCGCCAATACAGACCCGGCATCCGCTGTAATAGAAAGGCGGATGCCGGGGAGTGTTAGACTCCGGCACATGTGCCGGGGCCTGAGACATCGCTACTCTCCTGCCCTGCATGAAGCCAGCAGCATCAGGGGTGATGCTGCTATTGCGGGGAGGGACGGAGGAGCGGAATAGCAGCATCGCTCTTGCTGCTGCTGGCTTCATGCAGGGCAGGAGTGTAACCCTCCCCGGCATCCGCCTTCCTATTACAGCAGATGCTGGGTCTGTATTGCGGCCACATTCGGACTATAAGACGCACCCTTCTTTTCCCCAAAAATTTTTTGGGAAAAAAGTGCGTCTTATAGTCCAAAAAATACGGTACTTTATATTATTACTTAATATGTTTATTTGTACAGTTATATTGTTTGTTTTTTTGTTTTTTTTTATTTCTATATTTGTATTTATTTTTGTTTATGTTTATTGCATTTTATTTTAAAAATTATATAAAGCACATGGATTCTTTATATGTATCTGCATGAAGTAAGTTTATTATGTTTGTCCAAATGGCCTGTGGGGTCAGCACACACTTCTATTTTCACAGTAAAGGAGTAGATCCAACCTCCCATAGGAATTAAATATAACTTTTATTATTGGTCTATTAAAACTTATGGTACTTATGGTATGGTAGAGTTGGAAGGGACCTCAAGGGCCATCGGGTCCAACCCCCTGCGAGTGCAGGTTTTCCTAAATCATCCCAGCTATATGTTTATCCAGATTCCGCTTGAAGATTTCCATTGATGGAGCGCCCACCACCTCCCGTGGCAGCCTATTCCACCATATGTAGACTTGCAGAGCCTCGCGCATGCGCAGTAGCTATCAGTCAGCGTGGCGATAATTGGACCGTCCGATCCAAAGGGGAGGGGGAAGAGATTTTTAAGCCTGTAGTCCAACAGGGCAACTCACCGCTGAGAGTAATAACGGCGGTCCTGTCGGCGGTCAGCCTATCAACCGCTTATCTTGCAAAAAGCAGTTATTACTGCTGCTATAGATTGAGAAATTCATATACATAAAAAAGACCCCTGATGAGTATCCTAGACGAAACGCGTAGGGTCGGTGAATAGCCTATTTAGTGTGATATCTGACCTCACATAGGTAAAGTCTGAACAGGTACTTAGCCATTGGCTCCCTCACATTTCAGTTGGCGTGGCGTTAGGCCAGTAACCTCTGAATGCTGGGGAATAAGCCACTGAGCTTGCAAGTCTTAAGTCCTGTTATAGCAGGGGTAGGGAACGTACAGCTCTCCAGCTGTTGCAAAACTACAACTCCCAGCATGCATACTGGCTCTGCTGTTCTTGGAACTCCCATGGAAGTGAATGGAGCATGCTGGGAGTTGTAGTTTCACAGCAGCTGGAGAGCCGAAGGTTCCCTACCGTGGTGTTATAGACTCCTATGGTGGGTGAAGATCGCTTTGTTTGGTTGAGGGAGTTAGTTGCTGAAGAATCGCTTAATAGGGCAAATCTAGCAACCCTCCACAACATTAAGTTCTCAATTTTTGGAGTGTATTTTACTTATAGTATTTGGGTTTTAACCCCTTCCCACCGATGGCATTTTTTGATTTTCGTTTTTCGTTTTTGACTCCCCTCCTTCTAAACCCCATAACTTTTTTATTTCTCCGCTCCCAGAGCCATATGAGGTCTTAATTTTTGCGGGACAAATTTTTCTTCATGATGCCACCATTAATTATTCTATATAATGTACTGGGAAGCAGGAAAAAAATTCAGAATGGGGTGGATTTGAAGAAAAAATGCATTTCTGCGACTTTCTTACGGGCTTTGGTTTTACGGCGTTCACTGTGCAGCCAAAATGACATGTCCCCTATATTCTATGTTTCGGTACGGTTCCAGGGATACCAAATTTATATGGTTTTATTTACATTTTGACCCCTTAAAAAAAATCCAAAACTGTTAAAAAAAATTTTTTTCTAAAAGTCGCCATATTCCGACAGCCGTAACTTTTTTTTTATATGTAAGTGTACGGGGATGCATAGGGCGTATTTTTTTGCGGGGCCAGGTGTACTTTTTAGTTCTACCATTTTCAGGAAATGTTATTGCTTTGATCACTTTTTATTCAAATTTTTATCAGAATCAAAACAGTGAAAAAACGGCGGTTTGGCACTTTTGACTATTTTTCCTGCTACGGCGTTTACTGAACAGGAAAAATATTTTTATAGATTTGTAGAGCGGACGATTTTGGACGCGGGGATACCTAACATGTACTGTATATGTTTCACAGTTTTTAACTACTTTTATATGTGTTCTAGGGAAAGGGGGGTGATTTGAACTTTTAATACTTTTTATATTTTTTTATATTTTTTTTTACTTTTTTTAAAATTTTTTTTTGCATTTATTAGACCCCCTAGGGGTGTTGAACCCCAGGGGGTCTGATCACTAATGCAATGCATTACAATGCTAATGCATTACAATGCATTGCAAAAAATCATCCTTTCTTTTGCAGGCTGCATAGACCAGCCTGCAAAAGAGAGAATTTGCAGACAAGCCTGGGAGCCTTGTAAAGGCTCCCGGCTGTCATGGCAACGTGACGTCGGCCCTGGAGCATGCTCCAGGAGCCAGCGATCCCGGGCAAAATGGCGGCGCCCATGCGCCGCCGGGAAAATGGCACCTCCGGAGCCTTTTACCGCGGCGCCGGAGGGGTTAATGCCTCCGATCGGTCCGGGGACCGATCGGAGGCATTAGAGCCGGTTGTCTACTGTTTAAAGCAGTAGACACCCGGCGGCTATGGTGGCCGCCCAGCTCCCGGGCGGTCGCCATAGTTACAGACCCGACATGCGCCGTACTATTACGGCGCATGTCGGGAAGGGGTTAATAGACCAATAATAAAAGTTATATTTTAATTCCTATGGGAGGTTGGATCTACTCCTTTACTGTGAAAATACTATTATAGGGATTACCTATGTTTTGTTATTCCAGAGAAACAGCACACACTTCTAGTTCGATATTTGCATCCAAGAGTGTACATAGACATTTTGGGTGTGTGCCTTAGTGCTAGCATATAGTCAAATGTATGGCCTGGTTGACATACAAAGTGGTATATATTTATGTGTATATGGGAGACATCTAGTGGCCACACAGAAGTGGGCATAAGTATGTCATCCCATATATTCAAAATCCCTTTATGTGGGTAAAATGTAGAGATGAGCGAACAGTAAAATATTCGTTATTCGTTTTGAATAGCTGCTCAATATTCGACTATTCGATCGAATATCGAACCCCATTATAGTCTACAGTCATGGCCAAAAGTTTTGAGAATGACACAAATATTATATTTTCACATGATCTGCTGCCTCTGGTTTTTATGTGTGTTTGTCAGATGTTTTTATCACATACAGAAATAGAATTGCAATCATATTATGAGTAATAAAAGCTTATATTGACAGTTAGAATGAGTTAATGCAGCAAGTCAATATTTGCAGTGTTGTCCCTTCTTCTTCAGGACCTCTGCAATTCTCCCTGGCATGCTCTCAATCAACTTCTGGACCAAATCCTGACTGATAGCAGTCCATTCTTGCACAATCAATGCTTGCATTTTGTCAGAATTTGTAGGTTTTTGTCTTTCCACCCGTCTCTTGATGATTGACCACAAGTTCTCAATGGGATTAAGATCTGGGGAGTTTCCAGGCCATGGACCCAAAATCTCTATGTTTTGTTCCCTGAGCCATTTAGTTATCACCTTTGCTTTATGGCAAGGTGCTCCATCATGCTTGAAAAGGCATTGTTGATCGCCAAACTGGTCTTGGACGGTTGGGAGAAGTTGATCTTGGAGGACATTCTGGTACCATTCTTTATTCATGGCTGTGTTTTTAGGCAAGACTGTGAGAGAGCCGATTCTCTTGGCTGAGAAGCAACCCCACACATGAATGATTTCAGGATACTTTACAGTTGGCATGAGACAAGACTGGTGGTAGCGCTCACCTCGTCTTCTCCGAATAAGCTGTTTTGCAGATGTCCCAAACAATCGAAAAGGGGATTCATCAAAGAAAATGACTTTACCCCAGTCCTCAGTAGTCCACTCCCTGTACCTTTTGCAGAATATCAGTCTGTCCCTGATGTTTGTTCTGGAGAGAAGTGGCTTCTTTGCTGCCCGCCTTGAGACCAGGCCTTGCTCCAAGAGTCTCCGCCTCACAGTGCATGCAGATGCGCTCACACCTGCCTGCTGCCATTCCTGAGCAAGCTCTGCTCTGCTGGTAGCCCGATCCCGCAGCTGAAACACTTTTAAGAGACGGTCCTGGTCTTTCTTGGGCGCCCTGGAGCCTTTTTGCCAACAATGGAACCTCTCTCCTTGAAGTTCTTGATGATGCAATAGATTGTTGACTGAGGTGCAATCTTTCTAGCTGCGATACTCTTCCCTGTTAGGCCATTTTTGTGCAGTGCAATGATGACTGCACGTGTTTCTTTAGAGATAACCATGGTTAACAGAAGAGAAACAATGATGCCAAGCACCAGCCTCCTTTTAAAGTGTCCAGTGGTGTCATTCTTACTTAATCATGACAGATTGATCTCCAGCTCTGTCCTCATCAACACCCACACCTGTGTTAATGGAGCAATCACTGAAACAATGTTAGCTGGTCCTTTTAAGGCAGGGCTGCAATGATGTTGAAATGTGTTTTGGGGGATAAAGTTCATTTTCTAGGCAAATATTGACTTTGCAAGTAATTGCTGTTAAGCTGATCACTCTTTATAACATTCTGGAGTATATGCAAATAGCCATTAGAAAAACTGAAGCAGTAGACTTTGTAGAAATTAATATTTCTATCATTCTCAAAACTTTTGGCCATGACTGTATTGAGAAAAATGCTTCGTTTCAGGGGATCCCACCATTCGACTCAGGAGGGTCACCAAGTCCACTATGACACCTCAGCAAATGATGCCAACACCTCTGCAATGCAACTGGGACAGCAGGGGAAGCATGCCTGGGGGCATCTAACAAGCCCAAGTCACAGTTTTACCCCACCATCACAGTCTATCAATTACATACTTTATACACTCAAAAAAAACCTCTATCAAAGTGGGAAAATACCTGGAAACCTTCTTTCATCCCCAATTGGATGGACAGAAACCCAAATTCAAGCTAAAGAAACCCCTTTAAATTACGTTGCCCATGACAACCACAGATGGAATAGGCAATGGGAGATCCAACAGTACCCACCCTGAACTGTCATTGTGGATGTGTGTGTGTGATGTGGTAAGACCTTCCAAAATTCACTTTTATGACCCTTAACGTGAGCCCTTCCAAATTAAGTTACAGGCCCCTTACGAGCACTCCCATTGAATTGAATGGGAAGTGTTTAGAAGCGCTTGCGTGTACGGCTCAGAATGAGCCGAGCGCTTACGTCGTGTGAAAGGGCCCTAACCAGCAGAGTTTGGGGGAATGAGTTTGGATTGAGACTCTAACCAGCAGAGTTGGTGGGGAATCAGAAGTATTGATGGCTAGGAATGGTATAGCGAGGTGCCACACTTGCCATCAGGTCACGGAAGGCCTGAGTTTAGACAAGCCGGAACGGCAACATCTCCTGGGCCAGGAGTTTGGAGATGTGCGTGTTTAAGGCTTGTGCATGGGGGTGGGTAGCGCTGTATTTTTGCCTGCGCTCAAAAGTCTAGGACAGTGGTTCTCAACCTTTCTAATGCCGTTACCCCGCAATACAGTTTCTCATGTTGCGGTGACCCCATTCAGTTTGGAATTCACGTCCATAACGGCGTGCGTTCCAGTTGAATAGCGCTGCTGCAGACAGTAGCGTAGCTTCTCAGTGGCTAAAGCCATCGGAAATATGTATTTTCTGATGGCTTTAGGCATAACTCCCAACTTTTGAAGACTAGAAAGAGGGACAAAATATGCGGCGCGCGCTCCGCCCACTTTTATGTTGACTCCGCCCATTCTCATTCATTTTTCATATGCTCCCACACAGTATAATCCTCCTAGAGTCACCCGTACATTATATGTCCCCCCGCCATCTCTCCCCCAGTTTCATATAACCCCTTCATCTGCCCCCAGTTTCATGTCCCCCCTCCATCTCTGCCCCCAGTTTCATGTCCCTCCATCTCTGCCCCCAGTTTCATGTCCCCCATCTCTTCTCCAGTTTCATGTCCCCATCTCTGCCTCCAGTGTCAAGCCGTACCCCCTTCATCTGCCCACAGTTTCATGTCCCCCCATCTCTTCCCCCAGTTTCATGTCCCCATCTGTTCACCAGTTTCATGTTCCCCCATCTCTGCTCAGAGCTTCTTGTCCCTCTATCTCTGCCCCCAGTTTCATGCCATCCCCCCCTTCATCTGCCCACAGTTTCATGTCCCTCCATCTCTGCCCCCAGTGTCATGACGTCCCCCCCTTCATCTGCCCCTTCATTATGCTCCACCTTAATGTTTAAAACAAAAAAAACCCACACTCACCTTCCAACGCTCCCCCTGCTGCCCGCTCAGTCTCACTCACTCAGATAGTTGTAGCCGCGATGTGACATCATCACATCGCGGCTACACATACAGAAGCCGCAGCACAACATTAAAGCAGGAGCTGGCTGTGACAGCTCCTGCTTTAATCGCCTGTGTTTTCAACTTGTCGGCGTCCTCCGGGCGCCGATCAGTTGAAACCGGGACATACCTCCCACCGACCGGGACGGTTGGGAGGTATGTGGCGACCCCTGTGTTTTGGTCGTTCGACCCCCGCCGGGGTCGCGACCCACAGGTTGAGAGCCGCTGGTCTAGGAGATGGTGGGTTGCTGTGAAGAAGCGCATGATGGTACAGGAGAAGGAGCTAAAGCAGGAGAAGGAGCTAAGGCAGGAGAAGGAGCTGAGGCAGGAAAAGGGCAGGATGAGGGAGAAGTCTCCAAAGTGGTGGAGGTTTCCTGGTTGTTGGTCTGGACTTCAGCGCCAGCACTGGCAACAGTGGGATAGGCAGTGGCGGCAACGCCGGACGACGATTGTCCTGCGTTTGCTCTCTGCTACTGAGCCCAGTCCTTGCCTTCCAAATGACGGCGCATGCCAGTGGTCGTAAGGTTGCTCTTTTCAGAGCCCCTACTCAGTTTTGAGTTGCAGAGTGTGCAAACCGCAGTATATTTGTCCACTGCACATACATTAAAAAAATTCCACACCACCGAAGACCATGGCCTCGATGTGGAAGTTTTTCTAGGCTGGCTA